>NW_012101254.1:4172020-4174073 GCF_000951045.1 Mandrillus leucophaeus
GGTAGCTGAGTCAGGAGGATCCCTTGAGACCAGAAGTTTGAGGCCAGCCTGGAAAACATAGAGAGACCCCCCCTCTAAAAAAAAAAAAAAAAAAAAAAAAAAACATACCCCCCCAAAAACAAACAAACAAACAAACAAAAAACTCACTAAGGCAAAGGCAGACTTTTAAATAAATCATACAGATACAACTATTTATGAAAAAAATAACACCAACCTATATACCTCATACTATACCCAGGAATAAACTCGAATCGGGGATCTAAATTTAGAAAATAAAACCAGACAAATCTACAAACAAACATAGGTGAACTCCTCTTTAACACAGATGTATATAGAGGCTTCCTAACTGTGACTTAAAATCCCAGATCCAATAAAAGATAGATCAATTTGACTACATCAAAACAAAATAAGAACTTTTGCATGGCAAAATAACATCATGAACAAAGTCAAAGGATAACTGATAGGGAGAAAATATTAAATATTTGCAACATATAATCACAGAAAAATTGATATTCCTATTATATCAATGGATATTAAAACTAATGGATGAATCTTAGAAAATTAAAAGGGTATTTATAGTCTCAAAGCATCACCTCACAAAATTCTTATTACAAAGAGAAAAACAGCCATATTTTAAAATAGTAATTTTTGTTGTTGTTTTTAAGACGGAAGGAGTCTCACTCTGTCACCCAGGCTGGAGGGCAGTGGCGCGATCTTTGCTCACTGCAACTTCCACCTCCCGGGTTCAAGAGATTCTCCAGCCTTAGTGAGTAGCTGGGAATACAGGCATGTGCCACCACGCCCAGCTAATTTTTTGTATTTTTAGTAGAGATGGGGTTTCACCATGTTGGCCAGGCTGGTCTCGAATTCCTGACCTCAAGTGATCCACCCACCTGGGCTTCCCAAAGTGCTGGGATTACAGGCATGAGCTACTGTGCCCGGCCTAAAAATAGTAATTCTTTATGAAAAATGTAGCATACACCACTTTATAAAAATAGTCAAAGTTAACATCACCAGTAACGGGACAAATCAACATCATGTGCCTCCCGATGTGACTCCCTGAAAAAACACAACTTCTGTAAAGTTCTGCCAAAAATTAGTCACCCAAATCAAATCACAAGGAAACATGAGACAAACCTAAATTGAAGGATGCTCTATAAAATAACTGTCCTACATGCTTAAAAAATATCAGTCATGAAATACAAAAACAGACTAAGGAACTGTTCCAGATTCTAAAGGAGTATAAGGCATGTGAGAATTGAATACAACACATATCCAGGATTTTCTCCTGCTATCATGGGGAAATGGCTACATCTGAATAAGATCTATATGTTAGCTAATATTATAGTATTATGTCAATGCTAATTTCCTGATTTCTGATAACTGCACTGAGGTTATATAAAATTATATCCTTGTTTTTATGAAAAAGACACTGAATTATTCAAGGTAAAAGAGTATTATATCTGTAACTTACTCAAATGATTCAGGAAAAATATATATTTATATAACATATAAAGTCATATACAGATAGAGAAAAGAATAAAGTAAACATAGAATGTTAACATTTTGGGAATCTGATTGAAGATTTATGGCAATTATTTGTATTATTCATGTAACTTTTCTGTAAATCTGAAATTAAGGTCAAACCATAAAGAAAAAAAAAATTATAAAAAAAATTGAGGAGGGTTAAAAGTGTTAGAAACAAACAAAAAAAAACCACAGCAGACATCAAGCATATTGCCAAAGTAAAGCAAAAACTTCCTGAAAGAGGAATCCAAAGTGATATAGCTATATATAACTTCCAGTTGTTTGCCTTTCCAAATCCTTTATTTTTTAATATATGTAAGCATATGCGTGTGTTGTGTGTGTATATATGTGTGTGTATGTGTGTGTGTGTGTGTATATATATATAACCACATTTCCTTTATCTTTTTCTCTTTATCTCTCTCATATATAAATAGAATTCTGCTGAGTAGAAATAAGTGTAACCGGCCAGGCGTGGTGGCTCATGCCTGTAATCCCAGCACTTTGGGAGGCCCAGGTGGGCAGATCA
>NW_012101254.1:4174878-4204823 GCF_000951045.1 Mandrillus leucophaeus
TACAAATACTAGAGGCTACATAAAAACTGATGCAGATAAGGGACGTCCGGTATAGGGACAGAAACACTAAGTAGCGTGGGCCTGGGTTACAGCAGAAGTTCACACTAGAGAGCTCTGCAGACTGATTTAAAGGATTCAGAAACTGAACACAAAAAGATTTCAAAAGAACCCTCAATTCCGAAGTGTTGAGTTCAGTCCAGGGTGGATCTCCTGCTCTGTTAATTAAACTGGAACATTTCAACTGGTTAGGCAAAATGCCTAGATAGAAAGCATTACTCTTTTTATTCATCCCCAGCCTACAAAATGAAAAAACAAAAGATATAATAAAATTTATTATATGGGAAAAAAACACAAAAACCTGAAGTAGACATAGCAGGCAGGCTCAAAGACAAGGGATCCAATGAGCCTATGGAAGCAGGACACTCAATCATTTGGGATAAGAGAAGGCTGGGCATGGTGGCTCAGCCTGTAATCCTAGTACTACAGGAGGCCCAGCAGGGAGGATCGCAGGAGCTCAGGCATTTGAGACCAGCCTGGAAAACATAGTGAGACCTTGTCTGTACAAAAATTTACAAAATAAAATTAGCCAGGCATGTGGTATATACATGTTGTCCTAGCTACTCAGGTGGCTGAGATGGGACGATCGCCTAAGCCTTTCAAAAGGTTGAGGCTGCAGTGAGCCGTGATCATGCCACTGCACTCTGGCCTGGGTGACAGAGTGAGACCCTTTCTCAACAACGAAAAAAGGAGTTGTGAATCACCACCATACTCTATACAAAATTCTACAACTAGTTTTAAATTGACCTCTGAAAGGGAAGAAACATTAAGGAGCCTTTCTGCACCCAGACAACATATATACAGATGTACAAATTTAAATTAACAAGTATTTAGAAGATACACTGAAATTTCATTAGTCAATTGTACCTCAATAAAGCTACAAAAAACTTTTTTAATTAAATAAAAGATACATTAATAACCAAAACAAAAGCACTTATGTCATCAGGATTGAGCTGGGTTTTTTTAATGGCCCTTCTAAAATATACAAACAGCCTCCCTTCTTACCAGTGATTTTTTCAGACGTTCATATTCAGGACGATACTCCCTGTAAAGAGAAACACTTTCTAAATTCCTTTGCTTAATCATCTATCCTACTCACTCTCCACATCCCTTATGTCCTCTGTTTTCCTAAGACTCTGACAATAATAAAATATCTGACTTCATTCAACATCAGATGTAACAAATCTTAGTCACTGATAGAGTCTACCCAATGGAATTAAAAGCCAAGGTGCCCGCTCCCACCTTGGAACCAGGAGACACAATCCTGACTGCTGGACTGGAAAGATTAATACTGGTGAGAACATGACTGATGAACTCATCATTCGAGATAAAAGGCTGAGATAAGTAAAAGATAAGCCTGTTGAGCTCAGGATATGCAACATACAATTATGTGCTTTACTTGAACACCAACAGTGAAAGGATACAGAGAAGAGTCTATCCTAAGGTTTTGATAACACCCCTGTGTCTAATGAATCAAAATCAAAATAACGTGTCTCAAAACCAAAACATGGTTGTTAGGATCTTGCAAAATATGAAGCCAAAGACACACGCTAATAAGCCGGCTATCGTGCCACAGGCCTAAGGAAAGTGCACAGGACTCTGACTCCACTTTCCTTTAGTTAAATGGAATTCCAGTATTAACGATGACAACAGTTATAACATTTATTATAAAATATGCTTACTATATGTCAGCAATTGTGATAAGTGCTGTATACATGTTTTCTCAGTCTTCACAACAACCTTAGTGCCAAATCCAGCCTACTGCCTGTTTTCATAAATGATGTTTTACTGTAACCCATGCCCATTCATTTACGAGTTGTCTAAGGACGCTTTTGTCCTACAATGGCAGACTTCAGCAGTTGCAACAGAGACTGTATGGTCCACAAAGCCTGAGATATCTATTATTTAGCTCTTTACAGAAAAGTCTGATGATCCCTGCTCTTAATCACTCAATACAATGAAGATTTATACTTCCATTAAAAAAAAAAAGTTAAAGGGAACTTGTTACCCCTACGTGTGATCTGATTCAAAACAGATATGCAAGGCAAATATAATACATCCATCATGAAAACTTAACGCTTCTCCTGGAAAAACTGCTTTCATATCAGAATTGTAGGTTATTAAGAATGTCATCAATAGAATTTTCCTCTATCCTCACCTTTCATATTCTTCGGCAGCACTGGTAACTTGCACAAAGAGTTCATCTAACCCAGTACCCAGAACGGCAGAGACACCCACCACCTGCCAAAAAGCATCATAAATGCCACATATTTTTTAATGAAGTATATTAACTTGTTCAAATGTCATAAAATCTTAGTAAGAGAGGTTTATGCTTTGAGAAGTCTTTGGCAAAAAGCCAGGCTAAAAAAGAACAGCACACCTAGTCAAAAGTCACAGAAATAAGTCCATGGAAAATAAAAAAATTGACAAAGACAGATATGGCCTGAGTGCAGTGGCCCATGCCTGTACTCCCAGTACTTTGGGAGACTGAGGCAGGAGGTACACTTGAGGCCAAGCATTCAAGACCAGCCTGGGGAACATAGCGAGATCCCAGTCTCTACAAAATGTAAAAAATTAGCTGGGTATGGTATACCGCACATGCCTATAGTCTTAGCTGCTTGGTAGCTGAGTCAGGAGGATCCCTTGAGACCAGAAGGTCAAGGCTGCAGTGAGCTGTGATCCTGTCACTACACTCTGGCCTGGGTAAAACAAAGCAAGATCCTCTCTCCAAAAGGAAAAAAGAAGAAAAAAAAAAAAGATATAATTAGGACTGAACAATTAACAGGACTTATTATCAAACCAAACCAAATCACTTTCTGCTTTGTCTATGCCTTTGCTTGGGCAATTAACCCACTCTGCATTTGCCTACATAAATCTTACCCTTCTTCAAAGCATACCTCTAATGCTATATCCTCCAAAATCCGTCATTTCGATCTGCCGCCCAACTTCCAATCTTTCTTAAGGTACTTACTATATCATCTGTTTTAATTCTGTGTGTAGCCTTCTCTCCCAAATAGACTATAAACTCTGAAGTTGGGGTCCCTATCTTATTCTTCTTGTACACTCCACAATTTTTAATAAGCAATGCTTTAAAAGTTACTTTTCAGTAGGTAATAAGCTTCCTTTCTCAGCCAGGTTCAAAGCCAGTCCTATGGGTTAACAGGTTATCTGGAGAGGCTGTCAGTGTGAGCAGGAGAGAAAATTTACCCTGAGTGAGCTGTAAAACTCATCTAACACCAGGCTCATTGAACGAGTCAGGTTACTGACATATGTAGTCTCTTGATTTAAGGCATCTTGGAAAGCCTCAAAATCCTGCATCCATTCCACTGCAAAGCTGTGGTCAATGATGTCAGTCTGTACCAGAGAGAAGTCAATTATGAGCAACCAGAGACAACAAACACAAAATTTATTCTTTTAATTAAGTGGTGACAGCAAGGAGCGTATCATCCATATATTTTCTTTCTCTGCTTCTATTTCCCCCTCCACTGCAACAAGCCACAAAGAACCACGATCATTGTGTAGTCAGTGTAACTAAATGAAGATATATATTCTCTTGGTTCACCCTCTACCATCCACTGCCAAGTAACCAGGGCCAGAATGGACACCAGCACATTCTAGGCTCTGAAGTCAAAATGTCTCCTGCATCCTAGCCATCAACCAACAGAGAAGTTTAGTGTTTTTTAATTTGCCACTTCCAGTACACTAGCTGTCCCTCTCGTAATTACACAGTCTTGACTGTGAGGGATAATCTACACACTATGGTTGAAGTGCTACTCTACCTAGCCTAAAATAATTTTAGACAAGAGTTGGTAATAACTGCTCATTCAATTTGGTTGATTCATTTTCTCGAAGTGCCTATGAATTTGTTTCAGTAAAGCCTGAATCTGGTCTCCAGCATCTGAAAAAATCTTTCTCACCCACCCAAACCTTCCAACCACAAGGTTCTGATGAAAAATGGTGAATCACAACAGGAAGAATACACTTACTTTATTCATGACCACAATGAAAGGCAGCTTGGTTTTGTACAAGATGCTGAAAAACCAAACATTGAGAAGTTATTAGTAAAAGCACATAAGCTCTTGCTTGTCCAGTGTCAGTATGTTGGGCTAAGTAAGAGAAGGGGAATGAGTTCAGAATCTAAAAAGTAGTCATCCATTTTTACATAACACTCATATAGTCTCTCCCAACAGGAAAACCACCACCACCCAGAAACAACACACGAACTGTCACTCTCGTTTGAAGTAAGAATGCCTTAATATTGAACTTGTTTTTGTTTTGCTTTTTACCAAACTGGCATTTTTCAGAGAAGGAAATGAACATTTATTGAATATGTATTACAGGTTGAGAATTTCTTATCTGAAATACTTGGGACCAGAAGTGTTTTCAATTTCAGATTTTGGAACATTTGTAAATACTTATTGGTTGAGCATCCCAAATCCGAAAATCCAAAATCCTCCAATAACCGTTTCCTCTGAGTGTCATGTCAGTGTTCAAAAAGTCAGATTTTGGAGCATTTCAGATTTCAAATTTTTGGATATGGGATGCTCAATCTGTATAGTCTAGGCACTGTGCTAATAAGCACCTTTGTATGTATTATCTCCTTTATTCTTTACAAATAACACGTAAATATATACAATTTTTATTTGTCAATTGTACCTCAGTAAGGTGGGAAAAGAACATGAAAACTTTTTTCAATCTGTAAAGTAACATTTAAAAATGTTTCTACCCCCACCTTTATTGAGGTATGGTTGACAAATAAAAATTATATGTATATTTAAGGTGTACAAAGGGATATTTTGATACACAGTTGACCCTTAAACAACATAGGTTTGAACTGTGAGATTTACTTTTCTTCCACCTCTGCCACCCCGAGACAGCAAAACCAACACCTACTCTTAGACTACTCAAAGTGAAGATGACTAGGATGACGAGTTTTATGATGAGCCACTTCACTTAATGAATAGTTAATATATCTTCCCCTTGTTTTCTCTAGCTTATTATATGAATACAGCATATAATACATATAATATATATAATGTGTGCTAATTTACTGTTTACGTTACCAGCAAGGTTTCCAAACAGCATACCTTTAGTAATGAAGTTTGGGGGGAGTCAAAGTTATAGTCAGGTCTTCCACTCCGCAGGGGTTGGCTCCTCTAACCCCCAAATTGTTCAAGGGTCAACTGTATGTTTACATCACGAAATGATTACCAGCTGGGGGTGTTGGCTCATGCCTGTAATCCCAGCACTTTGGGAGGCCAAGCTGGGAGGACTGCCTGAGCCCACAAGTTCAAAACCAGTCTAGGCAACGTGGTGAGACCCCACCTCTAAAAATACATACATAAATAATATATATTTTTGTAAAGAAATGATTACCACCATCAGGCAAATCAAATAATTTTCTTTTAAACAATTAATATGAAAATGGGCCAGGCACAGTGGCTCATGCCTGTATTCCCAGCTCTTTGGGAGGCCAAGGCGGGCAGATCACTTGAGGTCAGGAGTTTGAGACCAGCCTGGCCAACACGGTGAAACCCCAACTCTACTAAAAATACAAAATTAGCTAAGCATAGTGACTACTCGGGAGGCTGAGGCAGGAGAATCACCTGAGCCCAGAAGGTGGAAATGGCAGTAAGGTGAGATCGTGCCATTGTACTCAAGCCTGGGTGACAGAGCAAGACTCTGTCTCAAAAAAATATAAATAAATAAACAATTAATATGAAAATGAAATAATGCTGTCAATCTTCAGATTTCTATTTGGATCAAGATTTCTTGCATCCAACAAAAAGGGACATCCCTTGTCACATCAGAAGAGACAAATGTTGGTGATGACATTTGTGCACCCTCAAAATTAAATTCTCTCAGCTTTAATAACTGTCTGCCTTGCCTTGCTCCTCAGTCTTTTTTTTTTTTTTTTTTTTTTTGAGACGGAGTCTTGCTCTGTCGCCCAGGCTGGAGTGCAGTGGTGTGATCTCGGCTCACTGCAAGCTCCACTTCCTGGGTTCATGCCATTCTCCTGCCTCAGCCTCCCTAGCAGCTGAGACTACAGGCGCCCACCACCCCGCCCGGCTAATTTTTTGTATTTTTAGTAGAGACAGGGTTTCACCGTGGTCTCGATCTCCTAACCTCATGATCCCCCCACCTCAGCCTCCCAAAGTGCTGGGATTACAGGTGTGAGCCACCGCGCCTGGCCACTCCTCAGTCTTAATGCACTAATATAATCCAGTGAGGCATGCCCTTCCTCTGCGGGGCAAACCTGTGCCTTTTATTTTTTTGAGACAGGGTCTCACTCTGTTGCCCAGGCTGGAGTGCAGTGACATCATCACAGCTCTGCAGCCTTGGCCTCCCAGGCTCAAGCAATCCTCCCACCTCTGCCTCCCAGGTAGCTGGAATTACAGGCACACACCACCATGCCTGGCTAATGTTTTGTATACTTTGTAGAGATGGGGTTTGACCATGGTGCCCAGGCTCGTCTCAAACTCCTGGGCTCAGGCAATCCTTCCACCACGGCCTCCCCAAGTGCTGGCATTATAGGCATGAGCTACCATGCCTGGCCACCTGTGCATTTTAGAATTATGGATAAATCTTCTTATTCATGGTATCTCCTCATGTTACAATTTCACTCTACCGGCATCATCATTTAGGCCAGAGGACTCTATTCTTCTTTTTTTTTTTTTTTTTTTTTTTTTTTGAGACAGGTTCTTGTTGCCCCAGGCTGGAGTGCAATGGCACAATCTGGCTCAATACAGCCTCAACCACCTGAGCTCAAGCAATCCTCCCGCATCAGCCTCCCAAGTAGCTGGGACTACAGGGGCATGCCACCACGCTGGCTAATTTTTAAAATTTTTTTACAGAGACAGAGTCTTGCTATGTTGCCCAGCCTGGTCTCAAATTCCCAAGCTCAAACGATCCTCCCACTTTGGCCTCCCAAGTGTTGGGACGACAGACTCAGCCCAGAGGACTTTATTATCTTTAGACTTGGATTTTATTCAACTGGAAACAACTATCAGACAGCTCATATTCATACATCACCTTTTTGTAACAACAAGGGAGGAAGATCAGAGGGTACTGAGAGAGAATGCCAATAGCACATATGCCTCTTTTCTCCTCTGACCTTCCCCAACTCACAGCCACTCAACTGAAGAGCAAATCTGAATGAGCACAAATGCAGGGGTAAGCAATCAGATTTTTAAAAAATTTTAAAAAGAGGAAGAAGAGGAGAAAAAGGCCTTACACCTTGATGGAACACTGTCCCCACCAATAATCAATTACCTGCAGGCATAGAGCATGTTGGACATGAAGGTCACTGGGTTGGTACTTCTCGATGTGTCCATTACATAGATGACAACTGTTGGAAATGAGGATGCCTAAAGCCACAAAATAATCAAAGCCTTGGTCAGAGGGCTCATGACCTGTTCTCAAACTTTTTCCACCATCCTTAACAAGGGGAAACCACTTTAGTCAGGGTGTGCAGAGCTTCTACAACTCCCTCCCATATAAAGTCCAAGGCAATTAGAAATAAATGCTCATCCAGTCTAGCCCCTCTAGCTATTCTCAGTAGCAAGTCCTAGAATACTCACAAGGGCCTCAGTGATAATTGTCCCAGAAGCTGACCAAGTGAATACTTCAATCTGTCCGGGTGTGTCAATCAACACATATCTATGTCAAGAAAGATCATGAAAGAGGTGTTACATTTGTGTTATGCTGAAGGATATTCCATCATACAAGACAATAAACATCTGGTTATCCAAGACTGGAATAACCTCTGCACACTGCCAAATCTAACTTCCTCATATTGCCCTTAAACTGCACATGATGATCCCTTAGACTTTGTTCAATGACCAATATTCACGCTAATGGGCAGGAACAGCAGACCATGAGTTGCTGCAAATGATCACAGGGGAAACTTTTATAGAAACACAATGCATTTAAAATGAAAGACACAAAACCAGAATGTAAATCTCTTGGGAAACATCTGGTTGCTTAGGGCTGGGGTAAGTGTGGAACAGAGGAAGAAGAATGGGAGGAATGGTTTCATCTCAATCTATATCCTTTCAGAGGCTGATGGTATCCCAGATCCTCCATGAAGCCTAGAAATATGTCAACTACAGAGAAATAAATGGGTGTTACTGAAATCACTTACTTAGACATGTTCTGGGCCTTCTCAATAAATTTCATCACCTAAAAGAAAAATATATTAATGACAACAAATTCTGATTTCAACACAGAATCACAGAGCCCTCTCCAGGGTGGCATACCTCACAGGCACTATCACCTACTGAATCCCTCAATCACCTACTGAACGTTTGCAATCTTAGGACAACAAGGAATAAACAGACTGAGCTAAAGCAACACAGCCACATCAGCAGCACTCCAATACCACCTTGGGGCACAATCCAAGGACCTGAGAAGCAGAAGACTTTGATCTGTCAATGTCAAGTAGTATCTCTTGTCAAAATGTTAACAGCCTGTCTCATGGCTTAACATCAGAGTGAAAAAAACAATGATTATAAAACACTCTTATAGAAATAGGTGACAAAGAAAACCTAAAGAATGACAAATATTTATCACAAGTAAAATGCCCCATCATTTTTCCATTCCATGACTGCTAGTCCATCCCACTCCCAAATATCCCCATCCCAGCTTCAGGGTAATACCACAAGCAAAGAACATGTCAAGAAAATAACCCAGGTCTTTTAGATTTTTGTTAGCTGTCACAAATATTAAATGTGAAGTGTCTGACAATACTGATCACCTTCTCATAGTCTACTTCTCTGTCTGACAAAATGTCTACTTATTTTCTGTATTTATGTTCAAGTTTGCTGCTTTTATCAATGTGATCAAGCTAAGGAATTTAAGAGTCACAGATTTTTACACAGCCATATTGATATATTAAAGACAGACATACCTGATCAAATCTGGTAGCAAAGAGATTGAGTGAGGTCACTATGCCACCATTGGGTCCAAGTCCATATCTAGACACCAAGTTGAGGACTGAAATCGCTTATAGATTAGATTATAAAGTTCACACCCAGGCTATCATTCACACAAACAGCATTATGAAATTAGTGTTCCATTAATGAATACTGGCAACCTAATCCGTGACTACCACACAACCTTAACCACACAGGGAAACATTCAGTATCAAGGTCTGGCTCACTCATTTATGACTTTAGGAATGGCCAGGCAAAATGAAGAAAGCAAAGTGACCAAAATGTAACACAGGTGCATCAGGCAGTGACAGCTCACTAGCATTGGCCATGAAGGCCACCTGTATAACACCTCCGGCTCTGATCCTCATAAACAAATTAAGCAGAGTACACATTTCACACAGCAATTTACTAAGAGTTAATCCAACTAAACCCACTCATTTCTGAGTTTCCCAGTCTAAAGAGGTGGTGACCAACAGATGATCCTCCAAGGCAAAATACTACCTTGTGGGACCCAGGTAGCTGTCAGTTATCCTATCCTACTCTCTGCTCTTTAATTACAACAGCCTGCCATCTGGGGAGACAGTAAAAAAACTAAAATCTCAAGCTGAAATAATATTTCTGATCAGCTACCTCTGCCACAATCAGCTTCCATCCTTTTGCTTGTATATTTCACAGGGAAAAGGCAAAAACACTCTTTCAAGCCACAAAATACACAGAAACGAAGCCAGGAATGAGTCAAGACCAAAGTAGATGGAAAAGGATACTGTTTCATGACTTCTTTATACTTTACAGTGTCACGAATATCTGAGGAGAAAGAAAAGAATTAACTGGAATGTAATACATGCACATTCCCTACCAGCAAGAAAGTGAAACTGGCCTTCTACCCTTCTCTTGTCAGCATTCTCTTCTACCACCTCCACTTTCACACTGGTTTCCTTCCTTACAAAGAATAAATGTCAAGTAATTCATGAAGAATGTTAGGGCTAGGAGCTCTAAAGTTATGGTAGAGAGTTTTGTCTCCACAAAATGAGAAGTTTCACACAAGTTAAACACGCCTAGAAAAAGGGAGGCAAAAATCAAGGGGAAAAAAAAGCTTCTTACTAATTGCCTATTACTAACAAACGCAATGCAAAGGCAATGCAGACATGATTTTTAAAAAGGAATTAGGCTGGGCACAGTGGCTCACACCTGTAATCCCAGCATTTTGGGAGGCCAAGGCAGGAGATCACTTGAGCCCAGGAGTTCAAGACCAGCCTGGGCAACATAGAGAGGCCTTGTCTCTTCAAACAAAACAAAACTAGCCCAGCATGGTGGCAGGAGGCTGAGGTGGGAGGATCACTTGAGCCTGGGATGTTGAGGCTGCAGTGAGCTGTGAATCACGCCACTGCACTCTGGCCTGGGTGACAGAGACTCTATTAAAAAAAACAACAACAACAACAACAACAACAAAATAAAAAGCCTAAGCTGTTTAGGAACTCAAGCAAATCCAAAGGAAATGAAAGTAGATAGTTTAGAAAACACCAAAAAAGAAGGCACTGAAGACTGGCAGGCTGGAGAGTCTGACTCTATTGCCTAGGCTGGAGTGCAGTGGTGCTATCTTAGCTCACTACAACCTCTGCCACCCGGATTCAAGCAATTCTCCTGCCTCAGCCTCCCGAGTAGCGGGAATTACAGGCATCTGCCACCGCGCCTGGCTAATTTTTTGTATTTTTAGTAGAGATGGGGTTTCACCATCTTGGCCAGGCTGGTCTTGAACTCCTGACCTCTTCATCTACCTGCCTCGACCTCCCAAAGTGCTGGGATTACAGGGGTGAGCCACTGCGCCCGGCCTTTTCCATTCTCTTTAAAGCACTTCACACAAGTTATGTTACCGGTTTACTCACCAATATTGGCAGGAAAGGGAACTTCATGTACTGCTGGATCCAGGTTGATCACATAAGGTGGAGTGCCTTGGGCATGCAGGTGTCCTGTGAGCCTCTGCAGAGATATGAGAAGGTTGGAAGGAGACAAAGAGGGGACAAGAGAGAACTTCCTTTACCACCCATGCCTTAAGAGTTTTACACTTAGATTTTCTTTTACCTGAAATATCCACCCACTATATCCACCACCAAGATACAACTCTCAGTTCAAATGCTACCTTTCTTCATCATCCATCTAACAAAACTTCCCCTACTCATAGTCACTTGTTTACTTGTTTTGATTCTTCGTATGTGGGTTTTCTCTATCTCCTCCATTAAATATTTAGCCCCATGAATGAATCTTGTCAACCTAATCTTCGCTATATCCCCAGTGAATGGTACATGACAGGCGTGCAAGAAATAATTCTTCGGCAAATCTTCACCAAAACCTGTGTGCTAGCACTGTATTAATCTCTAAAGTTACTTGTAAGCCCCTGCCTTCGAGAAACTGGCAATTTTATCAGCAAGACAATTCCTGTACAACGTGGTAAGCTGACCGAGTATGCACTGAAGGTGCGCAGAAGAGAGCCTTAATTAACCTGGCTAGGGCCCGAGGAGGCTTTGCCGGAGAAGGAACTAAAGTTGATGGGAAACGACCGAAACCCATGCGCCGATACCCTCCAAATCCTCGGAGACCTCCCTCCCTTTCTCCCTGGCCTTCCGCCTGTCGGAGGCAACCTTTTGCGCTCCCCTACTACACCCACGCTGTGTACGTCACCTGTACAAAGGTGGTTTTCCCGGATCCCGCCATTCCCAACACCAACAGACACACTGGGTGCCGCGGACCCCCAGAAGCCTGGGGCTCAGCTGCAGCTGCGGGCGCCGCCATCTTCCTCCTGGCCCCGCCCACCTGACCATAGAGACACTGCATGGCTAGAGAAACTTCCGCGATGTTCTGGGCAGCGAACGAAAACAGAACCAAAGCGTCAGAAAGGAGCGAGTGAAGGGGCGCGGTAGTTGCCAGGGCATCTTCTTAGTATCGGCAGGGCTGGTGAGCCAACTAGTGACAGTGGCGAGGAAGTGGGGGCGCTGAGTAAGCGAGAGGAAGGCTGAAGGGGGCTAGGAAAGGGCGCTGATCTCTGCAGCCTGGGAGGGCTTTTGTCCCCAGGGGGAAGGCGAGAAGAGATGGGGTCCCTAGGGCAGGAGTCACACAGCAAGAAAACGAGGCGCATGCCTCTCATTTCGAGCCCGCAGAGAGCGGGGAGCGGAGCCACTGGAGGACCGGCTGCTCGGGTTTATTCGGTAGCCGAGGCGGTTAAACAGTTCAGGGCTGGACCAGCCAAGACTGGAGCAGGGTGCAACCTCCAGGGTTGCTGGGCAGCACCGAGACCCTTTGAGCACCGAACGGATAAACTACGGGAGTTTTCCGCACTTGCACGTTGTTCTCGCGAGTTGCAGGCGCAGGTTCCTGATGCTAGCGCTCATTCCTTGGTAATCACCCTCGGTGAACTACGCAGTTGCCGTGACCTTCAGGATGAATGTTTGGATTCCAGGTGCGAATAGGTACTGGAGGGGAGCTTCCTTCTCACTGAAGGGCTCTCAGAAACTCAGGAAAGATGATGAAAGAGCTTAGAAAAGTATTTCTACTCGCAACCACCCAGTCTGTTTCTGTGGCCCTTTGTAGCTGCTTAACAGTGTTCAGTAAGTCATAAGATCTGGCTTTCATACCTAGGCTCTGCCACTTGCTAGTGGTGTGAGTCATGGGCAATTCACTTAAACTCTCTGAACCTGTTTTCTCTTTTTAAAACTGAGATAGTACCTCCCAGGGTTGTGGTGAACGCACGTTGTAAATGATGAGCTAAATCCGTCATCTTTTACCACTAGCTGGATTCCCCTCACCTTGCATAATGTCTGGAACATTCTGGGTGCTCAGAAATATTCTCCTGTATAAATAAAGGACAGTTGTGCACTTCCTAAAGTTTCATTAACTGAGAGAGGAATGTCTCATTTGTTCTTTCAGGTTTGCTGAGGGCCCCAGAAGGCTCCTTCCACCGTATCATAGGCTAATAAATAATTTTGTCAAGCCAGAGAAGCTAACAAAGGTGGAGACAATCCTTAAAGAAAAGATAGTGGCGGAAATGACGGTTCTGAACAAGCATATAAAACAAGCTCAAATCCAGCGGGAACAGCTACTGGAGGAATACAGGGAGCTATACCAAGAAAAGTTACTTGTCCAGGCTGAAAACAGGTTCTTTCTGGAATACCTGACTAACAAAACTGAAGAGTACACAAAGCAACCTGAGAAGGTATGGAACAGCTATTTACAACAAAGTGGAGAGATTGAACGAAGAAGACAAGAATCAGCCTCCGGATATGCAGAACAAATTTCAGTGCTTAAAACAGCGCTCTTGCAAAAGGAAAATATCCAATCCAGTTTGAAGCGGAAGTTGCAGGCAATGAGGGACATTGCTATATTAAAGGAAAAGCAGGAGAAAGAAATACAGACATTACAGGAGGATAAAAAGAAAGTCCAAGCTGAGACAGCTGCAAAGACACGTGAAGTACAGGCCCAGCTCCTCCAGGAGAAAAGATTACTGGAGAAACAACTGAGCAAGCCAGACAGGAGGCTACTGGGAAAGAGAAAAAGAAGAGAGCTTAATAAGAAAGCCCAGGCCTTGAAGTTGGCAGCAGAGCGGTCTATTTTTGAATACTTCTGTGGCCTCAAAAGAGAGAACCAGCAGTTCAAGAAGGAATTACTGCAGCTAATTGAGCAAGCCCAGAAACTAACGGCTACTCAAAGCCACTTAGAAAACAGGAAGCAGCAGCTGCAGCAGGAACAGTGGTATCTGGAGTCCTTAATCCGGGGGAGGCAGAGATTGCAAGGAAGTCATAATCAGTGCCTAAATAGACAGGATGTTCCAAAGACCACACCCAGTCTTCCCCAAGGCACCAAATCAAGGATTAATCCAAAGTAACTCCTCCTAAAATAACACTGATTAGATAACTGGAGCAAGTACTCTTAAGTGCTACATTAACCTGGTTAGGAAGGCTTTTGGATTCCAGATTGTTATTGTAACATCTCCATCATGAGTGTTAGAGTGAAGGATTAGATGGTTTTATCCAACAGTCCTACTAGATATTTGGTAACCAGCTTCCCTTAACTAGTTTTTTCTTTAAATACTCTCGTTAATAAGATATTCCACAAACCTCTAGTTAACCTAACACATGACCCTAACCTAGCCATTTACCATACATCAAACTAGCTAAAGGAAACCAACCCAAGGAAGTGAAAACAGTTGTGATTTATTTCATCTAACTAAATTAGATTTCTTTATAGAGAAAAAGTACCTTTAAGGATAGCATTCCAAATAGACTGAATAGCGTTCTGCTCAGTAAATGACCAGTATCAGTTTATCCTCATTCATTTTGACCGACTTAGCAGACAAAAGCAGTTTTTATAAGATTTTTGTAAGTTTGTGCCAGTGACCAGGTAGCTCCTAGTTTTCTCATGAGCGAAAAAGCATTCTGATAACAGCAAGTCCAGTAAGTGCTAGGCAGAGTGACCTTTCATCTGATGTGAAGTCCCTACAAGTTTAGCTTTAAGTAAATTGAGAAGGTAAGAGAAGGAGACATCTATTGGGTCAGCTCTTACATTTGAAAATGTTTTCTTTGAAGAAACACATGTAGCATGGAGGTGATTGAATGCCTCTGCTTATTTCAGGAAAATGTATCCAAAAAAAGTTGAAATATTTGGACTTTTTAAAAAGTGTCATCCATTTCCCTAGCAGCATTCTAAAAGATAGAAGTAAAATGATGTTTATTATCTTAAGTGCTTTTAGGTCATTTATTAATTTTCTTACAGGTGCACTTTCTAGTACATGAAGTATCTTTTGTAATTAACGCATGCCATATGTTTATTCCCATTTAGTAGAACTATAAATTATATTTTAAAGTATATATTTTTAGGAGAGTTATATATTTTGGGGGGGTTCTGCGACATTGAAGTTGGGACTAGTTATTTGAATGCTGAATCCCAGTAGAGGAATATAATCTCACATTTTAATATGGGTCCTCTATGGGAAAATAGGATCAACTTTGTTTCCCAGAAATTGTGATGAAAAACTTCAAAATAATTTTCCTGAATTTTCAGCTTTATTTACATGTAAAGTGAATTCCCTTAAAATTGGATTTAAAAAGGATTCTCCTTCAATATGTCCTTACCTTCTCGCTTTAACAACTTTTCTGTTAAATATGTAGTTTATTAAACGTTATTAAATAAAAACATTTATCCACTGATTTTATTACTGTTCCAATGTAACACATTTTCTGCTTCATCACTCTATTACCACGCTTAAATGTCTTACACGTGCAAATAATAAAAACTAGTTTTAATGCAGAAATTAGGATTTTAGCATGCAGGTGCTTTAAATTAAATCTCAATTTGTGAGCTGAAAATACAGAAACACGGAACAAGGAAAGCATGGTATCCAAGACAAACTCGAAGGCTTATTCTCTGTGGATGTAAAAACCCTAAGACAATATATTTCTAAGGCTGATAAAAAGTTGTAAAGTAGGAAGCATATTAGTTCTTCTGTTAATTCCCCTCCTGCCACTGGTGTCCTGATTATCTGATTCAGGAGTGGGTAACTTCCACCTGATCTCAGTTCATTTTTACTTCTTATCATCCCAGATAATGGATATGGTATACTGCTTGTGGCTGTCCCTTCCAGAGCGAAGGCTTGAAGACATTAAAAGTTGAATGATAACTGATTTCATACCTTGAAATCCATACCTCTAAGTGAGCAGCAAGTTGGCCAACTAAGATTTCAATCTACATTTTGTCTGCTTTGGTATTTAGAAAATTACACAGGGTTAAGAAAGTGAATTTAGATGGAAAATACCTCTGAGGTGAAATTTAAGACCTGCTATGATTGCTAAAATCAAGCCTACAATGGAAATGAAGCCCCTGCAAAAACTGGGGAAGAAACTATTCCACGCAGAGGCAACAGTGAATGCAAATACCTTAAGATGGCAATAAGCTTGGTAGGTTCAAGGAACAGAAGGGTGTGTGTAAAGTATAGTTGGGGAATGGTCATAGAACATGGGTGGAGGAAAGGAAAATGAGGCTATTAAGGCTAGCAGGAGTTATGAGCACAGAGATGTAGACCAAGGGCCTTTAGCAGGTGAATGAGGTCTGATTTACAATGTTAAAAACTACAGCTGTTAGGTGGAGTGTATCCAAGCCAGAAGAAAGTGGAAGGAAACCAATTAGGAAGATACTGTAGTCTAGCCAAGAGGTAATGATGGCTTAGATTGGAATGGCAGAAGTACAGTGAACAGATTCAAAATGTAGTTGGTGGTAGACAGGACTTGCTAATGGGTTTGCTATGAGAAGAGAGAGAGGAATCAAGATGAAGCAAGAGTAAATTTCTAAAATGTTCTCTTTTAAGGAGATGTGCAGAATTTTTTTTTTTTTAATATTTTTTGAGACAGTCACTGTGTCACACAGGCTGGAGTGCAGTAGCATGATCACAGCTCATGGCAGCATCTCGATCTCCTGGACCCAAGCAGTCCTCCCATCTTAGCCTCCCAAGTAGCTGGGACTGTAGGTGCACACCACAATGTCCAGCTAATTTATTTTTTGTAGAGATGAGATTTCACCACATTGCCCAGGTTAGTCTAGAACTCCTGAGCTCAAGCGATCCTCCAGCCTCAACCTCCCAAAATGTTAGGATGACAGGTGTGAGCCACCGTGCCCGGCCCCAGACATTGAGACATATTCATGATGATACAAGAAACCCTACTCAATTTTGTAGCTTGTATTCTACTGTATGACTATATCGCAATTTATCCATTCTGATAATGGATAATTATTGTGTATTAGAGCAGGCTGACAAGAGACCCAAGAATGTATAATGTCTCAAGTAACAGACATTTATTTCTTGCTCACTTAATAGTCTCAGATACATGTTCCTGGTTGGCAAGCAAGTGACTCTCCTTCAAGAGGTGATTCAGGGAGTCAAGATCCCTTCCATTTTGTGTTCTTCCATCTCCTAGGGCCCCATCAGCACCTGCATTTAGTTGGAAGAAGGGCAAAGAAAGCTTGGAGGTACACCCACTCAAAGTTCTAACCTGCAAGTGGCATTCATCACTCCACTCACATTCCATGGGAAAGGAGTTAGCTGGCTCTCCTTCACTAGCGAGAGTGGAGGGATGGGGGATAACTGGGAAATACAGTCTAGTCATTTGTTCTATAATCCTGTAACTTGCAGAGGTGAAAGTAGTTCTCTGATACATGTTTTCAGTATTTCTCTCTTGTAAACTGTACTGCAATAATCATTCTTTTTTGTGTCTCTTTGTATGCCTGGACAAGAGGAGTTTCTCTGTGTATGCCCAGGAGATAAACTGTTAAGTCTTCGGGTACCTATCTTCAACTTTGCTAGCTATTGCCAAATCACTTTTGAAGTGACTGTACCAATTTGCATTCCAAACCATGTATGAAAGTTCATAATACTGTCAAACTTAGTTTATGTTAGTCTAATGAATTTTTTTAAAAAAACTTTAAAACTCAATACTGTGATTAGAATAGTCTTACTGAGTCTTGCTGATCCCTGGTCTTGGTCAGGAAAAAGAAAAGGAATGCCTGCAAGGGGTCCCTGGATGAGACCAGGCAAGTTTCCTATATGAATCCACTTTAATCTCAAACTACTCATTTTAACCAGCATAACTCAGGTTAAATTAAAGATCAAATTTTAACCAGCATAATTCAAGTTAAAATTCAGGTTAACTAAAGAACTACTGAGACAACTGCATGTGGAATTTATTTCAAACTCACCCCCATCTCTAGCCATCTTCTTACCCCCATACAATGTCAAGGAGTCATGCAGCAGGTCGGCGTCAAAGAACACTGGAAACATCTTTCTGAGAGTCATTTATTTCTTTTGTCATTGCCAAACATTCCCCAGGTCTTACTCACCAGAAATTAACATAGCTTCTTCATTTCTCCTCCCTGACAACCCTCATCTACTGAAAGGGCTTTAAATGCACACTGCCCATGAAAATGCAGAGTGCACATACCATGTCCTTAACTTGTTTCAAAACTACCTATTCTGGCAGTAACCAATTCAGGTTTCGGTGCTCCCTTGTTTGAAAGTGGTCTTCACAAAAGCCCACATTTTAAAGCTATTTGGAGGAGCACAGAGAGTTAAAGTGGTAATAGCCTTTCAGAATTTGAAAAGGTAGTATTTGTCTGTATCAGGGTTCATTTTTTATTTGGCATATGCCACAAAATAGGCAAGAATATATAAGACCAATATTTACGCAAAACGGGGAAGAGAATCCAGAAACACGACAACAAAGCTGCTCTAACCAATGTTCCAGACAAAGTCACCCTCAAAGAGAAATAACCCATTAAACATTACCAGGTAGGCATGAGGTACAGAAAAAGAATTTTTCTTTCCAGCTCCAGATAAATATCTACATCTGGTGTCAAAGTCTCAGGATATAAAGAGGATAGAACTCCATATATAAAAGAGGACAGGACAATATTCTCAGAAAATTCAAAAAGACAGAGGTTGGCTAAGGGGATGGGTGAAAACAGTGGGGTGTAAACTAACAAGTGAGGTAAAGTCCAGGGAGAAGGAATGCGCACCTTGGTTTTCCCTCAGTGGCACTACCAGGAGCACTAGGAGACTGTCAAAATATCAGGGGCAATGTGATATTTCTCAATTCTTAAAACCAAAGCAGCAAAAATAAGCTTCAGAAGGCAAGTGATCATAGCTATGGATGAGGCCTCAGGCTCCAGGAAAGTTGGGGCAATATTTATTGCTGCTTCTACTTTCTCTTTCCTGTCATTTTAATGTTTGGGTCACGTTACTCCTAAGGCTGCTTTTCATGTCTGTGGGTCTAGTCACTGCTACTTGGTACAAAGCATTTCCCAGTATAAACAGCATAGGGTAGTTCTAGATTTTTCATCCTAAATGCATTTTCTTACTTTGTCTTAAAACCATATTGAGAGGACAAACAGCCTCCATAAAGGTTGTTTCCCAAGGAGACAGAGTAAGCTTATTATATGAATGACGACAGTTCTAGCTTCTAGACTTGTTATATCACAAATACAAAATGACAAATCAGTTATGGTTTTAAAAAATTAATCTGGAATGGTTTCACAAGCTAGATAATGGAGCAGCTACTAAATCAATGGAGCTTCCAAGAACATTCTATACCCCAGGAAGGAAAGGACAACCAAAGAGTTTTCTTAGTTTTGTACAGGGCAAGAGGAGCCTATAGTTGGCCTTGAGAGGGAGCTCTTTGGGAAGATAAGAAAAAAACAAGAGGACTTGAGGAGGAATAGCAGGAAAACCTACTAAAAGGGGAGGGGGGAATCAAAGTGTAAGAAGGGAAGACAGTGAAATTTACACAGGAGGAAGGAGCTGAAAAAGTCACAGCCTTATACAAACAGCTGAAAGAATCTTCACTCAGTCCTCCCAGCACAGGTCCCCGTGACAACAGCATCACATCTGCTTTCCTAGGAGCGTTTTTACACTGACTGCCTATTTCCTTCCTCGTTTATGATTAGTCTTTGGGGGCTTTACTTTCTGGAACTGTGCTGGCACTGGCTCCTGCTCTGGTTCCTTACAGGAGGCTGACACTACCAGTTCCTCATTTCTCCTCTGATCCTTCCCTACTCTAAGACTCAGCTCTGTCTCAGGAAGCTCAATGCCAGGCTGCTGCCGCCTTCTTAGAGACCTTCTGCTCCTGTGCTGCTGCCTCCGCTTTTCTTCTTCTTGCTGCCGCTGCTTTATCTTCATCAGCTTTTCAAAGCTTTTGGTTGTTGTTGGGTTTACAACAAACCAGTCCTAGAGAGGCAAAATAGAAATGTCATCCAGTTGAAACTATAGTGAAGAACATAAAGGTGGAGGAAGAATGGAAAAAAGGCATGATTAGGGCAGAACACAGTAAGAAGGAAACAGATATGGAACCATACCTCAGGATTCTGTATTTTAAGATGGAGAAATCCAATACAGAGCAGCTATTATAAGCACATATTTTGTAAGGCATAATTCTAGGGACTTTAATAAATGATCTATAAAGTCTGTTTACTTAGCATCATCCCACTCTTATATCTCCTGAGTATAAATCTCATCGTGAGACGTAACACACTGAGCCATAGGAGATTTTTATTCCATGATGGCATCGTAACTAAGAGTATGAATTTTGCAGCCAAGACCTCCTGGGTGCAAATCCCAGCTCTGTTTCTAGATACGTGACCATGGGCAAATTACTTAACATTTTCGAGGCTCAGTTTAAAAAATTAAGGGGTAGGGGACATGAAATCCAATTATAAAGTATTTTTGCCAAAAACCAAAGAACTTCAATCTTATCAAGTGATCTGTTCAATCTTCTAAATCTACCAATTCATAGGAAAAGTCAGGATAGGGAGTTGAGCCCAATCTCTCTGCCCCACTGCAAGACTCCACTGCAGTGGTCCCTGTACGTCAAAAACAAACAATAACAACAACAAAAAGCAAAAGAGGAAATAGCCAGGATAGAGGAATACTACCATAGAGTGCAATCAGCAAAATTCCAGAATGTGGGTACATGTATGTGACAAGTGATCCGGTTTCTCCAATAAATGGCAAATGTGTAAAAAGGAAGAGGAAGCTTTTAGTCTTGCACCATGTAATGAGATAGCCACTAGCCACGTGTGGTAAGTGATGTGTTTAAATGTAAGTAAAACAAATTAAGATATGCTTTCATGTAAAATATACACCAAATTTCAAAGACTTGGTATGAAAAAAATGTAAAATATCTCAATAATTTATTGATTTACATGTTAAAAATAACTAGATATATTGGGCTTAATAAATTATTAACATTAGTTTCATCTTTTTAAAATACTTTTTTAATGTGGCTACTAGAAAATTTTAAATTATATACATGGCTCACAGTACATTTTTTTTGGATAGTACTGCTCTAGATTAAAACAAACAAATGCAATATTTGGACTTTGTTTTAGATCCCAATTTGAATAAATCAACTCTGAAAAAACATTATAAGATAATCAGGGAAATTTAAATAACAACTGGATATATGATAATATTAAAATTCTTAACTTTTTAAGGTATAATGATGTTTGTGGTCATATGTTTTCAAAAGTCATCTCTTACAGATACATATTGAAAGAAGCACTTACAGGTGAAATTATATGTGGAATTTGCTTTAAAGTAAGCCTTTAAGGGAGGAGAAAAGTGAGGTTATAAATGACACAAGATTGGCCATACACTGATGGTTGCTGAGGATGGCTGACAGCACACTGGGTTCATTATGCTACTTTCTCTACTTTCGTGTGTTTGAAATTTTCTGTTAAAAAAAAAAAAAGTAGTGTAAGAAAATGTGATGGAGGGAGGAAGAAACAGGGTAAAGATGTTTTTACCACCCACAAAATTCATAAATAGAGGCATAAATCAATAAACAAATGCCTGGGAGCATGCCCCAAACCAAATGAAATTTGTTGGTTCCAACTCCATTGGTTTTAACTTTTTAGGAAGAAAATGGACAAACCAGTTAACTATATAAAGGCCAGATTTTGTCAGGAGATAATTACCTTTTTTTTTTGAACAGAGTCTTGCTCTTTCGCCCAGGTTGGAGTGCAGTGGCGCAATCTCGGCTCACTGCAACCTCCGTCTCCCGGGTTCAAGCAAATCTTCTGCCTCAGCCTCCCAAGTAGCTGGGATTACAGGTGCCCGCACCATGCCAGCTAACTTTTTAGTAGAGATGGGGTTTCACCATGATGGCCAGGCTGGTCTCAAACTCCTGACCTCAGGTGATCTGCCCGCCTTGGCCTCCCAAAGTGCTGGGATTACATGCGTCAACCACAGTGCCCCGCCGATATTTACCTTTTAAATACTCCCTGAAGCAAAAAAAGATATGCTATTATGACTAAAAAGATATGACTGCCTTCAGAAGACATCTCAGATTTTGGTTAGGGATTCTGAAAGCTTATGCCAGTAAAGCAACAGAAACCAAACTTTATGGAGGTAATTAAGACTCACATTGTTAAGTACTATCAAATTTGAGGGCAGAGAATAAATAAAGGTGTTCCCTTTATTTTTCCACATCAGGCAGCAATAGTTTCTGCAGTAAGATATTCCAAAGAGAATGCACATTGTATTCCTAAGCTGTTGTAGTAGGAGTATGTAATTATATCATAAACAATTTCTCTGTTCACCTGTATTACTAAAAAACCTTCCCCAAGAGAAAATCTTTGACCTTCTGAACTTTAAAGCATTTTAATATACAATTTTTAAATTTTTTTATTTTGAAAAATTACAAACCTTCAGAAAAGTTGTAACAATTCAATGAACAATCAAATTTACCATTGTTAATCTCTTTCCTTCCTCTCTTCCTTCTTCCCTCCTTCTTTCTTTTGTTGAACGATGTGCAAGTTACTTGCAGACATCATAATACTTCATCCCTAAACACTTCGGCATATATCTGCCTAAGGGCATTTTCCTGCATGACTACAACTATCACCTTTGGGAATGTTAACACTGACACAATACTATTATTTAATATAGTCAGCATTCAAATTTCCCCAACTGTCTCAATAATGTCCTTTATAGTTGTTTTATCCAGTATTTTAAACAGCATTAAAAATGGGTTGCTGGAAGACATCAGAATGCTAGAAGACGTGAATGTATAGAGATCACTGTGAAACAAGAATTTCGAACATGTAAATTCAACCTGGTTCCCAAATGTTTAACTTAATTGGATTTAAAGGAATTAGAAGAGTTCAGGCTGGGCACGGTGGCTCACACCTGTAATGCTAGCACTTTGGGAGGCCGAGGCAAGTGGATCACCTGAGATCAGGAGTTGAAGACCAGCCTGGCCAACATGGCAAAACCCCGTCTCTACTGAAAATACAAAAATTAGCCAGGTGTGGTGGCAGATGCCTGTAATCCCAACTACTCAGGGAGTATTGCTTGAACCCGAGAGCTGGAGGTTGCAATAAGCCCTCCAGATTGGGCAACAGAGCGAGACTCTGTCTAAAAAAAAAAAAAAAGAAGAGTTCAAGGATGCTTACAGTCACAGTGATTTTTTTTTTGAGTCAGGATCTCTGTTGCCTAGGCTGGAGGGCAGTGGCGCAATGAGCTCACTGCAGCCTCAAAACTCTTGGGTTCAGGTGATCCTCCTGCCTTGGCCTCCCAAAGTGCTGAGATTAGAGGCATGAGCCACCCCGCCCACCCATCAGAGTGTCTTCAAATACTTTCACAGAAAAATACAATTATATATCTAAGTTTAGAGAACATTTTAACTCTAATGTCTCTGGTAACCACTTTAGAGTTACTTTCCTTGAGAGCCTTAATCCGTAACAACAGGGAGAAAGTCTACCTCTCTTGTGGCTTACATATCAGGTCCACAGGATTACAAGAACCTCACCTCAGCATGGACAGAGTTGATGTGATACTTGACACCACTCTCTGACACAAATTCTTTCTGACATAGAAGACATTTGTATTTTCCAGCCACAAAGTTTCCCTATTTCCAAGAGAGAAACAAAAAGAATTATTGGTAAATTTAGAAACACATACCTGGGTTATGTGTAGGGACTGTTAGAGATGAAAAGAGGGAATTCTATTTCAGCAAAGGTTAAGAAGGAAAAAGATCAAATATAGTAATAGATTTAGGAAAACCAGCTTGGATGGATGATTACCAACATAAATCCATCCTAGTGCAATTCTGTTCCAATCACCCACCCTACTTCAACACAACCCGAAAGTCTCCTACTTTTTCTCAGGTAACATGCCACATCTTTCTAGCTTCCTATGTTGCTTTAACTTCACTTCCAGGTTGTCTTGGTTCCTCCCCCAAAATGATCAAATGCCCAAAATTCACCAGAGGCACCAATGTACAATTCTTCCCACTATGATCCACTGTTGCAAAAAGTGCCTTCAAAATCCAGAATTAGAAGAGTACCATCCATAATACCTAGTTTAAGGACTCAGAAACTAGGATCAAGATGACAAACTCCTAAGCATTCCTGGACAGATCTGGTTTAGATGCCTACAACTCCCTTGTTGCCTTGAACTGAGACTTCTCTCCCCTCCTGAAGCTTCAGGTTTCCATGGTGCTCATTTTGTGTGAGGAGATTGGAAAATGGCAGCAATTCCCATGGCTGGTAGGTTGTAGGACACCTGGGTCAACATGGAAAAGATTCAGTGAGGTGAATCGCTGTTAGCCTGACACCCTATCCCACCTCCCATCCCCAGAGGCCAGTATGGTTCAGATGGGTATAGAGGATCTTTACCAATCCAGATAAGCACATATAAGGTGATTCTACAGTGTTTCAGGCCCACCCAAACAGGGCAGGCCCAGTGTAGGAGACGCTCAAATGCAAGGAGCTGAATCTCTTAGAATTCAGGGATAGGAACTCAGGGTAGGAACTCAGAACAAATATATTTTTCTCTGAATTCCTTTAACTTGATAATGACTTTGTGACTATGGTGATCTTTTCTAAGCCTTGGACATGCCCTGGCATCCCACCCAATACCAGACCAATAATCTTTGAGACATAAAAAACTAAAGCAGCCTCTGAAGATAATGGTAAACAGGACAACTAGCTGTTCACCTAAACTGAATTCTCTTCCATGTCAGACTATTTTAGAGGACATGTTAAGATATTAAGTTTAAAAAGTTACAAACCAATGTACAAGAGCCCAGGTGAGCTTTAAGGCCAGATACACTACTGTAGACAGCCTCACAGCCCTGAAAAAGAGAAGAAATAGTGTGAAGACTATGCCAAATAGCTCCCTTCTCTGAACAATCTAGCCATTTACGGTGACCAACTCCACATTTGAAGGAAGAAAACCAATAATCTGTGCCACAAACTAAACGAAAAAAGAATATACATGCAAGCCACAAAAGCAAGAAGAAAAGCCAAGGAAAGGTAAAAAGAAAAGAAACAGAAGGTGAACAAGTTTTTTAGGAAAGATTCAGCCATTTCCTTCCCTTGGTACCTTCTCTGACACTTAAGAGAAACATGGAAAATTATATAGTTAGTTTTTTTTTAAATCTGCTTTATTTAGTGCAAATGTGTTCCCTCTTCTTTTATATTTACTCCCCTGCAAAGTACTGAATCTACTATAGCTGTGATGGTTTAAAGATGGCTCTCTCCCTCATCTTGACTCTAGAAAATAAAAATATTTTTAGAATCGTAAAAATAAAGATGGCTGCAAATTATCTTCCACTCTTGCCATCAAGAAGTGGAGTCTAGTTACCCTTCCTGTGAATCTGGGTTAGTCCCATGATTCCTTTGATCAATAAAACACCATGGAAGTGATGCTGGCAAATTCTGAAGCTAGATTTTAAGAGATGTGCAGCCCTGCTTTCATGTTCTCAAAATACTCTCTGAAAAGTCAGTCACTGTGTACCCTGCTGGTAGCCCAACTACTCTGCTAGAGAAAGAGGCCATATGGACGGCCAAGCTCCCAGATAAATGCAGCTGCACAGAAACCATCTTGAACATTCCAGTCTCACTGAGTTTCCAGCTGAACGCACTCTCATGAGTGATTCCAGCTGATGCTACATACCGCCGGAGAACTGCCCTGCTGAGCCTTTACAGAATTACTGCTCTACAGAATTGTGAACAAATAAAATAACTGTTTTAAGCCACTGAGGCTCAGGTGTTTTGTCATGAAGGAATAAATAACAGAAGCATGCTTGATAAACATTTACTGAATAAATGAATGAGAAAGAACCACCTGGTTAGGACACTGAATACGATGATATTTCTTGATATCTGTCTTCCATTTATGTAGTACTTCCTGGCTGAAGGTAGGCAGCCCTGGGCGAGTATATTTTAACTACAAGACAAGACAACCAGAAACATTAGATAAATCCAACTCCCAACCAAAATATTCCAAAAGTTTCACACCCAACTCTTTAGGTTATATAATTCTGAAATCTATACTTTTGAATACAAAAAAACTGTAAGATATAAGACCCTGTAAAGTACCTGAAACTGGTAAGTATACTGGTCTATTGTTTGTCTTAGAAAAGTTTGATTTTTAACAGAGGACAAGAGACTCAGATATATTTCACCTACAGTTTAAAAAGAAAAAAAAGCTACAGAGTACTACATAGAATTAAAATATGTGTTAAAAAAGAACGATTCATAGGTTCTAATGATTAGGAAAGAAAAAAATAAATTTAAAAAATGTTAAAAGAGAGAGAGGGATACAAATTTGCATTCGTATACTCATCGTAAATGTAGATGAGTAAAAGGTTAGAAGTGTATAAATCAAAATATTAACAGTGGTATTCTCTGGTAGAATTTTTTTTTTTTTTTTGAGACAGAGTCTCACTCTGTCGCCCAGGCTGGAGTGCAATGGCACGATCTCGGCTCACTGCAAGCTCCGCCTCCTGGGTTCACGCCATTCTCCTGCCTCAGCCTCCCGAGTAGCTGGGACTACATCTCTGGTAGAATTTTGAATCATTTTAATACTTTTTCCTACCTATCTGCATTTCTAATTTTTCTTCAATTATAACATGCTAATTTTGGTATTTTTAAAATTCTAAAACAAAAAAATTAAGGTTCAAGATGAAACAGGGATATGAGAGAAATCAGGGAACAGAATATATAATATTTGCTTATACTTCAAAAGTAGAATTATTTCTAGCACTTCTTTTTACAAGCTTTGACTTGAGTTGATCTCTCCTTACAACTACAACTAGAGTTTCCAGAGAGGAGAGAGCAACCTGCACAGACAATTCTTGCAAAGTCCACCATGGGTAAATAGTTGTATTTCTGGTGAGTAAACAATCTTCCTGCTTTGACAATGGAAGTGTCTGAAAAGAAGCTGATTCTCTGCGACAAAAAAAACATACCCAAAGCCCATAAAGGTAATGGAGGAAGTAAGGAAGGTAGCCCAAAGAACCTCTGGTAAATCTTTGAAAGAATAGAGTACACAGTACTTTCATAGAGTACAGAGGTGGCTTTATTTATAAGCATTTAGTCTCCTCTGAAGCTAGTGTAAATGGGCCTATCTAAAATCTTTTTTACAGCTCCATAGTACATAGTTTATATAAATACAGTTATAAATGTATCATAAATATGATAGTAGTAAACTATCATATTTATGGAAATGAAGTACTATCCAGCTATAAAAAAAGATGAGGATGATTTCTATAAACACATGTGGAGTAATTTCCAGGATAAACAGTTGACCCTTGAACAACATGGGTTTGAACTGTGCAGGTCTTATATGTGGATTTTTGCAACCAAACAAAGACCAAAAATACTGTATTTTCAGTACACAAAACCCATCTACATAGAAGACCACTTTTCATATACACAGGTTTGGCAGGGCTGACTGTGGAACTTAAGCATGCACAAATTTGGGTATTCACAGAGGTCCTGGAACCAATGTCCCACATATACTGAGGGACAATTGTGTATGTGTGTGTGTGTGTGTGTGTGTGTGTGTATATGTTTGTCTGTTTTATTTATTTTTTTTGAGATGGAGTCTCGCTCTGTTGCCCAGGCTGGAGTCTAGTGTTGCTATCTTGGCTCACTGCAACCTCCGCCTTCTAGGTTCAAGCGATTCTCCTGTCTCAGTCTTCCAAGTAGCTAGGACTACAGGCGTGCGCCACCATGCCCAGCTAATTTTTGTATTTTTAGTAGAGACAGGGTTTCACCATGTTGGCCAGGATGGTCTCAATCTCTTGACCTCGTGATCTGCCTGCCTGGGCCTCCCAAAGTGCTGGGATTACAGGCATGAGCCACCACATCCGGCCACAACTATACTATTAAGTGAAACAAAGCAGAGTACCAAAACAATTATCTGTAGTAAGAAAGAAGGGAATATAAGAAAATATACATGTATCTGATGATCCATCACATAACAATACAGGAAGGATAAACTAAAAACGAATGAGTTTGGTTATCTTTGGAGGTAGATGGGAACACAGTAGAAAGAAAAGGGGAATGGGAATGGAATAGTTGGGATGAGGAGTAGTGACTCAGAACATATCTCTTTGAATATGTCTGATTTAGAACCATGGTGGTTTCATATACTCCCAAAATAAATGACTAGTTACATTAAATAGGATGCAGGGGAAACCCAAAACTTAATAAGAATAACACATGAATCTATTACAAATAAGTGACACAATGATGGGGACAGGAAAGAAAAAACCAACCTCAGTAACTTTGGAAAATACTATTTTCACTATATACTGTAAGGCTCAAGATGAAAAGAAGTATATATAAATACAGAAAATTTGTTTTTTACAGGGGAATGAGTTGGTAATTCTGAAACTATTTTATGTACTACTAGAATTGAGCAAATAAGTAAATATACTGTGGATAATGAGAACCAGGTTTCTCACTGCTGGAGAAAGAAGTTACAAATAAGGAAAAAGGAAGACTAGAAGGAAACTTGTGGTGTTGGATTGGAAATGAAGGTCTCATGGCTTTTAATATACATACAGATAGCCATAAAAATAAATATGGATGTGTACGTGTGCATGTATGACTATACATGCATTTATATCCTAACTCTATCTACCAAGAAGGCACAGAAACAATGACACTCCAGTAGAACAAGGACTAAAATATATTTTAGAACAAGGACTTCTAAACATATTCTTTAATAAAAGGAACCAGGATTCCTTAGAGAAATAGTTGATTCCAGGGCTGGGGCCGGAAAAATGGAAGATAAGCCTATGGCCTGTCTTACCATGTCATAAAGTAAAAAATGTTCTCAAAAAAAGATAGGGGATGTCAAAAAGACATAGGAGCCCACTTGAAAGAGCTCTCAACTGCCAAATCTGGGACATGTTAAGCAGCAAAATAAATAATAATGGCACTGGATTATAACCCATGGAATAAAATAAATATCATTGAGTCTTTACTTACACAAATAAATAGAGAAAAACAACAGATCTTTTCACAGTAGAGTTCTAATCAATAATTATAGAAAAAATCATGGAAACTGAAAACCATTATGTAAACATCACAGGCATAACTGTTGCAGGTGGCCAGGCGCAGTGGTTCATGCCTGTAATCCCAGCACTCTGGGAGGCCGAGGGGGGTGGATCACAAGGTCAGGAGTTCGAGATCAGCCTGGCCAATATGGTGAAACCCCGTCTCTACTATAACTACAAAAATTAGCCAGGTGTGGTGGTGCGCACCTGTAGTCCCAGCTACTCGGGAAGTTGATGTAGAAGAATCACTTGAACCCGGGAGGCGGAGGTTGCAATGGGCCGAGACCACGCCACTGCGTTCCAGCCTGGGTGACAAAGTAAGACTCCGTCTCAAAAAAAAAAAAACCAAAAAAAAAAAAAAAACTGTCACTGGCAAATATCGTCAATGGATGCTAATCTAAGTAGGCAACAGTATAAGAAACAGGATATGTGCATATTCCATCTCCCCACAAAATATTCACTAATTACAAATGGGAAGATTGCAGTTTTGCCATTGAGATACTTAGAAAACACACCATAAGCAACTGATCAAAGTTATCATCATCAGTAAGAGACAAATCAACATCATATACCTTTTGATATGATACATGGAGAAGGGCCAACATTGCTTCAGTGGTATTCTTGCCAAACACACATAGAACTCTCAACCTAATCTTGAGAAAATATCATGCAAATCCATATTGGGGAACATTCTAAAAAATAACCAGCCAGTTCTCTTCAACAGCATCAAAGACATAAAAGACAAAGCCAGGGGAACTATAACAGATTGGAAGAGACTAAGGAGACACAGAAATGAAATAAAATGTGGTATCCTGATAATATCCTAAGGTATGGTTATGTAAGGCATTAGGAGAAGCTAGCTAGGTGAAGAGCATTTGGAAACTCTGCTAACTAGTCTAAAATTATTTCAAAGTTAGAAGTTTTTTAAAAAGAATATACATTGCTTATATACACATCAAGAAACAGTGGAAAGATGCACAAAAAGCTGATAAAAATGGTTAACCATGGGGACAGGACAGAACAACGACGTAGTGGGAGTGGGCTAATTCAATGTTTAGCATCATTTTGA
>NW_012101254.1:4205603-4211899 GCF_000951045.1 Mandrillus leucophaeus
ATCTCGGCTCACTGCAACCTCTGCCTCCCAGGTTCAAGTGAATCTCCTGCCTCAGCCTCCCGAGTAGCTGAGAGTACAGGCAAGCACCACCATGCCCAGCTAATTTTTTGTATTTTTAGTAGAGATGGGGTTTCACCGTGGTAGCCAGGATGGTCTTGATCTCCTGACCTCGTGATCCGCCTGCCTTGGACTCCCAAAGTGCTGCGATTACAGGCATGAGCCACTGCCCTTGGCAACAAATTTATTTATTTTATTTTATTTATTTTATTTTTATTTTTATTTTTATTTTATTTTTTGAGATGAAGTCTTGCTCTGTGGCCCAGGCTAGATTGCAGTGGCATGATCTTGGCTCACTGCAACCTCTGCCTCCCAGGTTCAAACTATTCTCCTGCCTCAGCCTCCCCAGTACCTGAGACTACAGCTGGGACTACAGGTGTGTCCCACCTGGCTAATTTTTTTTTTTGAGACAGATTTCTGCTCTTGTCGCCCAAGCTGGAGTGCAATGGCATGATCTCGGCTCACTGCAATCTCTGCTTCCCAGGTTCAAGCGATTCTCCTGCCTCAGCCTCCCAAGTAGCTGGGATTATGAGCGCCCGCCTCCATGTCCAGCTAATTTTTGTATTTTTAGTAGAGAAGGGGTTTTGTCATGTTAGCCAGGCTGGTCTCGAACTGCTGACCTAAGGTGACCAGCCTGCCACGGCCTCCTAAAGTGCTGGGATTACAGGTGTGAGCCACTGTAGGCCCAGCCACTAATTTTTAAAACATTTTTAGTAAAGATGGGGTTTCAGCATGTTGACGAGGCTGGTCTCGAACTCCTGACCTCGTGATTCGCCCACCTCAGCCTCCCAGAGTGCTGGGATTACTTTACAGGCGTGAGCCACTGTGCCCGGCCAGTTAACAAATATTTAAATTTCCTTATGATATCCTATGCACAGTGAAACCTGACTGTAATATCATAACTATCACTGTGCAAAACCCACATTTAAATTGGATTTAGATAGCCATGTACTTTAGCCTGTAGCAGGAAAAAAAAAAAAAAAAAAGTAGAAATAAGTCCAAAACAAGAAAGTATACTCTAATATTCAAAAATACAATACAATTCCTTGAACACCAGGAGCATCCACCAGGAGTGCACACCTACCACCCTGGACTGATTTTTAGACCAAAAAAAGACATAAGTGTTAGAAAACTAGGGTTTGACCTTACTTTCCTTTCTTTTCCTTTTTTTTTTTGGAGACAGAGTTTCACTCTGCCGCCCAGGCTGGAGTGCAGTGGTGCAATCTCAGCTCACTGCAACCTCCACCTCCCGGGTTCAAGCGATTCTCCTGCCTCAGCCTCCTGAGTAGCTGCGACTACAGGTGCCCACCACCACACCTGGCTAATTTTTGTATTTTTAGTAGAGATGGGGTTTCACTATGTTGACCAGGATGGTCTCGATCTCCTGACCTCATGATCCACCCACCTCAGCCTCCCAAAGTACTGGAATTTCAGCCTTGAGCCACTGCGCCCAGCCTTACTTTCTTGTAAGACATAACATTCCTCTCACATAGGTCAGAGCCCTATGCCAAATGTGAACTTCTTGATACCCTGGAGAATAAGAGCCCTTTGCTCCTCTCTTACTCCTTATTATGTATCCCTTCGACCTGCTCCCAAGACAATCCCATAGTCATATATCCTTGTCTCCTTTTGGCTAAATAATGCCCCTTCTTCTATGATCTATTCTAATAGATTCTAATAGATCCAAGGGCTTCCAAACAGGTTCTGCACCCCTCAGAAGTATGCTTGGGGCCGTGTAGGGGAACAATAAAAGGATCAAGAAGAAGAAGGCCAAGTAGACAAAGCTTTGGGCTCACTACTCACAGCTACTCAGAGCAAATCTGTTTTTAAGTTATTTTATATACTGGTGTTTTGCATAGGATTTTATTTTGAAAAAAGCGGGGGAGAGGAGTTCTGTTACTACAAAACAAACTGAAATCACTTATCTCAACTAAATATAAACTACTACATATGAACTAGCAAAACAAAAACACATTAAACAAAAATCTAATCTGGGAATTCAGGTTCCCTCTGGAAGTAGTCCAGAATTAAGAGGGCTCTTTAAGGAATTTACGAAACAGACTGTCGCTGTAGAACCTAACTGAATCCAAATACCGAAGCTAGATCAGATGTACTCTATCTCCAAGGATAAACAACAAAATACTGCCTATCACGTACTCATTCAAGTGCATTTACTTCTCTGTGTACAGTAGGCACAACGTTAGACATAATGGTTCCCAAACTGATACATGCTTCTGCCTTACCTTTCGATCATCAGGTACCAGGTCCTGAAGCACCTTCCTCTTGGGCCATTCCTTGGCCAGTTCAGCAGAGGCCAGCTCCTGCAGGTGGTATACAGCTATCTTGGCAGAACGTCTCTGAACTCGGCCCCCACTCTTTGACTCTAGGTTCATCTCCTTTAAGCACTCTGGCTGTCCTGACTCTGGAAAGAAGGATATCTGCAAGAATGAAACACAGCAAAACATAGGCCTGAGAAGTGGCATCTATCACAGCCAGTGATTAAAGGCTGAGCTTCCTGCTCTAAATATCAAAAGAGTTATGTAGTAGAGATTGCTAACCACTAGCATCAAGTTCCACCATATTAATGTATATTTTACTGGTAAAAAAAAAAAAGCTTCTTGGGGCCAGGCGTGGTGGCTCACGCCTGTAATCCCAGCACTTTGGGAGACCAAGGCAGGTGGATCATCTGAGGTCAGGAGTTCGAGACCAGCCTGGCTAATATGGTAAAACCCTGTCTCTACTAAAAATATAAAAATTAGCTGGACGTGGTGGCATGCGCCTGTAGTCCCAGCTACTCGGGAGGCTGAGGCAGAAGAATCGCTTGAACTAGGGAGGTGGAGGCTGCAGTGAGCCAAGATGGCGCCATTGTACTCCAGCCTGGGTGACAATGAAACTCTGTCTCAAAAAAAAAGGCTTCTTAGTAGTTAAAAGACACATTCGTATGCAAAGAAACAAATCTTAACCCATCCCTCACACTATATATACAAATTAACTCAAAATGGACCATAGCCCTAAATGTAAAACATAAAACTATAAAATTTCTAGAAGAGAGCAAGGGAGAAAATGTGTGTGATCCTGTGTATGATGGTTTTTTGATGTGCCAAGTTGGCTGGGATACAGTCATCAGTTAGTCAATCAAACATAAATCTAAGTGTGTTGATGTGAAGGTATTTTGCAGATGTGATGAAAGTCTACAGTTGACTTTAAGTAAGAGAGATCCAGCAGAAAAGGCAGGAGAGATTCAAAGCATGAGAGACATCCAACCTGCTGTCTCTGACTTGAAGACAGCCATGAGCCAGGGAATGCAGGTGGCCTTTGGAAACTAAGAACTCTTAGCCCACAGCAAATAAGGAAAGGAGCTCCTGCAACTGCACGGAACCGAATTCTTGAACAATCTGAATGAGTCTGGAAACATATTCTCCCACTAGAGCCTCTAAAAAACAACAGCCCTACCGACACTGATTCCAGCCTGGTGAGACTCTAAGCGAAGGAACGAGCTGAGGCATCCTGTAACTGGATTTCTGACCTAAAGAACGGTGAGATAATAAATTTGTGTTGCTTTAAGCCATTCAGTTTGTGGTGATTCACAGTAGCAACAGAAAATTATACACTGAGGGCCAGGCACAGTGGCTCACACCTATAATCCCAGAACTTTGGGAGGCCGAGGCAGGCGGATCACCTGAGGTCAGGAGTTTGAGAACAGCCTGGCCAACATGGTGAAACCCCATCTCTACTAAAAATACAAAAATTAGCCAGGTGTGCTCAAGGGCACCTGTAATCACAGCTACTCAGGAGGCTGAGGCAGGAGAATCACTTGAGCCCGGGAGGCGGAGGTTCCAGTGAGCTGAGATCACACCACTGCACTCCAGCCTGGGCAACAGAGCGAGGCTCTATCCAAGAAAAAAAAAGGAAAGAAAATTATACATTGAGTTAAGCAAAGATTTCTTAGATACGACAAAAGCATTTTCCATAAATGAAAAAATACATAAATTGAACTATATCAAAATTTAAAACTCTATTCTTCAAAAGACAATGTTAAAAAAAAGATAAAGAACTTGTATCCAGAATGATAAAAAACCCAGAATATATCCCAAACTTAATAAGACAACAAAAATCCTCCCCCCAAAAATGAACAAAGAATTTGAACAGACACTTCATTAAAGACATACAAATCACCAGTAAGCACATGCAAAGATGGTCAACAACATTAACCATTGTTAGTCATTAGGGAAATGAAAATTTAAACCACAGTAAAGTACTACTACATACCTATTAGAATGGATCAAAAAATAAAATTGACAATAATAAATGTAGACAAGGATGCAAAGCAACTGGAGTTCTCATACTTCGTCAGTGGGAATGCAAAATGGCACAGCCACTTTGGGAAACAATGCAGCAGTTTCTTATGAGTTAAATATACATTAATCATATGACCCAGAAATCTCATTCCTAAGTATTTACCCAAGGGAAATTAAAATTTATTTTCACATAAAAACCTTTTTTGCCAGGTGCAGTGGTTCACGCCTGTAATCCCAGCACTCTGGGAGGCTGAGGCAGGTGGATCACTTGAGCCCAGGAGTTCAAGATCAGCCTGGCCAACATGGCGAACACCCATCTCTACTATAAATACAAAAATTGGCTGGGCGTGGTGGCACTCGCCTGTAATCCCAGCTACTTGGGAGGCTGAGGTGGGAGGATAGCTTGAGCCCAGGAGGCAGAGGTAGCAGTGAGCCAAGGTGGCTCCAGCCTGGGCAAAAGAGCAAGACCCTGTTTCAAAAAAAACAAAACAAAACACAACAATCCTTTTGTTTTTTGAGTCAGGTTCTTGCTCTGTCACCCAGGTTGGAGTGCAGTGGCACCATCTCAGCTCACTGCAACCTTCGCCTCCTGGGCTCAAGGCATCCTCCCACCTTAATCTCCCAAGTAGCTGGGACTACAGGCGTGTGCCACCCGCACCCAGCTAATGTTTGTATTTTCTATAGAGATGGGGTTTTCACCATGTTGCCCAGCTGGTCTCGAACTCCTGAGCTCAAGCAATCCACCTGCATCAGCCTCCCAAAGTGCTAGGATTACAGGCATGAGTCACTGTGCCCAGCCCAAAACCCTCTGTGAATGTTTATAGCAGCTTTATTCATAATTGTCAAAAACTAGAAACAACCAAATGTTCTTCAACCGGTAAGTAGATAAACAACAAACTTGAAACATCCATACAATGAAATCTTAGTCAGGAAAAAAAAAGGAATAAACTAGTGATATATGCAACACATGGATGAATCGCAAATGGATTATGGTAAATGAAAGAAGTAGACTCAAAGGCTACAGGCTGTATGATTCAATTTACAGGACATTCTGAAAAGGGTAGAACTATAGGATCAGAAAATAGATCAGTGGTTGCCAGGGGCTGCAGCTGGAGGAAAAGGCTGACTAAAGGAACACAAGTCAACTTCAGGAGGTGACGGAATTACAAAACATCTTTTTTTTGTTTGTTTTGAGACAAGGTCTCACTCTGTTACCCAGCCTGGCATGCAGTGGTATAATCACAGCTCTGCAGCCTCAACCTTCTGGACTCAAGTGATCATCCTACCTCAGTTTCCCAAGTACTTGGGACTACAGGTGTACACCACCATGCCTGGCTTATTTTTTCACTTTTTGTAGAGACAGGGTCTCACTATGTAGCCCAACCTGGTCTCAAACTCCTGGGCTCAGGCAATCCGCCCACCTCAGCTTCCCAAAGTGCTGGGATTACAGGTGTGAGCTAAGGAACCCTGACTAGTCTATGTGTTGAGTGTGATAGTGGTTACATGACTATATACATGTGTCAAAATTCTTACTAATTATGCACTAAAATGGTAAACATTATCATATGTAAATTACATCTTAACAAATGACTCTAAAAAAAAAAATAAACCACAGGGTAGGAAACCTTGGAAATGTAATCAGAAAAAAAAAAAAAATTAAACCAAAAAAATGAAAGAGGAACCAGCTGGACAGATGCTCATAAAAGCTCTAGCTATGGGGGAATGCCTTCAGTTTTAAAAGGATAACAATGGGGCTGGGTACAGTGGCTCACGCCTGTAATCCCAGCACTTTGGGAGGCCGAGGTGGGCAGATCACCTGAGATCGGGAGTTCGAGACCAGCTTGGCCAACATGGTGAAACCCCATCTCTACTAAAAATACAAAAATTAGTTGGGCGTGGTGGCACACACCTATAATCCCAGCTACTTGGGAAGCTGAGGTG
>NW_012101254.1:4212194-4221049 GCF_000951045.1 Mandrillus leucophaeus
TGCACTCCAGCCTGGGCGACAGAGTGAGACCCTACCACAAACACACACAAAAAATAAAAAAAAAAATGGAATGTATATAAATATATACTATATAAAAATATATGATATAAAATATATAATAATGAGTTTACTTCTGCCTGGACTATACTTTGACTTTTGACTTATCTAATCTAATAATGTTCAAAAGGGAGAAATAAGAAAAGGACAAAGAAAGAACAAAGAAGAGCGAACACAAGCATTCAGAGATTAAAAGAGGATACAAATGAGGAACCAAACACATATGGGAAGATAGAGGGCTAAGGACTCACCACCAAATACATCCCCATGCAGGGTATAGAAAGGAATCAGTACTCACAGGCCCATGCTCTGACCTCAGGTGATACGCAAGTCCAGCCTTCGACCTATATGGTTTTCCACAGTGGTGACATTTCAGGGTCATCTTTTCCAGCTCTGCAGCCCCTTTGCCACATTTTCTAACATGGTAGAGATATCCCATGATGCTGGTGAAGCTACTGGAGCAACTCTGAACACAGGAGAGAAGCCTAAACTATAATCTTACATCTTTTGACATGATCCCTAAATTTCTAAACAGCCATAAAGCATGCACCACTACAAAATACAAATAGACCCTCTGATTTCAGTAGACACACTCCAACATCTCCCATCAGCACAACCCTTCCTTGTCTCTGGCCATCCTACTCTGATCAACCATGATTTTCAATCAGCTTAGTAGCCCTTGATAAACTACAACTGTGCATCTACTCTATGTCACAGCTTTCTCTTTGGTCTGTGATTCAACCCCATCCCAATATCAAATACCCAGCAATTTATACCAAAGTTCAGCACAGTGAGGGGTCACTGGGATCCTCTTCATCACATTAAAAAACGGATGGTAAGGAAACCCCATCAAACAAAGGGAAGGGGAATAAAAATAATTTTTTGGAAATGAGGAAGAAAATAAAGAACTATTAATGATTCAAGAGACCAAGATAGTGCAGAACTAGGAAGTCAACAATGAGGAAGAGAAGAAATGGAAAGAAGAGAAGACGTTGACCTGAGAATTCAAGGAGAAGGAACTGCTGTCCTTGGGCCCTTACCTCACGCATGCACCTGAGCTTTCCCAGTCTCTTTAGAACTGTTCGAAGCCTTTCCCTCTCAGTTGGCTCATCTATTTCATCTCCGGCTTTCAAAATGGGCTAGAAATCAAGAGAAGCAAACAAGAAGATGATTCATGGAAAAGATAATATCAGATAATATCAGGGAAAAAATATCAGAGGAGAATCAAGGATTGGACTGGCAGCTAAGCTGGTGCTAATGAAGCCCAAGTTATCTGACTCCTGGCTTTCTCCATCTTCTCCTGAACAAAGGAAGTGAATATAATGGAAATAAGAGTTCTGAGCCTCTACCTCCCAGGATGTGAACCTTTGGAGCCAACCTAAACACACAAATATTTATGGATTCACGCAAAGGTTTCGTTGTGCATTAATTCTTTTATCAAAAGGCTCTTCTTACTCACACACTTATAAAATCCCAGAGCCATCTGCACTGAGATATCTACACTTACGTAAGTAAAAGACATCCCCGCTGGGCACAGTAGCTCACACCTGTAATCCCAGCACTTCGGCAGGCCAAGGAGGGCGGATCACCTGAGGTCAAGGAGTTCGAGACCAGCCTGGCCAACGTGGTGAAACTCAGTCTCTACTAAAAATACAAAAAATTGCTGGGCGCGGTAGCTCACACCTGTAATCCCAGCACTTTGGGAGGCCAAGGCAGGCAGATCACCTGAGGTCGGGAGGTCAAGACCAGCCTGACCAACATGGAGAAACCCCCATCTCTACTAAAAATACAAAATCAGCCAAGTGTGGCGGCGCATGCCTGTAATCCCAGCTACTTGGGAGGCTGAGGCAGGACAATAGTTTGAACCCAGGAGGTGGAGGTTGCAGTAAGCCGAGATCATGCCACTGCACTCCAGTCTGGGTGACAGTGAGACTCCATCTCAAAAAAAAAAAAAAAAAGACATCCAAACACTCACAAAAGACAGAAGACACTCTTACCAGACTATTATGATTTGCCATGACGTGATACTTCATCCCTGCCAGTGAACGAAGTTGTTTCCCACAATGATGACAAGTAAACATTTCCTAGAAGGAAAAATACTGCTCAGTGCTAGGTTGTTCCACAGAGAAACAGAATGTCACAGAGTCCTACTAAAATGCTTTCATCTATGTCTCCTTTATTTCTCAAACTCAATAGTCACTGTATCTCAAAATCCCAGAAACTCAGTGTCATGTCTTCAAGGGCAAAATACAGGCAATTCACTTATAAAATAAAAAGAATTACCATTAACTGAATGCCAATATTTGCCAAGTAATGGGCTAGGCACTTAGCCCTGTGTTACTTCTTTCTTATCCTCTCATGGACTACATAAGGTTTTTGTTCTTTGTATTTATTATTTTTTCTCTATTTTACAAATGAAACTGAAGTGTACATATAAAAAGCTAAATGTCACACTAGTATGTGGCTAAGCGAAGATTCAAACCTAACTCTGTCAGATCCAAAGCCTATGTTTCCTTTATTATACAATGCTGCTTTTCATCCATTATAACCAGCATATCCAACACAGCAAAAGAGGTCTAAAGTTTGGGTAAAAATATCGTAACAGTTATGAAACGCCAAAATATCTAACCTGCTTGCAGTTTTCCATGTGTTTCTTTAAACCCTCTATGGTCTTCCTCCCCACTGCCTGGCAGGTAGGGCAGGAGACACTGCCTTTATCAACGATTTCTAAGTACCATTGCTCCTCCAAACTGCCTACAAAGGAGAGAAAGAAACACTTTGTAATCTGCAGTATTCTCCAGAAACAAAAAGCATAATCCCACGATTTAGGAAAAGTATTATAAAATGGTTTTTCCTTTTCCTGGCAGACTATAATGAAGAGACTCTTGTTGGGTATAACTTCTAAAAGTAGTATTTTTTTAGACAGTGAAGAGTTTCTGAAAACTCCTACTCATTTCACCATGATAAAAACCACCTGAGAACCACTCCAAAGCTCAGTGGCTTCAAGAATTAGGCAGCAACATTTTTCACCACAGGATATAACAATAGGATACTGCGAAATGTCACAGCCTGTCTGCTGAGTGTTTCTTGTGTGCCTGAGACTATGCTAAATGTTTTTATCCATTTAATTTTCACAACAATTCTGACTGCCTTTATTACCCCTATTCATAGACAGGGAAACTGAGGCAAGAGGAAGTTAAACAAATTAAGGCAGGTCACAAAGTTAATGAAGAGCCAAAACTTGAGCAAAAGTCTGTCTAACTCCAAACTCGGGCCCTTAGTAACTGCCTCCTTAAAGAAATGCTTTAGCACCTCATTCCTTCACAGACAACACCAACAACAAATCAGAATGTGAGAACTACATCCCACAAAACTTCCAAAAGAAAACATACCTGCTGCATAAACTGGTGGTTCCTTCCGAATACGACGGGCCTGGGATTTAGGATTGGGCTGAGTTTTAGGCCGTTGCTTCCTCCCTGACACAAGACAGAAACTTGAAGCCCAGCACATCAACCTTGCTAATACCAAAATCTCTTCCCTCTCCTTCTCTTCAACACCCTATTTCCCAGTCCCTCAACCGACTGACTGCCTAAGTCATGACAGAATGAAAGGGTATAACGAGGCAGGATGGAGGCCATTCCCTCCCAAACAATTCAAAGGGCTCAGAGGTCACTGAAGGGCTCAAACTAAGGCTTCTCTTTCCTTTATCCTCAAAGAATAAAGCTCAGTCACCCAGGGAAAAAGAAGTAGAAAAGTTACTGCCTTACCATAAAGCTTATGCTTCTTCTGAGGAAATTCTCGATAGTCTTCATCTTCTTCCTGCCTGGGTTTCCTTTTTCCCTTGGCTGATACTCCACCTGACCCTGAAGTACCATACAAAAACAAAACAAAAACTCAGCACACTTTGTAAATGAACATCTAGACCTGTGTTCAGAACATCACTCACAAGACCATCAGAGGGAAAGATCGTCAGTGAACACAGGCCTCAGAGAAATGTCTATAACGTTTTTAGGGAAGTTGGTGTAACTTCTCATTAACTGACCCACTCCCTCTTTCTTTTTATATTGTTATCTATCCCAAATCATCCATTGTTCCTTATGAATAATACGGGCATTCAAGCAATGTGTTTTGCTTAATCTTGATTTGAGGCTAACAAGAGGATAAGAATTGCTCAAGATAGGACTAGCTACCAAGGACTCTTGAGAGTGTGACCATCTAGAATATTCTCCCCTGAATAACCCTTACACCAGCCCCTAAATCATCAACAGAGGATCAAACTAGAAGAAAAGTGGGGCCGGGCGCCGTGGCTCACGTCTGTAATCCCAGCACTCTGGGGGGCCGAAGTGGGAGGATTACCTGAGGTTGCGAGTTCAAGACTGGCCTGATGAACATGGAGAAACCCATCTCTACTAAAAATACAAAATTAGCCAGGCGTGTGGCGGCACATGCCTGTAATTCCAGCTACTCAGGAGGCTGAGGCAGGAGAATTGCTTGAACCCAGGAGGCGGAGGGTGCGGTGAGCCGAGATTGAGTCACTTCACTCTAGCCTGGGGGACAGAGTGAAACTCCGTCTCAAAAAAAAAAAAAAAAAAAAAAAAAAAAAAGAAGAAGAAGAAGGAGAAGGAGAAGAAGAAGAAGAGAAAGTTCAAATCCTACAAAGAAGAAAATCAAATGCTAAGTATAACCTAGAGGAGTAAGATTAGCAGAATTTCACTCTATCACATAACAGTTCATGAAGCTAATGGGACAGGATGCAATAGCCTAACACCTTAAATTTTTTAAAATCATGAATGAGAAACAAATATGTGGCATTTAATACTCTTTTTTTTTTTTTTTGAGACGGAGCCTTGCTCTGTCGCCCAGGCTGGAGTGGAGTGGTGCAATCTTGGCTCACTGCAAGCTCCACCTCCCGGGTTTACCCCATTCTCCTGCCTCAGCCTCCCAAGTAGCTGGGACTACAGGCGCCCACCACCCGGCCCGGCTAATTTTTTGTGTTTTTAGTAGATATGGGGTTTCACCATGTTAGCCAGGATGGTCTCGATCTCCTGACCTCATGATCCGCCTAACTCAGCCTCCTAAAGTACTGGGATTACAGGCATAAGCCACCACACCCGGCCGGCATTTAATACTCTTAAGAGGTATTTACAATAATCTCAAACTATAACTTTAGGAAGTGACCTGTCTTCGGATTAAAACACTGATATTGATACCTTCGACATGAGAAGTAGCAGCTGGCTTGATCCTTCTCATCTTCATCCAGTAGGTAGATTTTCGGAAAGATGCTGGAAAATCACTCACTGGTTCACACGAAGAGGCAGACGATGAACCACTTAAAGAGTCATCATGAGGGATAGTGTACTGGAAACTATTATCCTTTATGGAGCACTGGGTCCTGCTACTAATACAACATAAAAATATATACCACAAAGGAAGGTCTGGAGCAAAATTTCTATACATTCTTTTATATTATAACCAAGTTGGTTACCTGTGCAGAAAACTAAGAAGCCTGCTATAAAAACACAATGTAAGTTGTAATCACCTAACAATAACAATAGTTGATCTAACACAACATGTACAATTATTATCACACTTCATTGTAATCAGAAAGAGTAAGCAGTACATACAAATGATCACTTTGCAGCCCAACTAGACATCCTTCCTAGATTTATCTAAGAAAAGAAAGTAGGTGAAGCAATAAAGTGTTCTGTGACCCTTCGGAAGACTCCCTGGATTTGTAACCTGGTATGTCCCAGCCTCTCTCTTTCTCTGACAGAGGGATGGTAACTAAAGGGTATCTCTAAGGAAAAAGAATAGTCTGTAGGCCCTAATCTGACCCATCTTCCTTCTCCCTCAGCATTCTCCCTAAAACCTGATGCCCTATCTTATTTAGGCAACATGATACTTAGCTTCCACAGCTAAAGGATGGATGCTATCTTGCATGAATTAATCTGGCCAGAGATTTTTGGTATACAGCTGAATCCAGATTCCAAAATCTAAGACCAGTCAGTATGACAGTTAAAAAACATTACTCTCTAACTACAAAGCATCAGACACTCTTCTAGGTGGCTCAAGATGCAGTAGAGCAGCAGTTCTCCAAGAGTGGTCTATGGACTCCTAGAACCTCCCTTTTCCAGCTAAATACCTGTGAGGCCTACTTTAGATTTACGGTTCAGAAAGATCCTTCTGGCTGCTCTATGGAGACAGACCATGGGAGAAAGAGTAAACAAAAGGAAAAAAGTTACCTTGAATTGGCAGATTCAAGATAACACTTTAGATGTCGAGCTAATAAGAATTACACATAGAGAGGTTTGTTTGTGACAGCAGGGAGTTGGAAGTAACACAGTGACCATCCTTGTAAAATGTGATAGATGCCTACTACGGAATACTATGTTGCTGTTAGAAGCAATAAAGCAATTCTACACATAGAGACATGAACATAACTAAAAAAGATACTGTTGAATGAAAAAAGAAACAAAACAGTATCTCTAGCACAATGTCAGTTCAGCAAGCTAAAAACAAATCCACACATAAAGTAGCTTATTTTAAAGCTTATTTTTAAAGGAGTCATAAATATTTAAGGGCAAACATCACACTTGTTTATACAGTTTCCTCTAGAAGGGAGGGGATGGAAATGGGGATGAATAAACACAACAGAGACTGGTTATGTCAGTATGTTACAGACAGGGAAGAATGAGTTTCGGCTCTCCACACATGAGGTCCAATAACACAAATTTAATACACAAAAGTCCTGGCTCTGGAAGGGCAGCTAAGCCCACTAAGGCCCACCCCTCCTGCTCACTGGACTCTGTAAAGCAAACAAAAACAAGTAAATTGCGCAGGGGAGTCAAAGTTGGGAGAAGTGACCCAAATGGGGTGAGTTTTCCAGTTCTGTCCTTTTCCCTTAAGTATGAATTTGCAATGATGAACCCCACTTTCAGAGCAGCATGGGCAGCTTTAATTCTAGAAAATTCCTTCTTTCTGACCAGGTAAATCAGGAAAAAAGGTCCCTGCGGACCAGAATTGGGGGTCTGGGGGTGGGGGGAATGCTGGAGAGAAAACAGGCAAAAAAGAGAATCCCTTAATTCAGTGTATAAATCCACACAAGTCACAACTTAACCTTAGCCATGAATGTGTAGCATATATCCATACGTACCAGCCTAGCAAAGACTTTGAAAACCAAAATAAGATTTGAACTCTAATGTGACCCAAACCAAAGCAGCAAAAGCCTGGAGAACTGAAACAAGATTGGAAACACCTGCAGAAGTCTCAGACCAGCCCCTGAGCTATTCACGTTTGGGACAGCCCAAATCATCATAGCAAAGACATAAAGAACAGAACTGAGATTTTAACCAATGCCTCCAAAAGCAAGACAGAAGTTCTGGCCTGAACCTGAAGCAGGGTTGCCTGCTAAAAACAGAAATAGCAACATTCCCCAGAAGAATTATAATAGGACCCAAAATCTACACAAGAAGTATTCACAATGATGAGGATAAATTCCAAAATTATGTAACACACAAAGAACCAGGAAAATGTGAGCAATTTTCAAAGGAACAGATGACCAAACCCTGCCAACCCCAAGGTGATCCAGATGTTGGGACTATCAAATACTTTCAATAAAAAAGAAATACTTTCTTATAAAGAAAACACACAAGAAATGAAGGAAAAGGTAGGAATCATCAGCAGAAAAAGAAACCGTAAAAAAGAACCAAATGAAGTCTTAGAACTGAAAAATACAGTATCTGAAATACAAACTCATCAGATAGGTTCAGTAATAGAATGGAGATGACAGAGGAAAGAGTCCGTGAACTTGAAGACCGTTCAATAGAAATGACCCAGTCTCCACCAGGTACGGTGGCTCCCGCCTGTAATCCCAGCACTTTGGGAGGCCGATGCAGGCAGATCACAAGGTCAGGAGTTCGAGACCAGCCTGACCAACCTAGTGGAACCCTGTCTCTACTAAAAATACAAAAAAATTAGCTGGGCCTGGTGGCAGGTGCCTGTAATCTCAGCTACTCAGGAGGCAGGAGAATGGCTTGAACCTAGGAGGTGGAGGTTGCAGTGAGCAGAGATCGCGCCACTGCACTCCAGCCTGGGTGATAGTGCGAGACTCCGTTTCAAAAAAATAAAAAATAATAATTTTAAAAAAAAAAAGTCTGAAGAACAAAGAGAAAAAAAGATTGAAAAACAGTCCACAGAACCCTAATACCAAAAGTTTTAACTTAAGTGTAGTTGTAATCCCAGAGGAGAGGCAAAAGATACTAAGGCAGAAAAATACATTTGAAAAAAAAAAATGGTGGAAAATCCCCCACATTTGGTCAGATATAAATTTACAGATTCAAGGAGCTCAACAAACACCAAATAGGATAACTCAGAGAAAAACATACTAAGACACATCTTTTTGTTTTGTTTTGAAACACAGTCTCATTCTGTTCTACAGGCCAGAGTGCAGTGGCACATGGCTCACTGCAGCTTGGACCTCTCTGGCTCAAGTGATCCTCCCACTTCACCATACCTGAGTAGCTGGGACCACAGGTGCACACCATCATATCCACTAAATTCTGTGTTTTTTCATAGAGACAGGGTCTTGTTATGTTGCCCAGGTTGGTCCAAAGCACTTTTTTTCTTTTTTTTTTTTTTTGAGACAGGGTCTCACTCTGTCACTCAGGCTGAAGTGTAGTGGCTCAAGCACAGCCTCCACCTCCCAGGCTTAAACAATCCTCCAACCTCAGCCTCCTGAGTAGCTGAGACCACAAGTGTGTGCCACGGTACCCAGCTCACTCTTTTTCGTGTGTGTGTGT
>NW_012101254.1:4224175-4227736 GCF_000951045.1 Mandrillus leucophaeus
GGAGGCTGAGGCAGGAGAATGGCATGAACCTGGGAGGCAGAGCTTGCAGTGAGCCAAGATCGCACCACTGCACTCCAGCCTGGGCGACAGAGCGGGACTGTCTCAAAAAAAAAAAAAAAAAAAAAGAAACGGTAAACAGGCTGGGGTAGATGGCTCACACCTCTGTAATGTCAGCTACTTGGGAGGCTGAGGTGGGAGGATCACTTGAGCCCAGTAAGCAATGAATGTTTCACCAACTCCAGCCTGGGCAACAGAGCAAGACATTGTCTCTTAAAAATACAAGAGGAGGGGCAGACACGCAGCATTCAAATAATCCAAAAGAAGAAACTCAGGAACAAAAAACAAGAGATAAACAGAGAACAAAAAATAAAAGGGTAGACTATCCAACCATATCAATAATTAATTTAAATGTTTACAGTCTAAACACTCCAGTTAAAAGTCAGCAATTGACAGAGTAAATTAAAAAGTGATACCCTACTACATGCTACCTACAAGAAGCACACTCTAAAATATAAAGACATCTATAGATTGAAAGTAAACGGATGAAAAAAATTGTATCATACAATCAGCAAACATAAGGCTGGAATGACTATTTTAATATCAGATAAAACAGACTTCAAGACAAAGAGTACTGCCAGAGATAAAAAGAGACACTTCATAATGACAAAAGTGTCAAATCATTGGGAAGACATAATTACCCACCGTATGTGCCTAATAATAGAGCCTCAAAGTACACAAAGCGAAAACTGACAGAATTACAGGGAAAAATAGACAATTCCACAATCCTAGCAGAAAATTTAAGACCTCCCCCTTTCAGCAATTGATACTAGACAAAAACTCAGTGAAAGATGAAAATTATCTGAACTGCACTATTAGCCACCTTGCTCTAGTTAACATTTACACAACACTACATCTAACAACTGCAGGATATATATTCTTTTCAAGTGCACATTGTGCATTCATTAAGCTAGATCTTACGCTGGGCCATCAACTTTAACTTTTATTAAAAGGATGAGAATTACACAGTGTATTCTCTGACCACATTGGTATCAACTTAGGAATCAATAATAGGAAGATATCTAAAAACAAAAAACACAAAAAATCCAAATATCTGCAAATTAAATGATCTACTTCTAAATAATTCATAGGTCCAAAATGAAATCACAAATGAAATTTGAAAATATTTTACACTGGAAAAACAACAAAAATATGCATATCAACATTTGTAGGATGCAACTAAAACAATACTTAGAAAGAAACTTAAAGCTCTAAATGCTTATTCTAGAAAAGATCTAAAATCAGTGACTTAAGATTTCACCTTAAGATACATTAAAAGGAAAAGCAAAGTAAACCAAAGAAAAGGTAAGAAAAGAAACCCATGAACTAGAAAACAGACAACAGGGGAAATGTGGTTCTTTGAAATGATCACAAAATTGACAACCCTGTAGCTAGACTGATCAACAAAAAAAGATACCACAAATAACCAGTGTCAGAAATGAAAGAGGGGTTATCGCAGATTATGTAGACATTAAGTAATAATATACTTTGAATAACTTCATGCTAATCTATGGAAAAATTACAATAAACAAATTTCTTTAAAAATACTACTTACCAAAACTGACACAAGAAGAAACTGGAAATCTAAGTAGCCCTGTATCTATTAAATAAACTGAATTTATGAAATCCTTCCCAAAGTGAAAACTCCAGGCCCACGTAGTTTCACTGCTAAATGCCATTGCAATAGTTTAAAACAAGATCAAAAGGAAAAAAGCGAAACTGTCCCTACTTGCAGATTTTATGATTGCTTACAAAATAAATCCCAAGGAATCTACAAAACAATTACTAGAACTAATAAATTAATTTATAAAGTGTCAGGATACAAGGATAGCATACAAAGTCAACTGAGTTATTATACACTAGCAACAATCAACTAGAAAATGACATTATAAAAATAATACCATTTACAATTACATCAGAATAAGATAATATACCTGGGAACAAACCTAACAAAAGATGTTCAAGACTTTTACAATGAAACTACAACACATTGCTGAGAGTAATTAAGAAGACTTAAATAAAGGGGAAAACATAGCATGTTCATAAATCAGAAAACTCAATATTGTTAAAATAGCAATTTTCCCCAAAGGAATCTATAGATTCAATATAATACCAATCAATACTCAGCAAGTTTCTTTCAACAGATATTGGCAACCCAATTCTATACTTTTTATAAAAACGCAAAGAACTGAGAATAACCAAAACAATTTTGAAAAAGAACACTAAAGTTAGAGGACTTACTGATTTCAAGAGTCTAAATAAACACCAACAGAACAGAATAAGGAGAGTCCAGAAACAGACCTATGCATATACATGTCCAAGTGAAGTTTGATAAAGGTGCCAAGGCAATTCAGTAGAGAAAGAAAACTCTTTCCAACAACTGGGTATACAAATAGAAAAAAAAGCCAACACTGACCCTTACCATATAACATTCACAGAAATTAACTCTAAATGAGTCACAGACCTAAATATAAAACCTATAAAACTTCTAGAAGAAAAGACCAGAGAAGATCTTTGCAATTAGGGAGGCAAAAGTTCCTTTTTAATTACTATCATTTCTTAAGACGGAATCTCGCTCTGTTGCCCAGGCTGGAGTGCAGTGGCGCCACCTCGACTCGCTACAACCTCCAGGGAGGCAAAGGTTTCTTAAATAGGATACAGAAAAGCATGAAACGTAAGAAAAAATGATAAACTTAAACCTTTTGCTCTTCAAAAGACATCATTAAGAAAATGAAAAACAAACCAGACTGTAAGGAAATATAATAGACAAAGGAGTTGTATTCAGGACAGATTTTTTTTAAATACCACAATCCAGTAAGATAAACCACTTTTTTTAAGGGACAAAAATGTAAACTGACACTTTACAAAAGATACACAAATGGCCAGTAAGAACATGAACAGATGAGGGCCGGGCACGGTGGCTCACATCGTTAACCCCACCATTTTGGGAGGCAAAGGTGGGCAGATCACCTGAGGTCGGGAGTTCCAGACCAGCCTGACCAACATGGAGAAACCCTGTCTCTATTAAAAACACAAAATTAGCTGGGTGTGATGGTGCATGCCTGTAATCCCAGCTACTCAGGAGGCTGAGGCAGAAGAATCGCTTGAACCAGAGAGGCGGAGGTTGCGGTGAGCCGAGATCGTACCATTGCACTCCAGCCTGGGCAACAAGAGCAAAACTCTGTCTCAAAAAAATAAAAAATAAAAAAGAATATGAACAGATGCAAAAAAAACTTTTTTTAAAAGAATACGAACAGATGCTCAACATTATTATTCATATATGATGAATTAAAAACCACAAATTAGGCCAGGTGCGGTGGTTCAACCCTGTAACCCCAGCACTTTGGCAGGCCAAGGTGGGCAGAGCACTTGAGGTCAGGAGTTCAAGACCAGCCTGGCCAACATGGTGAAATCTCATCTCTACTAAAAATACCAAAATTAGTCAGGCACGGTAGTGAACACCTGAAATCCCAAGCTACTCAGGAAGCTAAGGCAGGAGAATCA
>NW_012101254.1:4227786-4233189 GCF_000951045.1 Mandrillus leucophaeus
GAGATCGGGCCACTGCACTCCAGGCTGGGTGACAGAGGGAGACCCTGTTTCAAAAAAAAAAAAAAAAACAAAACACAAAAACCCACGAATTAAACCCACAGTGAGACACCACTATACACCCATTAAATTAGCTAAAATTGAAAAGACTGACTCTCACACATTGCTGGTAGGAATGCAAAATAATACCACTTTGGAAAGCAAGTAGTTTCTTAAAAAGCTAAACATACTCCTGTCATATGAATCAACTAACCTATGATGGTAAATACTACCTTAGATATTTATCCAAAGAAATGAAAGCATTTGTCCACACAAGACTTGTACATGAATGTTCACAGCAGCCTTATTGTTTGACCCCCTAAAACTGAAAATAACTCAAATGTCCATCAAGGTAGATGGCTAAACAAATTATGGTATCCATAATGGAATTCTACTCAGCAATAAAAACTATTTTTCATCTTAAAATCATTATTCTGAGTGAAAGAAATCATGAAAAAAGTGAGAACATACTGTGTGACTTCACTTATATAAAATCCTAGATTATGCAAACCACTGTACAGTGGTGCCTGTGGACAGGAGTGGAGGAAGAATGGCAAAAAGACATGAACAAACTTTTGAGAGAGATGAAAACGTTTATTATCTTGATTGTGGCAATGGTTTCATGGGTACAGACATAGGTCAAAGCTGACCATGGTGTACGCTTTAAATATGTGCAGTCTACTGTACTCTAATTACACCTCAATAAAGGTATTTTTAAATTTTAATGGATTGGCAGCCCTCTAAGGCCAAAACCTACTATCCCAAACAATGCTAGAAAGACTTGATGGGGCAGGCGCAGTGGTTCATGCCTGCAATCCTAGCACTTTGGGAGGCCAAGGTGGGCGAACTGCCTGAGCTCAGGAGTTCAAGACCAGCCTGGGCAACACGGTGAAACTCGTCTCTACTAAAATACAAAAACTTAGCTGGGCACAGTGGTGTGTGCCTGTAATCCCAGCTACTCGGGAGGCCAAGGCAGGAGAATTGCTTGAACCCGGGAGGCGGAGGTTGTGGTGAGCCGAGATTATGCCACTGCACTCCAGCCTAGGAGAGCAAGACTTCATCTCCAACAACAACAACAAAAAGACCTGATGGTATCAACGAACCATTAAGAGCCAAGTCCCATATAACAACTCTTAGGAAACTCTCCATGTAGGAATTTCTTACTATCAGTGTAGGACTCAGAAATATAGTACCCATATACCTTCTTATGAATAAGCAAAAGCATACTGAAAAGGCAATAGTTCATAAGATCATCATAATTGACTCTTGGAGATTAAGTCAACGTGGTTAGGGAATCCCTCCTCCAGGTCTCGTGTTTTATTTTTAAAGGACTCAACAAAAACAATTTTCAAGTATTTTACAGTATCTACCCATCAACCCCAGGACATTTGATTATTTGTAAAAAACCAGATTAAGCTCAAACTTCCCTTTCCAAACATATAACAAGAAAAAGTTTTGTTGCGATACAATGACTACCATAATTGTATTTATTTTATAATTTGTTGTCACCAGTGTGGCAACTCTCAGCTTCTGATCACAAACATAAAAAGTTTAGCCTATTTTCAACTCCTTTCTGATCTAGCAAAAAATTTTAAAAGCCCCTAGCTCATTCTTCTACATGCAAATATTTAGATTTCATTAGAAGAGTACTTTAGTTCATCTTGTTATTCTTTGTAAACTTATTTAATTCTACCCAGTCTTTAAAAGCCGGTGTTCTCCATGCTCCACTCTTCTCTGGTCTCACTTCTCACCATTGACTCTAAAATGCCACAATCTCCTAGGAAGCTAGTTAAAAATAAAGATTTCCACGCCCTAAACCCAATGATTCCAAATCTGGTTAATGCATAGGGACTTAATAATCTTATTTTTTAACAATTATCTCTAGGTGACCAAGGTTCATACTGAGAAACATCGCTGTAACCACTTTAACTAGAAGAGCCCATTAAAACTCTCAGCTTGTGGAGGAAAACATCATGTTTCCAATTATTTTTTACAGCTGATGATTCCCAACTCTGTATTTCAGACCAGCCGTTCATCTGAGGTCCAAACCTATTTGATTTTGTTCCAAATGTTGCTCCTCATTCAGAAATTCCTAGTTCTGTGAATTACACCAAAATTCACCTGATGGCCAAAGCCAGAAACCCATAGACATCCTATCTTCCTTCTCTTACTCACTTATCATCACAACCTGTATGCTCCCTATACGTTGTTCCCTATGTATTCCCTATGTATTGTTCCCACCACAGGCTGCATGTTCTTTATTAATCTGTTAGGCTATCATAATAACCTCTGAACCAGTTTCCCAGTACCCTTCCAAATCCATCCTTCATAATGCTGCCAGAGTGGCCTAAGACCAATTATCTGGCTATGTCATTCCCTCATTATCTCTTCCAGGATAAAATCCAAACACTTTAGTATGCCATAACAGGTCCTTCATGGTCTAGCCCCTACTAACCTCTCTAAACGCTCTCCCTGCAATCCCTCATCCTCCATCCCACACAGAACTACTTACTATCCCATTAACTTTTTCCACACGTTCACATACTGTTCTCTGTTCTGAAAAACCTTTCTCCTTCTCACTAACTGTATGATTCAACTTTCAGGTTTCTACTTAGGAGTGACCTGCTCTGATAATCCTTCCCTTCCAAACTATCACTCCCTTTCCCCAAAGGCTAAATTAAATTCCCATTTAAAAATATTTACTTATTACAATGAACTGTGTTGATCTACTTGCCTATCTCCCCTTCTAGACTGCTAGTTGTTTTTCATGCCTGTATACCTAACCTACTACAGAACTGGCACACAGCAAACATGTAGTAAATGTCACCTGAATGAATGAATCCATTTAATGTCTAGTTAACAAGAATGTTTTCTTTTGTATTAACCATGGAAAAACTAAGCACCTTCAGGGTACTAAATAACAAACCAGTCTTACAGCCAAGTAGTTTAAAAATACAAGGATTTCTTACGGCCATTTTTTTAAATCATCCATCCCAAGTTCATCACTGTATTTATGTGCACGAAATTGATGTCTGAAGAAATACGGAATTACCACTGAGTCACTAGTTCCATTTTTATTATAATTTGTACTCTTTTTATGCAAGCTAGGTTTTTCTCCCACACACCAGACTTAGACCTACACTGTCCAATCCGATAGCCACTAGCTACAGGTGGCTATTTAAAGTTAGTTAAAATTAAATACAATTTAAAATTCAACCCCTCAGTCGCACTAGCCACACTTCAAGCGCTCAAAAGCTGTACAGGGCTAGTAGTTATGATACTAGACAGTGAAGATACAGAACATTTTCGTCACAAGAAGTTCTACTGGACAGCGCTGGCCACAAAATCACAAAAGAACCTTAGAAACCTAACTTACTTAGCAAATAAAATTTAAAATTCAGTCCCTCATTTGCACTAGCCACATTTCAACTACTCAAAATCCACACAGGGTTAGTGGCTATGATACTGGACAATGCAGATACAGAACATTTTCATCACAGGAAGAAGTTCTACTGGACAGCGCTGGCGACACAATCATAAAAGGACCTTAGAAAACCTCACTTACTTCTTAGCTCCCACGATCCTCGTGCTCCTCTGCTGCTTAAAGGTTGTGGGTCCCGAAGTCTAGCAAATCACAAGCACACGAGTGAGTGCTAGGGACCTCTGAACCTCGACCACAAAAAGACGAATTCCCCTATGCCCAGAAGAAATGAAGCTCTCCCGGGGCAACCACCTCAAACACAAGAAGGCAACACCTTTTAGGAAAAATATGCTGTCCTATCTTCCAGCAGTGCAAAGGCGGGTAACAATACCAGAGCCTTCGTCTTCCCCCATTCTCAAAGCCCTGTCCCAGGCTCTAAAAGGGAGGCCAAAAGAAAAGACAACGGATATGAGAGACATTGGGGATGTAAAAGGAATAGAAACTAATGGCAATGTGGCGAGGAATTAAATTCAAGGAGGTGGGGTACAGGCAGCAGAACGTGGGTAAAGAAAAAGGGGACAGGTGATCTGATCTAGAAGGGTGGGGCCTACGATGGCCTCTGATAAAACCAACTCTGAGCATGGGACAAAAGCGAGGGACCGCGTGTTCTGGGCTCGACAGCGCTACCTCTAAAGCATAACGGTCAAACCAAGAAACTCACGGCGGGTACAGCACCGAGTCTGGAAGACATCACTCCCTCTCCACGCCTAACAATTTCACCCAAGGGCTCCGGCCAGACCAACGCCACTTCCGCTCTCCTCGCCTCTCCCGGATGTGGGTTCGGCTCCGCCTAGCCCTCTTCTGAACTTCTACTTCCGCCTAGCAGCTTCCGAGGGGGCTGCGGCCGGAGCGAGTCACGTGACGAGTCACCCTCCGATTCCTCTGAGACCCCGCCCCACTGGGATTGCGACGCGGGACCCGGGAACTTATGGGTGGGATCTGGAGCGAAGGGGCGGAGCTTGGAGCCTCGACCGGGCCTCAAAACCCCTGGCTGTCATTCCGAACCTTTGCACAACTCCTCGTGTCCTTCCAGCCTGCCTTCCCCACCCACCCGCCCAGTGGTCTCAGTCCAGATGCACAGGGAGATCATGTACTGCCCCTTTATTGATCTTAGAGAAATTACAGACCCATTCTCACACGCCTCCCCCCGGTAGAGAGACATGGAAGCCTTTCCACGCTGGGGGCGCAGGAATTGGAGGCAGTGGCTGAGCAGGAAAGAAGCCTGGAAAGGGCAGCACGATGAAGACTTAGGACAGTGAATAATAGGGGCGGGCCCCGCCTCATCGAGTAGCTTCAGGCCTCCACACTTGTCCTGCTTTGGGATTTTTATGTGTGGTGCCGAGGAGACTTGTCTGATTCTTGAAATCTCTAGACAAACTATGGCTGGGCCTCTCCCCAGGGGAACTGTACTTGAGTCCCTCCTTAAGGGGACTGCGTCGGCTCCTCTCAGAGGGACTGCGATGGTTCCTCCCAGAGGGCCTTCCTGGCCTCATCTCAGAGGGACTGTGACGGGTTCTCTCACAGGAACGGCGATGGCTTCTCTGAGAGGGCCTCCCTTGCCTCATCCCAGAGGGACTGCGATGGCTTCTCTCAGAGGGACTGTGACAGGCTTTCCCAGAGGAACTGTGTCCTCTCCTCTCAGAGGGACTGCAACGGCTTCTTTCCAAGGGACTGAGGGGGCTCTTCTCTGAGGGACTGTGACTTCTCTCAGAAATCCTACGATGGCTCCTCTCAAAGGACCTGTGAGATCTCCTCTCAGAGGGACTGCGATGGCTCCTCTCCGAGAGACTGCGATGGCTCCTCTCAGAGAGACTGTGACGGCTCCTCTCCGAGGGACTGTGATGTCTTCTCTCAGAGGGACTGCGATGGCTTCTCTCAGAGGGACT
>NW_012101254.1:4233662-4257539 GCF_000951045.1 Mandrillus leucophaeus
AGAGGGACTGCGATGGCTTCTCTGAGAGGGACTGCGAGGGCCCCTTTCAGAGAGACTGTGACAGCTCCTCTCTGAGGGACTGCAGTGATTCCTCCAAGAGAGACTGCGACGGCTTCTCTCAGAGGGACTGGAATGGTTTTTCCGAGAGGGACTACGGTGGCTCCTCTGAGAGGGACTGTGTTGTCTTCTCTCCGAGGGACTGTGATGTCTTCTCTCCCAGGGACTGCGTTGGCTTCTCTCAGAGGGACTGCGATGGTTTCTCCAAGAGGGGTTATGACGGGTTCTCTCGGAAGGACTGCGTGGGGTTCTCTCCTTATAGAAGCTGGGGTGGTTGTGCTCCTTGTGTGTGAGTTTCTCTTTAAGGTGTCGGTGCCAGGTTCTCTTCACAGGGGAACCAGGTAGGATTATTCCTCGGGCCTGAACTCTGGTTCCTGGTGTGGACAAGTTCTTAGACTCCTGGCTTGAGGTTTCATTTCTATAGAAGTTTTTCTTTGATCTGCTACTACTGTCCTTTTGAACACTTCCCAGAGGCTGCCCCACCGAGGCAGTTTGGAAAGCAATACCACTTTGGGAATCTGTAGGCTTGGGCAGTCGAAGAGGTCTAGGTTGGAAAGAGTGAGCTCTTCTTTGCTGTTGAGCTGATCTGCACTGGCCCGTTCCTCCCCACAATATGTCCTCCTGCTTAATGGTTGAGCCTGCTGGTGTTAGCTTGTCAGCTGACCTCTTGTCTCTTTTGATACTGCTTGGTAAGCAATAGTCCCTGGTGTTTTGTTTTGGATAATAGTTTTTGCTTCCCCACAAATTGTCTGGCCTTGTCCTGTCCACAGGCTTCCGCCCAACAAAAGCTATAACTCTGTGTGCTGTTTGGAATGCCCGCTTTAGGCTCTGAAAAAGCAGTTGCATGAACTTGGGCTGGGAATGTTTCTTAGGTTGTCTTTTTAAAGAGGCAGTACTTGTCTGAGTTGCTCCAATCCTCTTCCTTCTTAAATGGGCTGGTAATTCCCTAGAGGGACTCTCTGTTGTGGTTCTGCTGTTTTTGTAGAACTTTCTGTGTTTTCTAAGTCCCTTGGTGATTCTCTTCATTGGATATTTTGAATCAGAGGTCTTTTTGGTTCTCACTTTAGCCCGTTTTTCATTCTGAGTGCTTTCAGAGTCACTCTCTGGTAGGTTGTGAACTTGAGTGAATTCATAGTGCCCAGGTACTCTAATTTTTGTCTTTTCTACTAGGTCAGGGCTGCTGCGTTGTCCTCGCCTGATGTAGAATTGTACAGGAGCAGGGGACTGGGAAGGCCCAGACTGCAAATCTATTGTGGAAGCAGGACTCTTGGAAGCTTGAGTATAGATTTTAGCTTTCCTTCGTGATGGTGATATAGGGCTTCTCCGTATGATGGGTCTATCTCTTTCACGATACTTTGAGATTTGGGGTCTTTTCCCAATTCGCAGCCTAAAGCCAAGATGCAACCGAATCTCACCATGGCCTTCAGAAGTGCGTACAAGATGGAGCTGTGGATAGATAAGAAGATAAGGCCCCAAAGTGGTCTGTAATTTATGATGGCAGTTAAGTCCTGAACATCGGCCACACTGTAGGCAGATAGGGTATTTTAGGACTAGACCTGAAGCTAGAGGTGGAGGCACATCAGGGGGTATTTGACTCCTTAAGAGTTTTGCTGCTATTTTTAGCTGCAGATCTTGTAGCAGCTGGAACTGTTCTGAGAAGTCAGTCTTAGCCTGGGAAAGATAATTTGGCTTGAGGGAGTGTTGGGACTCAGAAATCCTTGTCCGGGAATCACTCTGTGAGTCCTCACTTTCTTCCATTGGAACAAGATCTTCTCTATCATAAAATATGCTAAGGGAAGACTCTGACTTTACCAGGACAGGAAGCTGGCCCCCTGCACATGAGACAGGCATATGCTGAATGACTTCTTGAGATATACCACTGAACCTTGAATTTGTCTTTTTTATTCCCACTCTAGTCCCAGAATATTGCTGTATTATGGAAGATGTGGAGCCACGTGTCCATATCCTTAAGGCCATTCTTTTCTTATGACCATGATAAAAAGTGTGTCTCTGAATGTAGTTTTTGACCACGGAAGGCTGAGAAATAGTAACTGGACCCTTCTCTGGCAGGCTCTGAGAAGCTTCCATCAGTTCAGCTGGAATCCCAAATAAATTCTGAATAGATTGACAGGTATCTGCAGTGGCTCTTTCTGCTAAAGATGTTTGAGAACAAAGTTTCCTTTCCATAGTGGTCCCTAAAATATTACCCAGCATTAGCATAGTGGAGAGATATTTTCTTGGTAGTCGCTGCCTCCAGGCATGACTCTCCCAGACATTGTGTTGTCTACCCAGGAAAGACTTGATGAGACCTTTTTGAACCCCTGATTCTGCCCGGAATGTCTTAGATAGTGATCTCCAGCTTTGTAGTAGATGTCTCTGAAGTGAGTTCTCTAGCTCCTCCATTTGCTTCCTCTTAGTTGTCTCTTTAGATATGACATCCACTCCTGGAATCTCAGGACATGGGTTTTCCACAGTGTTAGCTGTCTTATCAGAGCTTTGATTATGAAGGGCCAAGGGAAGAATTAAAGATTGTATCATAGTAGGGTCTATATAGGTCTCTTCAGGCTGCAAAATATCTGTCCCAGGGTTTTTTATATCCAAAGCTCTGTATACTTCCTGTATCCCAGAATCCCAAAGTCCTCCTAATTCAGATGCTGTTCTGACAGAGCTTGAAATGAGTGTGGTTGAAGAGCTTTGTAGGAACCTAGAGAAGTCAGTCCCTACTTGTAACTCTTCTGATGTTAACTTCTCACAGTCCCTATTCTGACACACCTGTCCTAGATTCAAATCCTTAGTTTCCATAACTTTAGGAGGCTCCGTTTTTATCACTGTAGATTTCACAGCCTGAAGCCCTTGTTTATGAGTCAATATCGTATGTTTCTCAAATGGAGATGTTTGTGGTGAGGTTAATTCTTCAGATTTCACTTGAATACGTGACCTTGGAGTTAATTCTGCAGGTACTATAAGTTCTTGAAGATGTGGCCTTGGAAGTAAATCCACACAATTTATTGCTTCAATTCCTGATTCTAGGGCTACTCCTATTGGTTCTACAACCTGAGGAATTGGTCCTGGTGCTAATTCCTCAGATTTTACGATTTGAAGGGATGGCCCTGGGATTAGCATAGTTTTTACAATTTGAAACCCTGTCAACTCCATTGTTTCCAAAATCTGGTGTTCTGGCTTTATGATTAATTTCGTAGATTTCACATCTTGCAAACATGGCCCTGAGTGGTGCTCTGAAGGCCTCACATGTTGCAGTTTTGGAGTCAACTCAATATATTCTACCATTTGAGGGGTTGGCCTTGGTATTGTCACAGACTTTACAATTTGAAATGGTGGTCCAGGGGTCACTTTCACAGATTGAACAACTTTTGGGACATCTACGAGGATTACCTCTTCAGACTGAGCAACATGAAGCTGTGTCCTTGCAGATTCTGTGACTTGATCTAGTGGCTCTGGACTAATCCTCATAAATTCTACAATTCTACCCAGTGGTCCTGGGGTTGTCCTTGGAGATTTCATACTTTGATTCTTTGACTTTGTTAGCCCCATTGATACCTCCCTGTGCTGCCGTGCCTCAGAGGTGAGCTCTACAGATTCTTCATGTCCTATAACTTGACTTGTTTGCTTCAGGGGCACCTCTAAAGATTCCTCCCTTTGTAGCCATTGCTTACAGGTCAGATTTACAGATTCTGGGACTTGATGTCCTAACCCTAATATTATCCCTGGAGATACCACATGATGCTGTGGTTTGGGGGTTAATTGCAAAGTTTTCTCTACCTGCACTCCTGACTCAGAAGTCAACTCCACAGATTCAGGAACTCGATGTCCTAACCCAGGTGTCATCCCTAAAGCAGAATCTGGGACGTGATGTAATGACTTTGGAATCAATACCACAGATTCTTCCCTTTGCAGTCTTTTCTCAGAGATCGCCTCCACACATTCTAAGTTTTGAGTACAGAGCCTTGGGGATCTCTCTGCAAATCCAGTGGCTTGACTTGTTGGCTTTGGGGTCATTCCAAAGAATTCATTTGCATGTATCCTTGCCTCAGTGGTCAACCTCATAGCTTCTGTAAAGTAATGCTTGAGTTCCGGAGTAATCCCTTCATATTCCACAGTTTGCTGCAGTGGCTTCATATATAACTCCCCCAAATCCTTGACTCGGGCCCGTGGCCGAGAGAGCAATTCCATAGTTTCTAGGATTTGGTAGCTTTTCTCTGGAGTTAATCCTAAGAATTTTGAGCCTTGATCCCTTACCATTGGAGTCAGATCAACAAATTTTGGTACCTGAAGATCTGGCTGCAGCAGCATCCCTAAGGATTCAATGGCTCTACCTGTTATCTTTGGGGTCAACCCCACAGATTTCTCTACAGTATCTATGCCTTTATGTGCCAATCCTTGCACTATTTCTGAAGATTCTGTGGCATGATAAATTGGTATTGAAATCAAATTTGCAGATTTAGGGACTTGATACATTGGCTGTGGGATCATCTCTGCATATTTTGTAAACTGATGCCCTGGTCTAGGGATTATTTCAGAGGATTCCATGATTTGATAATTTGTTTTTGGAGTTTGCTCCCCATATTTCACTCTTTGAAGCAGTGACTCTGGTGCTAATTCCACAGATTTTATAGCTTCCTGCAGAGACACTGAAGATAATTTAACATGTTTTATGCTTTGCGACTTTGGCTCCAAAGATTTCACACCTTGTTGCTGTGATTCTGGAGACAAATTTGAAAATCTGACACTAGTCAACAGTGGTCCTGATGGGAACTTCCTAGTTGACTCTGGTGCCAACATCATTGATTCATCATCTTGCCATCCTGAAGTCAACTCTTGATAATTTATACCTTGCTGTTGGGCCCCTGGTGTCAGCTCCATAAGTTTTACATCTTGAGAACATGGCTCTGATGCAAAGGCCGCAGATTTAACACATTGTGACCCAAAGCATGATGTCAACCCTGAAGAATTTACACTTTGAGGTTGTGGCCATAGAGTTGACTTCACAGATTTCACATCTTGAGAACATGGCTCTGGTACAAATACCACAGATCTCATACTATGCTGCCTGAGGTGTGAATGCAACTCCTCAGAATTCATACCTTGAGGATACGGTTCTGGTTTTAACTCCACAGATGTCACTTTTTGAAAACATGGCTCTAATGTAAATACCTCATATTTTATGTCCGGCAGCTCAGAGGCTGAAATCATTTTTGCAGAATTTGCATCATAAAGCAATGGCTGTTTATTTAGCTCCATGGACTTTACATCGTTAAGCAGTGGCTCTGGTAAAAATACCACGGATTTCATACCATTTTTCTGAGGACCCAAAGTGAACACAGGTTGTACAACTTGCTGTGAGCCAAGGTGCTTCTCCAAAAATTGGACTCCTTGAAACTTAGTTCCTGGAGTTAACTCAGAAGATTTCTTACCTTGCAAGTGTGGTCCAGGATTGAACAGAATAGATTTTGTACTTTGAGATTCTGACCCAGGGTTCAGTTCAGAGGGTTTCATGCTTTGTATCTGTGGCCCTGGATTAAAGTTGATAGAATTTATGCATTGAAATTTTGACTCTGAATTCAACTCAGAAGAATTCATACCTTGTAGCTGTGGGCCAGAGTTGAACTCTTTTGGTGTTATATCTTGGAATTTTGTCCCTGGAGTCAGTTCATATTTTACATTTTGTAAATGTTGCACAGAGTTGAACACAACAGATTTTATACCTTGAAGCTCTGGCCCTGGATGCAACTCAGAAGATTTCATAACTTGAAATTTTGTCCCTGATTTTACACCTTGCAAGTGTGGCTCAAGTTTGCACTCCCTAGAATTTATACATTGTAATTTTAGCCCTGGATTCAACTCAGAAGAATTCACATACTGCACCTGTGGCCCAGGGTTACATTCCATAGGTGCTGCACATAGAAACTTTGACCCTGGAGTCAATTCAGATTTTAAACCTTGCAAATGTGGTATAGGGTTGAATATCATAGGTGTCTCACTTTGAATTTCTGTTCCTGGGTTCAATTCAGAACAACTCATACCTTGAAGTTTTGAAACTGGAGTTAATTCAGGCGATTTCATACCTTGTAAATATGGCTCTGGGTTGCACCCAATAGAATTTATACACTGAGCATGTGACTGTGGAATGAATGCAGAATTCATACTTTGCAAATGTGGCCCTGGGCTGCACCCAGTAGAATTTACACATGGAAGTGGTGGCTCTGGAATGGATGCAGAAGAATTCACGCCTCGCAAATTTGACCCAGGGTTGCACCCACTAGAATTTACACACTGAAGTTTGGGACCTAGAATGGATGCAGAATTTACACCTTGCAAAGGTAGCCCAGGGTTGCACCCAGTAGAATTTACACACTGAAGTGGTGGCTCTGGAATGGATACAGAAGAATTCACATCTTGCAAACGTGGTCCAAGGCAGAACACCTTAGATTTTATACCTTGAAGCTCAGGCCCAGGAGTCAACTTGGCACATTTTAATCCTTGCAATTGTGGTCCAGGGTTGAAATCTAAAGATTGTGTACCTTGAAGCCTTGTTCCTAGGCACAACTCAGAAGATTTCACACCCTGCAACTGTTGCTGAAGATTGAATTTCATAGATTTTACATCTTGACGCTGTGTCCCTGTGCATAATTCTGAAGATTTTCTATGTTGCAGATGTGACTCAGGATTGAACACCATAAAGTTTACACTTTGAAGGTCTGGCCATGGATTCAATTTATGAGATTTTTCATCTTGCTGCTGCTTTTCAGCATTGAACTCAGAAGGTGCCACACTATGAATCTTTGATTCCAAGGCCAACTTAGAGAGTTTTGCAACCTGCAATTCTGGGTCATGGTTGCCCTCTGTAGAGTTCACTGTCTGAAGCTTTATCAACCCAGATTTCATATCTTCCAACTTTGCCCCAGGATTGAATTCTACAGATTTCACATCTTGAAGGTGTATCCCTGGTGTCAACATAGATAATTTTCTATCTTGTAACTGTGAAGTTGAGTTTAACCCCAAAGATATCGTATCCTGTACCTTTGTACCTAGAGTCAAATCAGAAGATTTCACATCTTGCCTCATTGGCCTAGGCATGAGCACAGATTTCACTTTTTGAAGCTTTGTCACTGGGATCACTTCAGAAGATTTTATACCTTGCAAGTGTGATCCAGAACTGAACTCCATAGATTTTACATCTTGAAGCTCTGTCCCCATGATTGAGTTAGAATATTTTGTATCTTGCCACTGTGGGCCTGAGTTGAACCCCACAGATTCCCCACCTTGAAGTTTTGTCTCTGGTGTTAACTCAGAAGATGTCACACCTTGTAACTTTGGACCATGGTGGAATTCTACAGATTTTACATCTTGATGGTTTGTTCCCTGAATCAACTCAGAAGATTTTTCACTTTGTATCTGTTGTCCAGAATTGAAATCCATTGATTTCATACTTTGAAACCTTGTCCCTGAGGTTACCTCAGAAGATTTTATACCTTGAAAGTGTTGTCCAGAATTGAACTTCATAGATTTTACATCTTGAAGCTTTATACCCATGATCAGATCAGAAGATTTTATATCTTGTAACTGTGGGCCTGATTCCAGCTCTACAGATTTCACACCTGGAAACTTCCTCCCCAGGGTCAAATCAGATTTCTCACTTTGTAACTTTGGACTAGGTTTGAATTCTACCGATTTCCCACCCTGAAGCTTTTCCCCTGGAATCACTTCAGAAGATTTCACACTCTGTAAGTGTGGTGCAGAACTGAGATCCATAGATTTAATGTCTTGAAGCTCTATACCTATGATCAACCTAGAAGATTTCAAATCTTGCAACCATGGGCCTAGGTTGCATTCCATTAATTTCATTTCTTGAAGCTTTGTCTTCAGTATTGACTCAGAAGATTTCACTCCTTGCAACTGTGGCCCAGGTTTGAAGTCTGTAGATTTGACACCCTGAATCTTGGTCTTTGTGGTCAAATCAGAATATGGGATATCTTTCAATTGTGAACTGGGCTTTAACTCTATAAACTTCATGTCTTGGGACTTTGTCTTAGGGTTCAACTTAGAAGATTTGACACATTGCCATTGTGGCCCAGAGTTGAACTCCTCAGATTTCATACCTGGAAGCTTTGTCTGATAAGCCAATTCAGATGATTTCATGCTTTTCAAGTGTAGTAAGAAGTTCGGCGCTACAGTTTTATCACTTTGTAATTGTAGCTCTTGGCTTAATACTCCAGATTTCACCCCTGAAAACTGTGGCTCTTGTGTAAACACTGGAGACTTCACATCTTGCCGCTGTGTTCCTGGGTATGCCTCCACGGGTTTCACTTTGTGCAACTGTGGTCTTGGGGTCAACTCAGAAGATTTCACATCTTGTGAATGAAACCCAGGTTTGAATGCCACAGATTTAATATCACACAGCTTTGATGTTGAAATCGGGCCACATGATTTCACACTTCTCAACTGTAGCCCAGATTTCAAATCAATAGGTTCGAGCCGTGGCAACTGATGTTCCTGGAGTGATGTCAAGGGTTGTATACTTTGGAGCTTTGGCCTTGGAATCGACTCAGATGACTTCACATCTCTTAATTGTATTGAAGGTTTCAATTCTACAGTTGTGACAACTCGAGATTGTGAACCACATTTTAGCACAGATTTCACACCTTGGAACTCAGGTCCTGGTATCCACTGCACAGAGCTCATACTTCCAAGCTGTGAGTCTTGGTTTACCTCCACATCTTTTACACCTCGAAGCTGTGGCTCTGAGGTTGACACCAGAATTTTCCCGTTCTGCAACTGTGGTCCTTGGGACATCTTAGGAGTTTTCACACATTGCAACTGTGGCCCAAAGCTAAACACAGATTTTGCACCTTGAAGTTTTGGTCCTAGAGTCAGTTCAGATGATTTTACACCTCCCGACTCTGTGGAGGATTTCAACTGTGCAGGCTTGACACCTTGAGACTGTGAACCAAGATTCAACCCTACAGTTTTTACACCTTGGAACTCAGGTCCTGATATCCACTGCACAGATTTCGCACTTCCAAGCTTTGAGTCTTGGTTTAACTCCACAGTTTTCACACCTTGAAAATATGGCTGTGAGGTCGATGCTGGAATTTTCTCTTTTTGCAGCTGTGGTCCTTGGGACAACTCAGGAGCTTTCACAAAGTGCAACTGTGACCCAAGGTTAAACTCCATAGATGTTGTACTTTGAAGTTTTGGCCCTAGAGTCAGTTGAGATGACTTTACACCTCCTGACTCTATGGAAGATTTCAACTCTCCAGGTTTGACACCTTGAGATTGTGAACCAAGATTTAACCCCATAGTTTTTACACCTTGGAACTCAGGTCCTGGTATCCACTGCACAGATTTCACACTTCCAAGCTGTGAGTCTTGGTTTAACTCCACAGTTTTCACACCTTGAAGTTGTGGCTCTGAGGTTGATGCCAGCATTTTCCCTTTTTGCAGCTGTGGTCCTGAAGACAACTCAGAGGTTTTTACACACTGCAACTGTGGCCCACGGTTAAACTCCATAGGTTTTGCACCTTGAAGTTTTGGGTCTAGAACCAATTTAGATGCTATCATATCTCCCAACTGTATGGAAAGTTTCAATTCTGCGGGTTTGACACTTCGAGATTGTGACCCAAGATTTAACCCTACAGATTTTAGACCTTGGAACTCAGGTCTTGTTATCCACTGAACAGATTTCATTCTTCCAAGCTCTAGGTCTTTGTTTAATTCCAGAATTTTCACACTTTGAATCTGTGGCTCTACAGTTGAGCCCAAGGGTTTCACTTGGTGCAACTGTGGTCCTGGGGTCAACTTGGGATATTTCATACTTTGCAACTGTGGTTCATGTTTAAACTCTTTAGTTTTTACATCTTGCATATTTGATTCTAGAGTCAATTCAGATGATTTTACACCTTTCGACTGTAGGTCAGACTTTGGCTCTGGAATTAACTCCGAAGACATTACACCTTCTGACTCAGACCCTTTCTTTACTTGCTCAAAATTCACACATTGCTGCTCCTGTGAGTTTACAGATATCTGACCATCCTGTTCAGGCTCAAGGGTTAAATCCACAGGTGCCATCCCTTGAAACTGTTGCTTTAGCACTAAATCTGCAGAATTTACTTCTTCAAACTCTTCTCCTCTGGTTACATTCACAAATTTTACTACCTGCCTCTTTTGGCATGGGGTCAACTTTACAGATTTTACACATTGCAGATGTGGATCTTGAGTCTCCTTTATAGATTTTAAACCTCGAAGCTTTAAACATGGAGTAATCTCCCCAAATTTCATGTGGGACTGCATTTGTGGGACTGAAGTCAGTTCTTCAGGTTTCACGCTTTGTAGCTGAGGCCCTTGAAGCATCTCCGTAGATTTAACCCCTTGAAGCAACGGCCCTGGTGCAAAAGCCATAGACTTCTCACCTTGCATCTTCAGCCCGAGTTTTAATTTTCCAGTTTTCATATCTTGCAGCTGTGTACCTAGGATCAAATCCTCAGTTTTTACATCTTGAATTCTTGAACATGGAGTCAACTCCACAGATTTTACACCTTGAAGCTCGGAATCAGGGGTGAATTCCACAGATTTGACATCTTCTGTCTGTGAGCCTAAGGTTATCGCCACAGATTTCCCACCTTCCAGCTGTGGACTTGGAATTATCTCCATAGATTTCATGCTTTCCAGGCATGGTCCTGGAGTTAAGGTCACAGATTTCATATCTTCCAGTCCTGAGCTCAGCAACTCAGATTGAAGCTTTGAGCCTGGGGTTACCTCCTCAAGTTTTACACCGCCTGCCTGTGGCTCTGGGGTTAACGTCATATATTTGACATCTTCCAATTCTGGCTCTGGTGTTAACTGCATAGTTTTCACATCTCCCAAATGTGGCCCTGGGATTAATTCTGCAGATTTTATATCTTCTAATAGTGGCTCTGGGGTTAGCTTTTCAGATTTGAAACCTTGAAGTTTTAAGATTGGGCTCCACTCCACAGGATTTATGTCTTGTAACTGTCGTCTTTGCATCAATTCAGAAGATTTCATGCTTTGTAACTGTGGTTGTCTGGTCAACTCAGAATGATTTACACTGGGCAACTGTGGCCCAGGAGTCCACTCCACGGATTCTGCATCTGGCATTTGTGGTTCTGAGACTAATTTATAGGAAACTTCAGCTTCAAGGCTTGGTTCTTGGTTGCCTGCTACATATTTTACACCTTGAAACAGTGGCTCTGGTACTAACAACTCAGGCTTAACCCCTTCCCCCTCTGGCCCTGGAGCCATTGCCACAGGTGGTACACCTTGCATCTTTGGCCCTGGGGTCATCTCTAAAAATTTTACACGTTGTAGCTGTGGCCCTGAGTTTAAGTCTAAAGATTTCACACCTTGAGGTTGAGTTCCTGGTACTAAATCAAAAAATTTGACATCTTGTAGCTGCAGCTCTGGGTTAAGCTCTACCTGTTTCATACTTTGAGTTCCTGGAAATATCTTTGCTAATTTGGAATCTTGCAGCCCTAACTCTGGAACCACCTCTACAGAATTCACACTATGAAACATTGATCCTGGGGTTTCATCCCCAAATTTGACACCTTGCAGCTTTGACCTTGAAGTCAATTCAGAAAATTTGATATCTTGCTGCCATGGCCCTAGGTTTACTTCCTCAGATTTTACACTTTGAAATGGTAGTTCTGAGGTCAATTTCACAGATTTCATGCTGTGAAACTGTGGTCCTTCAGTAGACAGAACAGATTTCATATCTTCGATGTGTGGCCCTTGGCTTGACTGCAAAGATGACTCTGGTACAAAACCTAGAGACTTTGTATCTTCGAGCTGAGCTCCTGGTATCAACTGCATATGTTTGAAACTTTGATGCTTTGGCTCTGGGATCAAATCAGAAAATTTGACATCTTGCAAGCATAGTCCTGGGCTTAGTTCCACAAATTTCACATCTTGAGGTTGTGATTCTGGAGTCAGCTGAACAAATTTGACACTTTGATGTGTTGGCTCTTGGGTAAAATCTGACAATTTGATGTCCTGAACTGGGGAATCTGAGGTCAATTCATCAGATTTCACACCATAATGTGGGAGTTGTGAGATTAAATCTACAGGTTTTTCACCTTGAAGAAGTGGTCCTGGAAATACCCTTGAAAATCTTACACTTGGCAACTGTGGCCCTGGGGTCAATCCAGAAGATTTGACACTTGGCTGAGATGGGCCTAGATTTAAATCCACATATTTTACACCTTGGAGCTCTTCCATCTTAGTCAAATCCTCCAGTGGCATACTTTGTAGCAGTAGCTCTGGCATCATCTCCTCAGATTCTACCACTCCTGTAGTTGACTGTTGGATTAGATTCACATATTTCATATCTTGCAACTGTGACTCTAGATCCAGCTGCTTAGACTTTTCTCCCTGGAGCTGTGGCCCTGGGGTCAGGTCCATAACATGTGATTTTGGTTCTGTAATTAAATTTTTAGATCCTATCACTAATGGAGATGACTCACTGGTTAACTCCATAGATTGCAAATTTTGCAGTAGTGGCTCTGATTTCTCATATTGCGTGCCTGGTCCTAGAGTCAACTCCAAAAATCCTGTTTCTGCATGTGGTGGTACTGGGATGACCCCCTGGGTCTTATCAACTTGAGGCAATGCCAACCCCACAGTTTCTTTATATTCTGACATGGGGGGTATCTCTGACAATTCAGTAACTTCTGAACATGGCCCTAGATTGCAGTGAACAAACTTCGTATCATGGGGCTGTGGCTCTGTGGTCAACACCTCTGATTTCACACTTTGCATTTCTGATCCTGGTATCAAATCCAGAGATTCTTTTGTTGTGTGTTGTGATACTGGAGTTTCCCCCATTGCTTTTCCAAGTTGGTGCATCGTCTTAAGAGTGTCTTGGAATGACTTTGAGCTCATCTCCACAGATTCTGAAGTTTGGCTTAGTGGCCCTGGGGTAGTTCCTAAAGATGGTTGCATCAACCCAATATATTTTTCTACTTGGTGACAGGTGTCAGAGGTTAACTTTGCTTCTTTTCCTTGATATCCTGATCCTGAGATCATCTCTAAAGATTCTGAGGCTTGATGCCATGGGGTCAATCTTTCAGGCTCTGTGGCTTCACTGGGGCTCATCTCTGCAGCTTTTACTTCCTTAAATTGTGTCCCTTTGGTCAGTTCCCCATATTTCATTTCTTGCATCTGTGTCTCAGGAATTAACCTCCTACATTCTACCATTTGAGGAGTTTTCACATCTTCAAGCAATAGTACTGGGGCTACCTTCTCAGATCTGACATCTTGTAACCATGGCTTTGGGGCCAAATCTGCAGATTTTGTATCTTCTGTTGATGGTCTTAGGGCCAACTCCACAGTGTTTATATCTTGAAACTCTGGTGGTAGGACCAGATGAACAGATCTCCTACCTTGCAACTGTGAACTTGGGGTCAAGCCCCCAGATTCTATAACATGTGGCTGTGCTGGTGGAATTATCCCCCTGAAATCCATGGCTTGTAATAGTGCCACTGGAATTACTTTCGCATAACCCATGACTTGATGTAATGGTGCTGAGATCATGTCCAGTGATTTTGTGTCTTGACATATTAGCCCTGGAGTAGCCTTTCCTTGTTCCATGACTTGACTTTGTGACCCTGAGGTCATGCCCACTGATTCCATGACTTTATGCTGTGGTCCTGGCATCATTTCCACAGTTTCCATAACTGCGTGTTGTGGCCTTAGATTCATCTTTTCTGGTTTTGTGGCTTGATGGTTCAACAATGTGTTCATCTTTACTGACTCTATGACTTGATATTGTGGCGTTGGAGTCGTTCCCACTGATTCTGTATGTGGATGTGATTTGTTAATCATCCCCATAGAATCCATAACTTGAAGCAGTGCTACAGGAGTTACTTTCTTATTATCTGTGACTTGATTCAGTAATCTTGTGGCCATCCTCTCTGATTCCGTAACTTGGTGCTGAGACCTTGGGGCTGCCTCCATTGACTGAATGACTTGATTTGATGGTTTGGGGGTTATGCTCCCTGTTTCCGTGGTTTCCATTGGTTTCACAACTTGACTTGGCAGCTGTGGGAACAAACCCACAAATTCTGAATGTGATTCTGGGATCATCCCCATTGAATCCATGACCTGAAGTAATGCCAGTGGAGTTACCTTTATGCTGTCTTTGACTTGATATGATAGCCTTGGGGTCAACTCCACATTAGTCACTTGTGTCTTGTGCTGCTGTATCCTTTTTTCTGGAAAATCTATGACCCTCTTCTCTATACTAAGCTCTAGCACGTGTTTTCGATCACTCTTCAGTAAAGGAGTTTCCTCTTGAATTACATTAACTTCTAAACTTCTTGGAGGTAGAGTGCCTATTGATGTAACTAAAGGCTTGGATCCAAGGATTTGGGGGCCATCCCCAGGTTGGAACTGCCTATCTGAGATAAGTGACTGTGAAAGTTTTGTTTCTGTGCTATTTGATCCAGATCCCATTCCAGCATTCACATGGAGCTGAAATGATGGAAGGTCTAAGAATTTGTTGTTGATATTTTGCTCAGTGTTTTGATGAATGGGCATAGATAACTGAGTTTGGGGTTTTTCTGATTCAGCAACTCCTCCTTGTACTTCAGTCATATAATTCAGCATTGCCCATGATTTCCTCAAAGGTAAAGGTGCTGTTTGTTGCTGCAATGCAAAAACCTTCCGAGACATATGTCCTTCTAGCTCCCTTCTAACTGAAGGAGAGAGCTTGAATGTAGCCCACCTTGGAAGTCGTGGTCTCTTCTTGGAAAGAGAATTTGGCTCATGATCTGATGTCAAATGACTCTTGCTCATTCTCTCATCATTTTTTTTCCTTTTTTGTTTGCAGATATTTAGGGGTTCAGAAATAGAGCTGATAAAAGAGTTCTGAGGTTGTAAGGGTGAAAGATCTGCCAAATTCTGAAAAAGTTTTGATTTCTGGGGCTCTGAGAGCTGAAAAGGAGGCAGGGTTTTGCCTTGGTTCCTGAACACAGATGATTGCTTTTTGTTGGAAATAGGTAAACTATGGCTCCGGAATTCCCAAGTTGTTCCTTCAGAGAAGACAGGAAGATGAGACAGACTGGAGTCATTGCATGATGAACTAAAGGAGATGCTGTGGTCAGTAGAATGTTTTGTTTTCTTATAGTCACAACAGCATAGAACAGTCTTCTGAGCCACAAGAACAGAGGTGGTAGAGGAAGAAATCACATCTTGTGATTCAGGCAAATCCTGTTCCATAAGCCGTGATCTAAGAAATAAAGAGAAATGTTTCAGTTTGCATTGAAATAGGAAAAGGAAAAAAAGTGGCCATTTCAAATGCAAAATATTTTTGGCCTGAAGGAGAATTTGGGAAAAAAAAAAAAAAGTTTCTTTCCCCAACATCAATTACTTATAGAAAGAATTCCTCCACCAGGACAAAGGGAGGAAACTGTTCCCATTCCACCCAGAAATGATCCTTCGACCAGTTTGAACCCAGGACTTCCCCCACAGACAAAACGAACTCTCTCTTCTCCCTCTCTCCCTCCCTCCTTCATTCCCTTCCTTCCTTCTTTTTAAAACCTCTACCACCTTCAATCCCCACCCAGAAACTACATTGCCTGACCTTGTGTTTTCTAGGTATCGGAAGATCTGTTGAAGACTCCGCTCCATTGACCAGAGTATATATTCCTGGGTCCAGCCCACAGGGAGTTCTGAAACACTGGATGCAACAGTGTATGTCAATGTAACTGAAGTTTCATTAAAGTACCAGTAAGGAAAACAATAAGAGAGATTTAACTTAGAAAGGAGAACGCTATCATAGTGAAGGAAGTAAAACAGAGTCCAGGTACTTTACTTCTAACTTTCACAAAGTTTATCAGTAGAATAGGCTGAAGAAAGGCTTTACTCACCCTGTCAGGTTAGCTTCAGTGCAAGCCATCCTGAGGTTTTCTTCCCACTGTGGATCTGGGAGAAGAGGTGAAGAATCTATCAGCATCATGACTATTGATTATTCGTCCAACCCCCTCTTTTTGCAAACAAGGAAACGAAGATGAAGTTATGCCCAAGATCATAAAGCTAATTAGTGGTAGATCTCAGACTTTACCTGTCTCAAGATTTTTCAAAAAGCTATACTATGCTGCCTTCATCATACAGTAGATGTAAGCTATATACATTGGGAAGAATATGAATAATCATAGTAATAAGCAGTGAGAGTAGGGGAAACAGAGGTCATGATACATATCTTTTCCTCCAAAGGAGTCTATCCAGGATCTATGGTAGAGGGAAAAAGATAGGGAAACTTCCCACACCAAACTCTTGGTAGTTACCCTTTGTCCATTCTAAATCTCACCAAGTTTCCTTCCCAATACCTTGGACTTTGCACAAAAGGAGCTGAGGGAAGGAAACATGAGGAAAGAAACCATGGAAAGAATTATGGAGCCATATACACATATCTTTAGACATGGAGATGCTAGAAAGAAGAGGCACACTTCTTCCATTTACATCCTCTTTTTCAACCTCCCTCCACCTGCTATTTAAGGCTAGAGTCATAAGGCAGACCCACAATTGGTCTGTTATTAACCTTGAGCTGAAGAGTAAAGGATAGGGTGTCTCTGACCTGTTAACTTCTGGATCTTTTTCAATCTATGCTGCTTTGAAGTCTAGAGAAGCACAAAAAGAAAAAAGAAAAGCAGATTATGTTCTAGGTTAGAGACTTTATCGACAGCACTTGTCACCTTTTAGATATCAGATATTGATACATCTCATGCATCAGATATTGATACAGTTGGCATCCATAACCACATGTAAATGCTGTAACAAACATATAAATATCAGGGAATATAGAGGACAGTGATTAACTTTCTAAGAGAGAAAGGAAGAATTATTCAAGAAGTTGCATTTGTACTGGAGTTTAAAGAATCAGCACAAGACTTTTAGGTGAAGAAAGAGTATTTCAGGCAAGTGGGAACATCACTGAGATCAGCATGTCATGATTGTCAGGTGCACTTTTGCTAAGTAGTGGGAGATGCTAGGCTGACAAGGTAGATGGAAGCCAGGTTATGCCTAATGGTAGAATTTTAATTTTATTCTGTAGTCAGAAAACTCCTGGGATTTTTTCAAAGTGCTCCAGGTCATTTTAAAGGCAGTAATGACATTTGTTACCATTTCAAATAAAACAATTTTTTTTTTTTTTTTTTTTTTTTTTTTCCGAGATGGAGTTTCACTCTGTCGCCCAGGCTGGAGTGCAGTGGCGCCATCTCGGCTCACTGCAACCTCCACCTCCTGGGTTCAAGTGATGCTCCTGCCTCAGCCTCCCTAGTAGCTGAGCCACCATGCCCAACTAATTCTTGTAATTTTAGTAGAGACGGGGTTTTGCCACGTTGGCCAGGCTGGTCTCAAACTCCCGACCTCAGGTGATCCGCCCAACCTTGGCTTCCCAAAGTGCTAGAGTTACAGGTGTGAGCCACCACGCCCAGCCCAGCATCCTTTTAAATGCTGAATTAAGCTCCTCAAAAAAGAGTAAGGGAAATCCTTACAGGCCAAAATTAAGGAGAAAACTGAAAAACATGAGCAGAAAATCATCTGATACTTCAACGCCCTATATCATTTGTAGCGTCAGTCAGAAGAGATTTGGGTTAACAACAAGGTAGGAGCAAAAGACAAGACCCATGTGAAGTGTGTATTTGGAATGGAGACCCTGGGAAAAAGCCAGAATTCTAAAAATGCTACATGTTTAGTGGAAAAGTGGCTAGGAAAGAAATCTGCCCACCACAAGAAAATTTGTACTCTAGGTAGAGGGAAAAAAAAAAAAACCAAAAAACACCTTCTCTGAGAATTTTAACCATGAGTCTATCCTCATACTGGCTTGGAGTTCTAATTTATACCCACTGTGTAGCCAGGAACCCTCAAATTGCAAATAAAAGTGGAGCGATCCTGGGCTGGTAATGCTTTAGGGCAAAAGATGAAAGTAAATGTAAATCTCCTTGGAAATTAAAAAGAAGTAGAATTGGTCAGGTGCAGTGGCTCGTGCCTGTAATCCCAGCACTTTGGGAGGCTAGGCAGGAGGATCACTTGTGCCCAAGAGTTTGAGACCAGCCTGGACAACATAGTGAGACCCTGTCTCTACAAAAAATAAAAAATAATTTTAAAAAATTAGCTTGGGCGGCCAGGCATGGTGGCTCATGCCTGTAATCCCAGCACTTTGGGAGGCCGAGGCAGACAGATCACTTGGGGTTGGGAGTTTGAGACCAGCCTGGCCAACATGGTGAAACTCCATCTCTACTAAAAATACAAAAAATTAGCCAGGCATGGTGGTGTGCACCTGTAATCCCAGCTACTTGGGAGGCTGAGGCAGGAGAATCATTTCAACCCAGGAGGTGGAGGTTGCAGTGAGCTGAGATCATGCCACTGAACTCTAGCCTGGGCAAACAGAGCAAGACTCAGTCTCAAAAAAAAAAAAAAAAAAAATTAGCTGGGTGTGGTGGTGTGTGCCTGTGGTCCCAGATGTTTGGGTGGCTGAGGTAGGAGGATCTCTTGAGCCTGGGAGGTCAAGGCTGCAGTGAGCTGTGATCCTGCCACTGCACTTTCCAGCCTGGGTGATACAGCAAGACCCTGTCTCAAAAAAAAAAAAAAAAAAAAGAAAAGAAAAGAAAAAAAGAAGTAGAAGAGGAAGAAGAAGAAAACAGTTTAAATAACTACACATTAATGAATGTGAAAACGCTGATAAAATAGTTAAATTCCTAGAAAAAAATATAAGATACCAAAACTGGCCAAAAAGAAATAGATCATTTGAGTAGACCAGTAAGTATGAAAGCAATTGAAATGATAATCAGACATTCTACATCAGACATAATAAAATAATTCATCAAGGTTTCTGAATACCAGAACTACTTACAAATATCAGTAGCATTTCTCTACTACAATAAAAACTATAAAAATATAATTTAATAAAAGATATTCTTCACAATAGCAATAAAATGATAAAAGTATAAAGGTATTAAGTAAACCAAGAATACAGAAGACTTCCATGTAGAAAACTGTAAAATTCTAATAAAAGACATAGAAGATGATCTGAATAAATGCAGGGATAGTCCAAGTTCTTGGTTGGAATAACTTGAAATTACGAAGATGTCAGTACTCCCCAAATTAATTTTTTTTTTTTTTGAGATGGAGTCTCGCTGTGTTGCCCAGGCTGGAGTGCAGTGGCACGATCTCAGCTCACTGCAACCTCCACCTCCCAAGTTCAAGCAATTCTCCTGCCTCAGCCTCCTGAGTAGCTGGGACTACACGTGCGCACCACCAGGCCCAGCTAATTTTTATATTTTTAGTAGAGACGGGGTTTCACCATGCTGGCCAGGCTGGTCTCGAACTCAAACTCCTGACCTTGTGATCCACCCGCCTCGGCCTCCCAAAGTGCTAGGATTACAGGCGTGAGCCACCGCACCCAGCCAAATTAAATTTTTTATATATATATATATAATTACATATATGTGTCTATATATAGACACAGACATATGTGTGTGTGTGTCTGTATACAGACACACTTTTTTTTTTAACTTTTTTTTTTTTTTTTTGAGACAGGGTCTCGTTGTATTGCCTAGGCTGGAGTGCGGTGGCACGATCATGGCTTACCACAGCCTCAACATCCTGGGCTCAAGTAATTCTCAGCCTCCCAAGTAGCTGGGACTACAGGTGCAATACCCCACACTTGGTTAATTTTTTTTATTTTTTTGTAGAGACAGGGTCTCATTATGTTGCCCAGGCTTAAATTATATTTTAATGCATTCCCAATTCATATTTCATTTGAAATGTTTCAAGAACTTGTTAAATGCTCTGAAATTAATATGACAAATAAAGGTCTACTGATAGCTAAATCAACCTTAAAAAGAAAAGCAAAGGAGGGACTTGCTGTACCAAACTCTAAGACACAGTACAAAGTTGTAGGAAATAAAAACAGGAACAAATAGACCAATGAAACAGAGAGCTCAGAGACAGGCATATGTATATATGGCCACTTATTATAATAAAGGGAGTTCCATAAATCAATGGGAAAATGATTGTTTAGCAAATGGTGATGGGAGTCGGGCACAGTGACTCACACCTGTAATCCCAGCACTTTGGGAGGCCAAGGCGGGCAGATTGCTTGAGCTCAGGAGTTCGAGACCAGCCTGGGCAATGTGACGAAACCCCATCTCTAAACAAATACAAAAAGTTAGCTGGGCGTGGTGGCACACGCCTGTGGTCCCAGCTATTCAGGAGGCTGAGGTAGGAAGATCACTTGAGCCCAGGAGGTGGTTACAGTGAGCCGAGATCACACCATTGCACTCCAACTTGAGTGAAAGAGCGAAGCCCTGTCTCAAAAAAAGAAAAAAAAAATGGTTATGGGAAAACTGGCTCACTATAGAGAAAAATAAAATTGTATCACTTCCTAATACCACATATAGAGGTGGACTCCAAGTATATTAAAAACTAAAATGTGAAATGTAAGACTGGAACATAGAAAAAAGGTAGGAGAAACTCTTTGTGGCCTAGAGCAGAGAACTTCTTAAGGAAAACTTCAGAAAAATAAACCATAGGCGTAATTGCTAGGAGAAAAGATGTTAAATGTTTCCGCCACACACAAAAAAAGGTAAGTGAGATGATGGATATGTTAATTCACTTAATTTAATCAACCCACAATGTAAACGTGCAACAAACCATCACATTATACATCATAAATATATACATTGGTATGTCTCAAATTAATTTTTTCTTTTGAGACAGAGTTTCCTTCTGTCACCCAGCCTGGTGTGCAGTAGCTCAAAGTTCATGGCACCCTCTGCCTCCTGGGCTCAAGCAATTCACACGCCTCAGCCTCCTGGGGAAGCTGGGATTACAGGCATGCACCACCATGCCCCGCTCATTTTTATATTTTTCGTAGCGACAGGATTTTATCATATTGGCCAGGCTGGTCTCAAACTCCTGACCTCAAGTGATCCACCCTTCTCGGTCTCCCGAAATGCATGAGCCACCATGCCTGGCCTCTCAAAAAAATTTTAATCCAGTAGAAGACTTACCCACATTCAAATGGAACCTCAAAATGACAAATCTACCACTCACTCCTAACCTCAGGTAACTGCAAAGAAAGTTGCCTTGGGTGGTGGTGAAGTCTCTGAGAAGTCATAACCACAGGCTAACTTCTGTATATTTGGCAGCTCAAGTTCACATTATCTGGATTGTCCCAAAAAACCTTCAAGCCATGAATTTAAAGTGGTCCTGGACTGATGGTGCCAGAGTCAAAAGTAAATGAAATGCTCTTCGAGGAAAATCTTTATCCTAGGCTTCAAAATCCTCACAAATATCGTATTTTATTAAATTTAAGATGCTATTGATTATAAAATGTGCCATCAATTTATATGCTAGTAGAATGAAAAAAATCCACTGTCAATTAATTAAATACCATCAATTGTAAGACACACCTCAATTTCAGAAGTGTTAACTATTAAAAAATAAGCACAAGTGGAGAAACAAACCTGCAAAGATGTCAGGTATTGTGATTTTCAGAGGTAGATTAGAAAACACCTATGCATATTGTATTTAAAGAAGTAAAATGCCAGGCATTGTGGCACACGCCTGTGATCCCAGCACTTTGGGAGGCTGAGGTGGGCGGATCATGAGGTCAAGAGATCAAAACCATCCTGGCCAACATGGTGAAACCCTGTCTCTACTAAAAATACGAAAATTAGCCAGGCGTGGTGCCATGTGCCTGTAGTCCCAGCTACTCGCGAGGCTGAGGCAGGAGAATTGCTTGAACTCGGGAGACGGAGGTTGCAGTGAGCTGAGATCACACCACTGCACTCCAGCCTGGGCAACCAAGTGAGACTCCATCTCAAAAAAAAAAAAGAAAAGAAAAAAAAAAAAAAAAAAGAAAGAAAGGAAAAAGAAAAAAAAAAAGAAAGAAAATACAAGTATAAATAAATCTGTAAGAAACACAAACCCCTAAACAGTGATCTAGCGGATTTGAAAACAGAATCAAATCTTACTTCCAGAAATTAATAAGAATGCAAAGTACTGAAATGGATTGGCTTACTAGCATTGATAAAATATTTCTGAATAAAGAATGGATAAGTACATATATTTAAATCTGAGGAGTAACCACTAAAAGAATAGAAACAGAGTTCATAACTTCCAAACCAGTAGAAAGGGAAAAAATGGAAAGAAAAAAAGCACCAGTTTGGGATTTCAATTTATAGTAATGGTTTGAACCCTCCAAATGAAAACAATAAAAGTTGGACAAAATATGTTTTAAAATATCCATTTAAAGTAATTAGAGACCTATCAAGGGGTCAAAAACCAGAGGAGCCAAGATCCTAGAGAAAAAGGAAGTGGAGGGAAATAAGCCCAGCTAAACTGAAATTTCACAGTTTTATGGGAATACATGACAAAAAGATGAGTTGAGAACCCCTAATATCTCAGGCTTTCAGTTGGAATCCCCAAAGGGCTATACCTAGGAGTAAGAATCAATCTGAAATAAACCAGGCTCAAAAATGGAAGCTCAGCCTCTGATAAATTCAATCCTTTATTGGATTGAGATGATCCCTTTATTGGATTGAGATAATCTAAATGACTAAAAAGTGAAAATAGCGCCCTCTGGAGGAAAGTAACTTTATCCAGAAGCTTGAATTTTCTCTTCAAAATTATATATAAAATCTCTGATATTAAATCAAAAATTGCCATGCTTACTAGAAGACAAGACCGACTGATTGAAGACTAAGAGATAAACATGGGGAATAAAAACAAACCCATAGACAATCCAGATATTGAAGTAATAAAACATAGATTTTAAAATATATGTGCTTTATATATACAAGAAATTAGATGACAAGATGGACAATTTTGGCCAAGAACTAAAAACTAAAAACTGAAAAAAAAAAAAAAACTAATGGAAATTCTAGAACAGGAGAAATAAAGAACTCAGTGAGGGGTACAGATTAGACACAACTGAAGAAATGTCTGAATAAAATATTCATAATGAAGCATGGAAATAAAATAAATAAAAGAGCCAATAGACATATGGGACACAGTAATAGGAGTCCCAGAAGGAAAGGGGAGACAGAATAGGAGTCCCAGACATAAATGCAAGCAGAAACAACATTTCAAAGTTAACAGTGCAGGGAGTATATGGTAACTCTCTGTACTTTCTGCTCAATTTTGCTGTGAACCTAAAAACTGCTTTAAAGTGTAGTCTATTTTTTTTTAAAGGGAATAGCTAAGAACTTTCCAAAATGCAAGCCTTAGATGCAAGAAGTGTTATGAAGCAGCATGAAGACAAAGAAAACCTAAACCTAAACTTAAGTACACTACAGAATGCTGAATACCAACACAATAAATCTTTTTTTTTTTTTTTTTTGGTGAGATGGAGTCTTGTCCAGCTTGTCACCGTGCTGGAGTGCAGTGGCGCAATCTCGGCTCACTGCAACCTCCTCCTCCCCAGTTCAAGCACTTCTTCTGCCTCAGCTTCCCAAGTAGCTGGGGCTACAGGCACGTGCCACCACGCCCAGCTAATTTTTGTATTTTTAGTAGAGACGGTGTTTCACCATGTTGGCCAGGATGGTCTCGATCTCTTGACCTCATGATCCACTTGCCTCAGCTTCCCAAAGTGCTGGGATTACAGGCGTGAGCCATGGCACCCAGCCCTAACACAATGAGTCTTAATAGGCAAAAATAAAAGATGCATTATATTCAAAAGAGGAATAAGATGAATAGTTGATATCTTTTAGAAATATTGGAAGCCTGCCGGGCGCGGTGGCTCAAGCCTGTAATCCCAGCACTTTGGGAGGCCAAGGTGGG
>NW_012101254.1:4258105-4266251 GCF_000951045.1 Mandrillus leucophaeus
TTTTTTTTTTTTTTTTTTCGATTTTTGGAGAGACGGGATCTTACTGTGTTTCCCAGGCTGGTCTCAAACTGCTGGCCTCAAGTGATCCTCCTGTCTTGGCCTCTCAAAGTGCTGGGATTATAGGCATGAACCATAGCACATGGCTCTTAGACTTTTACACTTAATGAAACTACCCTTCAAAATTTAAAGTGAAATAGAGAAATTTTCAGTCAAAGAAAAACAATTTGTAGTATGCCTAATTGGTCTGCCTAGGACTTTCAAACAATGTTGAATAGAAGTAGTGAAAACAGGATTTATCCCAAGAATGCAAAGATTTTTCAACACAAGAAAATAAATCACTGTAATATACCACATTTACAACATAAAGAAGAAAAACTCACATGATCATATAAATTGATACAGAAAAAAGCATTTGACATAATCCTACAATGATTTATAATAAAAACACTCAACTAAATAGCAATAGAAGGAGACTTCCTTAGCATGACAAAGGACATTGTAATGGGCCCAATGTTTATGTCCCCCTCAGAATTCATATGTTGAAATCCTCACTCTCAATGTAATGTATTAGTAGATGGAGCCTTTGGGAAGTGATTAGGTCATGAGGGGTTTCCCTCTTGAATGGGATTCGTGTCCTTACAAAAAATTCTCCAGAGGACTGGGCATGGTGGCTCACATCTGTAATCCCAGCACTTTGGGAAGCTGAGGCGGGTGGATCACTTAAGGCCAGGAGTTTGAGACCAGCCTGGCCAACATGGCGAAACCCTGTCTCTACTAAAAACACAAAAATTAGCCGGGCATGATGGCACATGCCTGTAATCCCAGCTACTCAAATGGCTGAGGCATGAGAATTGCTTGAACTCAGAAGGAGGAGGTTCCAGTGAGCTGAGATCAAGCCACTGCATTCCAGCCTTGGCAACAGAGCAAGACTCTGTCTCCAAAAAAAAAAAAAAAAAAAACCTCCAGAGATATCTCTCACTCTTTCCACCATGTAAAAACACAGTGAGAAGTTGCCAGTCTGCAACCCAGAAGAAGTACCTCACCAGAATCTGCCCATGCTGGCACCCCAATCCTGGACTTCCCAGCCTCTAGAGCTATAAGAAAACAGTTTCTGTTGTTTGTAAGCCACCCAGTTTATGATATTTTGTTACAGAAACCTGAATGGACTAAGATAGAAATTGAAACCAAGAAGTGAGGGTGCTGTTGCCACAAACACCAAAAAATGGGTAATGAGGAAAGGGTGGAAAAGCTTTGAGGTGCATGCTAGAAAAAGTCTACATTGCCAAAAATGAACTATTAAGGGTGATGTTGCTGAGGGCTCAGAAAGAAAAGAGGATAGTTGTAGAGAAAGCTTGCATCTTCTTAGAGAATATCTAAGTAATCACGAACACAATGTTGGTAGAAATATGCACAGTAAACGCCATTCTGACGAGGTCTCATAAAGAAATAAGGAACATATTATTGGAAACAGAGAAATGGTGATCCTTGTAAAGTGGCCAAGAACTTAGCAGAATTATGTTCATGTTCTAGTGTTCTATGGAAAGTAGAACTTGTGAGTCATGAAACTGGGTATTTAGCTAATGAGATTTCTTTTTTTTTTCTTTTTCTTTTACTTTTTTTTTTTCTTTTGAGACAGAGTTTTGCTCTTGTTGCCCAGGCTGAAGTGCAGTGGCGTGATCTCGGCTCACCACAACCTCCACCTCCCGGGTTCAAGCGATTCTGCTGCCTCAGCCTCCCAAGTAGCTGGCATTACAGGAATCTACCACCACACCCTGCTAATTTTTGTATTTTTAGTAGAGACAGGGTTTCACCATGTTGGCCAGGCTGGTCTCGAACTCCTGACCTCAGGTGATCTGCCTGCCTCAGCCTCCCAAAGTCCTGGGATTACAGGCACAAGCCACCATGCCCGGCTAGCTAATGAGATTTCTAAGTAAAGTTCTGAAGAAGTGCCTTGGTTCTCCTGACTGTTTATAGTAAAATGAGAGAGGAGAGAATTGACTTGAAGATGGAATTATTGAGCAAAAAGGAACTAGAATTTAAGGATATGAAAAGTTCTCAGCGTATCCCTATTGCAAAAAATGAGAAAGTCTATTCAAAGAGAAAACTAAAGGTGTGACCAAGTGACCCTTTGATAAGGAGATCAGTATATGTGTGAAACGTGGACTTAATCAGCCACCACAGCAGGAAAACTGCCAGGTTGAACTGAAGGAGCAGGAGATGGGAGGGAATGAGGAAAGGCTGTTGGTCTTCTTGAATTTTATAATTTGGGACCATAGAGCTCTTCAGCCACAAACATACACTATTCTGGAAGACAAGGAAAGAATAACCTGGAAGGTGATTCAGAGATCATCGGGGCTGCCACCTCAGTTTCAAAAAGGGGGACCATTGCTTCACTTTCAACAGGTTAGACAACCTCTATCCAAAGCTGTGTGGGCAGGGCCACCTGGCAAAGCCCTGGGGGTGCAACTCCTGCCAGGTAGAGCCACTGGAGCAGGTCCTTCACCCCGGTGGGTCTAGAAGTCAGCACTATTGCCCCAATGACGCCTCATCTGTTTAAAATTGTACAAAAGTTCTAACCAGAGCGATTAGGCAAGGAAAAGAAAAGCCATGCAAAGGAGAAATGAACAAGTAAAATTGTATTCACAGATGACATATCTTACATACAGAATATCGGAAAGAAACCAGAAGAAACCTATTAGAGTTAATAAAAGCAACTCCATTCTTAGCATCCAAAACAATAAAATACTCAGGAATAAATTTAAACAAGGAGGTGCAAGATTGTACACTGATAAGTTCAAAGCATTGTTGAAAAACTAAAGAAGACCTAAATAAATGGAAAGACATCCCTTGTTCATGGATTGGAATATTTAATATTGTTAAAATGGCAATATTCCCCAAAGCAATCTACAGATTCAGTATAATCCCTCTCAAAATCCCAATAGCCTTTTTTACAGAAATGAAAAAGCTGGTCCCAAAATTCATATGGAATTACAAAGGTCCCTGAATAGCCAAAAAATCTTGAAAAAGAACAAAGTTGGAGGACTCATACTTCCTGATGTTAAAACTTACAAAGCTGTAGTAATCAAAACAGTGTGGTACTGGCATAAGGATAAACATATAGATCTATGAAATCAAATTGAGTCTAGAAATAAATCCATATATCTACAAATCAATTGATTTTCTATAAGGGTAACAAGACCATTCAATAGGAAAAGAATAGTCACTTCAACAAATGGTGCTGGGACAACTAGATAGCCACATGCAAAAGAATGAAGTTGGACTCTTAATTCACACCATCTACAAAAATTAATTCAAAATGACACAAAGACCTAAATGTAAGATCTGTAAAACTATAAAACTCTCAGAAGAAAACATAGGATTGTGATGGTTAATTTCATGTGAACTTGGCTAAGCTATGTCCCCAGTTGTTTGTTCAAAAGCTAGTCTAGGACTGGGCACAGTGGCTCACACCTGTAATCCCAGCACTTTGGGAGGCCAAGGTGGGCGGATCACGAGGTCAAGAGATCAAAACCATCCTGGCCAACATGGTGAAACCTTGTCTCTACTAAAAATACAAAACTTAGCTGGATGTGGTGGCACACGCCTGTAGTCCCAGCTACTCGGGAGGCTGAGGAAGGAGAATTGCTTGAACCCAGGAGGCAGAGGTTACAGTGAGCTGAGTTGGCACCACTGCACTCCAGAGGGAGACTCCATCTAAAAATAAAATAAAATAATTAAAAATTTTTTAAAAAGCTAGTCTAGATGTTGCTTGCTGCTGTGAAAGTAGTTTTCAGATGTGCTTAACATTTAGAATTAGTACACCTTAAAGCTGATTAATGTCCATAATGTGGGTGGGCATCACCTAATCAGTTGAAGGCCTTGAGAGCAGAGACTGAGGTTTCCTGAAGAGGAAGGTATTCTGCCTCAAGACTGCAATGGGAAATCCTTGCCTGAGTTTCTAGCCTGGGCTATGCTGATTTTGGACTCAACACTACAACATCAACTCTTGAGTTTCTGGTATGCCCTGTGGATTTCCGATTTGTTAAGCCCTGACAATTTTGTGAGCCGATTTCTTAAAATCTCTCTCTCCCTGTCTCTTTTTTACATATGTGTGTTTGTTATAATAAAGAATAATCTGGTTTTGTTCCAGGTGCCTACCTTAAAACAACAGAAACCTTTAGAATTTTGTGTTAGGGGTGTCTCTCATATAATGAGGTGAAAAAGAGAAATAATTTATCCTTCTATGTTAGGAGGCAGGGATAACCTTGATTCTAAAATCTAATAAGGACAATATTAGAAAGAAAAATCATAAGCCAATCTCTTTCATGAACATAGATGCAAAAGTCCTAAACAAAATATCAGCAAAGTGAATCCAATAATATGTGAAAAGCATCTGCCAGGCACAGTGGCTTACACCTGTAATCCCAGCACTTTGGCAGGCCAAGGCAGGTGGATCACTTGAGGTCAGGAGTTCGAGACCAGCATATCCAATATGATGAAACCCCGTCTCTACTAAAAATACAACAAATTAGCTGAGTTCGGTGGCAGGTGCCTTAGTCCCAGCTACTAGGAAGGCTGAGGCAGGAGAATCACTTGAAGCCGGGAGGCAGAGGTTGCAGTGAGCTGAGATTATACCACTGCACTCCAACCTGGGTGACAGAGCGAGACTCCATCTCAAAAAAAAAAAAAAAGAAAGAAAGAAAAGCATCAAGAACATATTATATTTATTCCAAGAATTCACAGTTGTTTTATTTTCAAAACTCAGTGTAATTCAGCACATTAATAGGATAAACAAGAAAACCATATAACCATCTCACATAGAGACATGAAAATCACTTGATAAAATTTATCACCCGGCCAGGCGCAGTGACTCATGCTTGTACATCTCAGCACTTTGGGATGTCAAGGTGGGCGGATCACCTGAGGTCAGGAGTTTCAGACCAGCCTAAACAAAATGGTGAAACCCCATCTCTACTAAAAATACAAAAATTAGCCAGGCATGGTGGCACTTGCCTGTAATCCCAGCTACTCAGGAGGCTGAGGCACAAGAATAGCTTGAACCCGAGAGGTGGAGGTTGCAGCGAGCCGAAATCGCACCACTGCACTCCAGCCAGGGCAACAGAGTGAGACTCTGTCTCAAAAAAAAAAAAAAAATTAACACCCATTCATACTACAACTATTTGCAGACTGGAAATAAAAGGGAACTTCCTGAATTTGTTACAGTATTTGCAAAAACCATATAGCAAACATTATACATAAATGATGAATTATTGCAAACTATCCTCTACATAAAAAAAAAAGAATCCCCACTATACCATCTCCATTGAACATTGTAGAGGAAGTCCTAATCAATGCAAAAAAACAAGAAAAAGAAAAGGTGTAAGAATCAGAAATAAATAAATAAAATTATTATTTGCAGACAATATAGCTGTGTAGAATATCCAAAACATCTATAGATAAATAATTAGAATTGATAAGCAAATTTAGCAAAGTCTCTAGGTAGAAAGTCAATATATAAAAATCTATTGTGTTTTCAAGTATCAGGATCATTTAGAAAATGATATTTAAGGCTGGGTATGGTTGCTCACACCTGTAATCCCAGCACTTTGGGAGACCAAGATGAGAGGATTGCTTGAAGCCAGGAATTAAAGACCAGCCTGGGCAATATAGTGAGACCCCATCTCCACAAAAAAAAATTTTTTTTAATTTTATTTTTATTTTTTGAGGCGGAGTCTTGCTCTGTCACCCAGGTTGGAGTGCAGTGGCGCAATCTCAGCTCACTGCAACCTCCACCTCCCAAGCTCAAGTGATTCTCCTACCTCAGTCTCCCAAGTAGCTGAGACTACAGGCACACTATCATGCCAGACTAATTTTTTGTACTTTTAGTAGAGATGGGGTTTCACCATGTTGGCTAGGCTGGTCTTAAATTCCTGACCTCAGGTGATCCCACCTGGCTAAGTTTCCCAAAGTGCTGGGATTACAGGTGTGAGCCACCGCGCCTGGCCTCCACAGAGGAAATTTTAAAAATTAGCCAGGTGTGGTGGCACATTCCTTTAGTCGTAACTACTCAGGAGGCTGAGGTGGTAGGATCACTTAAGCCCAAAAGTTCAAGGCTGCAGTGACCATGATTGTGCCACTGCACTTCAGCCTGGGCAACACAAAGAGATCCTATCTCTTAAAAAAAAAAAAAAAGTAAGTAAAAGAAAATGACATTTAAAATACCACACCAAACCAGACATTATGTGCCTCTTGATGATTATCATCACCTATGAAATATCTTCTTCCCCTCCTCAAAAAATATTAATTCTGATAAGTCTTAGATCCAACTCCCCCATTTACAAAACATACAGGAGATAAGGGAACATGTTAAATGAAAATATGGACATTTAATAAGCAAAATGTTAACTGCAAAATCTAGAGGACAAATAACCTATTTCTTTTCTTTTCTTTTTTATTCCTTTTTTTTTTTTTTTGAGACAGAGTCTCACTCTGTCGCTCAGGCTGGAGTGCAGTGGCACGATCTCAGCTCACTGCAACCTCTGCCTCCTGGGTTCAAGCAATTCTCCTGCCTCAGCCTCCCCAGTAGCTGGGATTACAGGCACACGCCACCATGCCTGGTGAATTTTTTGTATTTTTAGTAGAGATGGAGTTTCACCACGTTGGCCAGGCTGGTCTTGAACTCCTGACCTCAAGTGATCCACCTGCCTCGGCCTCCCAAAGTGCTGGAATTACATGCGTGAGCCACCGCACCCGGCCTCATTTCTTCAAAACATAAATGGATAGAATAAAAGAGAGAAATGAAGATGGAGAATTTACAGATTAGAAGACACTTAAGAGACACACAAATCCATTTCAATCAGTGAACTTGAATCAAATAAACAGACTATAAATAATAATTTATATCACTTAGGAGACAATTGGAATTTTGCTTTGTGTTTTTTGTTTTTGTTTTTGTTTTTTTGTTTTTTTGTTTTTGAAGCAGGGCCTGGCTCCATCACCCAAGGTGGAGTACTGTGGAGCAATCTTGGCTCACTGCAACCTCCTCCCCCAAGGCTCAAGTGATCCTGCCACCTCAGCCTCCTGAGTAGCTGGGACCACAGGCGCATACCACCACACCAGCTAATTTTTATATTGTTAGTAGACAGGGTTTCACTATGTTGCCCAGGCTGATCTCCAACTCCTGAGCTCAAGCAGTCCTCCTGCCTCAGTCTCCCAAAGTGCTGGAATTACAGACGTGAGCCATCCCACCCAGCCCATAATTGGAATTTGAATGCTGAAGGGTATTTGATGGTATTAAGAAATTATTGTCAAATTTTTTGGCATGATAATCGTATTGTGTTTAACTATTTTTAAAGAGTTCTTATGTTTTAGATATCTATACTAAAATATTTACAAATGAAATTCTATCATCTGAGATTTGCTTCAAAATAGTGAGGTAAGAGAGTTGAAGCTGGGTGATGGATCCATGAAGATTCATGACACATTTCTATATATTTTCAATTTGTTTAAAATTTCCTTAATAAAAATGAAAAAGTATTACTATAGCTTCAAACAACCCCTCTATATTGAAAACTAAATATTATTGAGATAAATTAAGAAGGTCTAAATAAACAAGACAGGAACACATTCATGGATCAGAAGACTTATTATTTTGAGGATGTCAGTTATCTCCAATCTAAACTATAAATCCAATACTTTCTCAATCAAAACCCTGCGTGTTTTTTGTGACAATTAACAAGATGATTCACAGATATATATGGAAATGTCAATGACCTAGAATAGTGTAAGACAACTTCAAAGGTCAAAGTTGGGACCAGGCCTTGTGGCTCACACCCGCAATCCCAGCACATTGGGAGGCCAAGGTGAGCAGATCATCTGAGGTCAAGAGTTCAAGACCAGTCTAGCCAACATAGTGAAACCCTATCTCTACTAAAAAATACAAAAATTAAGGCCGGGCGCAGTGGCTCAAGCCTGTAATCCCAGCACTTTGGGAGGCCGAGATGGGCGGATCACGAGGTCAGGAGATCAAGACCATCCTGGCTAACCCGGTGAAACCCCGTCTCTACTAAAAAATACAAAAAATTAGCCGGGCGAGGTGGCGGGCGCCTGTAGTCCCAGCTACTCGGGAGGCTGAGGCAGGAGAATG
>NW_012101254.1:4266416-4289216 GCF_000951045.1 Mandrillus leucophaeus
TGGGCATGGTGGTGTGCACCTGTAATCCCAGCTACTCGGGAGGCTGAGGCAGGAGAATCACTTGAACCTGGGAGGCAGAGGTTGCAGTGAGCCGAGACTACCTCAGTGCCCTCTATCCTGGGTGACAGAGTGAGACTCCGTCTCAAAAAAAAAATCAAAGTTGGAAGACTTACACTACCAAATTTTACAACACTACAAAGTTACATTATTGAAGATAGCAAGATATTGGTGTGAGGATAGGCAGACCAATGTAACAAAACACAGAGTCCTGAAATAGACCCACACGTATACATTTACCTGATTTATGACAGGGTCACCAATAAAATTCATTGAGAATAGGATGGTCTTTTCAATAAATGGTGCTGGAGGAAAGGACAGGGATTACAGTGAAGTGGTGAGAAAGAGTCGTGAAAGTGTAGGATCAGATTTTAAATTCTGATATTTTGTTCATCATGGAATTTTTGCATTAATTTTTTTTTTTTAATAACATTGCATTAGGCCAGGCATGGTGGCTTATGCCTGTAATCCTACACACTGGGAGGCCAAGGCAGACAGATTACTTGAACTCAGGAGTTCAAGACCAGACTGGGCAACATGGCAAAACCCCATCTCCACAAAAAAAACACAAAAATTAGCCAGGTTTGGTGAAGCACGTCTCTGGTCCCAGCTACTTGGGAGGTCGAGGTGGGAGTATCACTTGAGCCCAAGAGGTTGAGGCTGCAGTAAGCTGTAATCACACTACTGCACTTCAGCCTGGGCAACAGAACAAAACCTAGTCTCAGTAAGAAAAAGAGTAAGAATGTTTCATTAAATATCTCGATTATTAAGTTTTTTGGTGCTCCTTACATTTTGTGTTCAAGGTGAGTACCTCACTCATTTTTACCCTAGTTCCTGCCCTACTGGAAGAATTAGATATCTATATGGGGAGGAGGGGAGTGTTGACCCCTATCTCACACCATACACAAAAAGTAATTTGAGATGGATCATAGAGCTAAATGTGAAAGAAAAAAAAATAAGGCTTCTAGAAGAAATATAGAAGGGTAACTTCACGGCCTAGTGGTAAGCAACGGTTTCTTGCACTGGGGGTAGGGGTAGGGAATACTAATTAATTAGGGGAATACTAATCTTAAGAACATAACTTCATAAATTGGATTTCATTAAAATTTAGAACTTTTGGTCATTAAGACACCATTGTAAATGAAAAAGTGAGTCACAGAGTGGTAGAATTTATTTTAAATACCTGTATGTGACAAAGGACTCATGTCCATAGTATTCAAAGAATTCCTACAAATCAGTTAAGTAAAAGAAACACTGGTAACCCAATTATTAAAAACACACAAAAGATTCAAACAGACAGTTCACAAAAGAGAATTTCCAAATGGCCAATAAACATGAGAAGTTGTACATTATCTTTAGCCATTAGGGAAGTGCACATTAAAACCACAATAGAATACCACACAGACTTACCAGGTGACTAAAATGAAAAAGATGGGCTGGGCACAATGGCTCACACCTGTAATCTCAGTACTTTGGGAGGCCGAGGGGGGCAGATCACCTGAGGTCAGGAGTTCAAGACCAGCCTGGCCAACACGGTGAAACACCATCTAAAAAATCAGCCAGGCATGGTGGTGCAGGAGAATCACTTGATCTCCATGAGGCAAGAGAATCACTTGATCTCAGGAGGCAGAGGTTACAGTGAACCAAGACAGCACCACTACATTTTAGGCTGGGTGACAGAGCAAGACTCTGTCTCAAAAAAAAAAAAAAAAAAGAAAGAGAAAAAGAAAGAAAAAAGAAAAAGATGGACAATGCCAAGTGTTGGCAAGAAGGTGGAGCAACTAGAATTCTCAGATGCTATTCTTGGTATAATCACTTTAGAAAACTGGTATCATCTACTAAAATTAAACATATATACCACATGACCAAGCAATTCCTCTCCTATTGGAGGTAAGAAACCCACCAACAATGCGTTATGTGTAATTAAAATCCTGAAACCTTTTTTTTTATCATATAGACATAACTTTTTTAACTACAAAAAATAAACAGGCCAGGTGCAGTGGCTCACGCCTGTAATCCCAGCACTTTGGAAGGCCAAGGCAGGCAGATCACCTGAGGTCAGGAGTTCGAAACTAGTCTGGCCAACATGGCAAAATCCCATCTCTACTAAAACTACAAAAATTAACCAGGCATGGTGGTGCATGCCTGTAGTCCCAGCTACTTGGGAGGCTGAGACAGCAGAATCACTTGAACCCAGGAGATGGAGGGTGCAGTGAGCTGAGATTGAGCTACTGCACTCCAACCTGGGCAACAGAGTAAGATTCCGTCCCGAAAAAAAAATTGACTTTGAAATGCAATGTGCAAGAATTCCAAATATAGGATCACAGAGCCTTTTTTTGGCTATTTTTAATGCCATAATAGGTCGTTAAATTTCATTCTACATTTCAATATACCCTGGGTCCCCAAATTAACAAGCACAATATGGTATAATGTCATTTGAAATTTGTTGTTGTCGACCGGACAAGACGGCTCACGCCTGTAATCCCAGCACTTTGGGTGGCCGAGGCGGGCAGATCACGAGGTCAGGAGATCGAGACCATCCTGGCGAACACGGTGAAACCCCGTCTCTACTAAAAATACAAAAAAATTAGCCAGGCGTGGTCGCAGGCACCTGTAGTCCCAGCTACTTGGGAGGCTGAGGTAGGAGAATGGCGTGAACCCAGGAGGCGACGGAGCTTGCAGTGAGCCGAGATCATGCCACTGTACTCCGGCCTGAGAGACAGAGCGAGACTCCGTCTCAAAAAAAAAAAAAAATACAGAAGTTAGCCGGGCATGGTGGCACACACCTGTAATCCCAGCTACTTGGTAGGCTGAGCCAGGAGAATCGCTTGAATCTGGGAAGCAGAGGCTGCAGCGAACCAGGATTGCACCACCGTACTCCAGCCTGGGTGACAGAGCAAGACTCCGTCTCAGACAAAAAAAAAAAAATTGTTGCCAACAACATGAATCTCAAACACATAATGCTTAGCAAAAGAAGTCAGATACACAAGAATATATACTGTATGATTCTATTTTTTGCAAGGTTCAAGAATAGGCAAAACTAATCCATGACAATAGAAATCAGAATAGAGGTTGTGTCTGAGCAGAGAGGAGGGCAGAGACTAGAAACTAACATGAGGGAACTATTCAGGGTTTATGGCTATGCCTTATCTTTATTAGGGCTTTAGTTACATAGGTATATAAATTTATCAAAACTCATCACCCTATACACTTGATATCTGTGCATTTTATGGTATTCAATTGTACCTTAATTAAAATGTATTTGTTAACAAAAAAGCTCTTTATTACATAAATATGTAGTAAGAAATTGTATTGGTTGTTTTATGAAGCAGAATGACTTCCTGAGTAATTTACACTGTATTTTTATTGCTGCGTCTTTCTGAGAAAGGAAGTAGATTCATGTTTTCCCATACCAAAGAAGGTAGCCAGGCCTTTGTTCATAGGGTTTTAGAACTCCTAATGCACAGCAGGGACTTAGTTTTTCAGGACTTAAAAAATTGTCAGGAACCTAAAACACAACCGTCAAATAAGTCTAGATCTGCGAACATTTTAAATTGAAATGTGCCAGAGGGTTGAGACAGGAGGAAAGCTGGCCTCTTGAAATGGAAACAATGCTGAAGCCGCAGGTGCAGTAGACAGGAGGACCCTCAGTAGGGGGTCCCGGAGCCCTTCTGGTGTTAAGAGCCCAGGTGCAGCAGTTTAGGGACCTTAACAAAGACCCCTGAGACCGGCAGAGAGGGGTTGAGACACAGTTTTTTGACTTGAGATGGCTAAGAAGAAAAGCAAGAGCTATCCCTGTGGCTTAAGGGCCTGACTCACTTCTACTCTGGATAAACTGCAGACACTCTGGAGTTCTTACACAACACAAAGGTTGGAGAGGAAAAATGATACTGGACTTTTTTTTTTTTTTTTTTTTGCCAACCTAGTTAAAGCGAGACTTAAGCCAGATTATATTTGATATAGACAAAAAAAAAAGAAAGAAAGAAAAAAGCCCTTGCCATTTCTCATACCCAATTGTTGTGAAAATTCTCATACCTAATATAAAATCAATTAAATGTCATGCATCACTTGTTACAGAAGAAAAAGTAGACATACATCTTTTACTCTTAAAGATGATGTTAAAAATAACTTCGCAATTATAAAAAGATATTGTTTTAAAATAAAATTTATTTAAATAACTCATGAAAAATGGACAAAATGCTTTTTAAGTTCCTAAGGAGGTTGACAAAATTATGAGAATGAAAGAAGTTTGAGAGTCAAAAAAGTTTTGGAAATGCTGCTGCAGGCAATAGAGTACACAGAAATTTTGTGTGCTTAGTTACCTTTAGCAGAGTGACACAATTAGCTTTGGGGGTTTTGTGTGTGTTGTCTTTGTTTGTTTGTTTGTTTGTTTTGAGACAGTGTCTTGCTCTGTCATCCAGGCTGGAGTGCAGTGCAGTGGGACGATCTTGGCTCACTGCAATCTCCGCCTCCCAGGTTCAAACCATTGAACCTGGGAGCCTCTGGAGTAGCTGGGACTCCCTAGTAGCGGGGACTACAGGTGCACGCCACCATACCCAGCTGTATTTTCAGTAGAGACAGGGTGGTCTCGAACTCCTGACCTCAGGTGATCCGCCTGCCTCAGCCTCCCAAAGTGCTGGGATTACAGGCACGAGCCACCATGCCCAACCTGTGTGTTGTCTTTTTGTTTTGTAGAGGCAAGGTCTGTGCTCCAGGCTGGAAAAGTAGGAGACCAGTTACAAGACTGTAAATACTTCAAGAGATGAAGTTTTAGTTAAGACGATCTAGATCTCGATTGCTGAATTTGAGAGATGTTTCTGATAAAACAAATGGAAAGGACCTTGTGACCCCCAGCCACATCTGTCTTCAAGATCTAGGTCTAGGCTGGCACTACCCAATAGAATTTTCTATGATGATGGAAATATTCTACATCTGTCCTATCCAGTATGAGAGCCTCTAGTTACATGTGAGCACTTGAAATGTAGCTACTGCAATAGAGGAACTGAATTTTATTTATTTTTATTTTTTGGAGACAGAGTCTTGCTCTGTTGCCCAGGCTGGAGTGCAGTGGTGCAATATCGGCTCACAGCAACTTCTGCCTCCCAGGTTCAAGCGGTTCTCCTGCCTCAGCCTCCTGAGTAGCTGGGACTACAGGCATGCGCCACCACGCCCGGCTAATTTTTGTATTTTTAGTAGAGATGGGTTTCACCATGTTTGCCAGGCTGGTCTCAAACTCCTGACCTCAAGTGATCCACCTGCCTCGGCCTCCCAAAGTGCCGGAATTATAGGCATGAGCCACCACGCCCAGCCAGAAACTGAATTTTAAATTTTATTTAATTTTAATTAACTTAAGGTCGGGTATGGTGACTCATGCCTGTAGTCCCAGGACTTTGGAAGGCTGAGGTGTGTGGATCACTTGAGCCCAGGAGTTTGAGACCAGCTGGGCACCATGGCGATACCCTCTCTCTACCAAAAAATACAAAAATTAGCTAGGCATGGTGGCATGGGCCGGTAGTCTCAGCTAATCGGAAGACTGTGGTAGGAGAATCACTTCAGCTTGGGAGGTTGAGGTTGCAGTGAGCCGTGAGTTGCACTCCAGCCTGGGTGACACAGTGAGACCTTGTCTCAAAAATAAATAATTTAAATGGTCACATATGACTAGCGGATACCATATTGAACATCACAAGTCTCGGCCATTAATTTGAGCTGCTTGATGAATATCTCCACATAAATTTTACAAGCACTTCCAACACAATAGTTCATATTCTGCCTCCACCACATTCACAGCATTTCCTGTCTAATGTTGCCTATGTCGTTTAAAGCACCATCATCCTGTGAGTCATTCAGGGTTAAAACCAAGAAGTCGTTCGTTCATTTCACAAACAACTACGGAGTACTTACTATATGCCAGCCAGTATACAAGGCACTGGAAATACCATGATGAATATAGTCCTCATAGAAAATGATGATAATGTTTATAATTAACTCTGCATCAGGAAAAATAGACTCAGTCTCTTATCCCTCCTTTGTAAGGGAGTCTTGCAACACCTTCCACATCCAAACATTCACCCCAATACCTCCTCCACTTTCACATCCCTGATAGCAGATGTTTTTGTCTTTTCCACTTACTGCTGTATCAATAGTGCACAGAGGAGTCGAAATGGGGGTAGGAGTGGGCGATAAATACTTGGGGAATTAATTTATGTTCTCTTTTCCTTTTTTTTTTTTTTTTTTTTTTTGAGACAGAGTATTGCTCTGTCACCCAGGCTGGAGTGCAATGGTGTGGTCTCAGCTCACTGCCACCTCCACCTCCCGGGTTCAAGCGTTTCTCCTGCCTCAGCCTCCCTGGTAGCTAAGACTACAGGTACATGCCACCACGCCCAGCTAATTTAGTATTTTTAGTAGACACGGGGTTCCACCATGCTGGCCAGGCTGGTCTCGAACTCCTGACCTCAAGTGATCTGCCCACCTCTGCCTCCCAAAGTGCTGGGATTACAGGCATAAGCCACTGTACCCAGCTATGTTCTCTTTTTAACCGTACCGCTCTGATTTTTTTGTTTCCTCCCTTCTTCCCACTAAACCATGAAAATAGCCTAGCTATGCCAGAGAACTATCATATAAGCTTACTGGAAGTATTTAAAACCTCACTCTTAGTGTGTGGTCCTCAGTCCAAGGGCAGCAGCATCATCTGGGAGCTTGTTAGAACTGTAGAAACTCAGTCCTGACCCCAGACTTACTACATCAGAATCTGCTTTTTAACAAGACCCGCCAGGTGATTCATATGCATGTTAAAGTTTGAGAAGCACTTCTCAAAGCACAGATCTAAGCACATTTTTATCTGGCTTTAAAATCTTTGATGTCTTTCAAACTGCACAGAGTCATATTTATGCAAAGTATTCAGCCTGGCGTTCAAAGCTCTACAATGTGACCTCTACAATGTGTCAACTTTTTCTCTGAGTCCCTACAGTCCTATGCTCCATCCAGACTGCTGACATCTCTCCTCAAACACATCCAATACTCTTCCCATTCCCACACCTTTTTTCCAATGTATTCCCTCTTTTTTGAAATGTTTCCACTGCCTTCCTCTATTCACCCCAACCACCTTCAAAATCCCACTCTTTCTCTGAAGCACACTCAAACCTGAGCTCTCCCAGGTGGCATTTTATAGACCCCCTAGTTCAAAATAATGTCTACCTCCCATGTCTTTAGCAACATTTATACCTCTATTAACTCTTATCACATTCTCTTTTCAGTTACGTGTATATCCGTCTCCCCCACTTCATCTCGAGCTCCTAGAGAGTGGGGATAGTCTTTTATTCTCCCTCAATGTCTACTACACTGCCACATATAGCAGGTGCTCAAGGTCTGTTGAAATGAATTGAAGGAAAAAGGATTTATAGTGACCTATAGGAAGACATTCATGGGCACTGTCTCAGCTCCCCTCTCCCTGCATCCAGTTCCTCCCATGGCCCAAAGTATGGCAGTTTCTATGGCCTCAGGAGTGGGACCAGTTCGTTTCAAGGGAGGGCTACATCACATACCTCTGAGTTTATCTTGGCTGCCACCTGCTTCCGGCTCCGATTCCCAGAAAACAGCATCCAAAGCCCCCAAATAAAAAAAACAAATAGTAATAGAAGGCTGATATATGATGGCAGTGGGATGTCCATCCCCCAAATTGGTGCCATTTCTCAACCCCATGCTCTTCTCAGCCAAAGAGTTTTCTGCCTCAAGGCTGTGACTCCATATGACATCACAATGGGCATCCCAAGGTAAATCTGATGGCATCCAGCCAATGTGCATGCTACTTAGGTCTCTTCTCTGAGCCATACCCAGGGTACCATCTGCTGCCCCTTCCTGCAGTTGTCCACAGGCTCTGCTCTGACAGCCAAAGCTCAGGGAAGAACTTCTTTATGACTCTTCTAGCATTGGGCTAGACAGCTTGTCATTAAGTAGGGAGTATGGAGGCAAGGTTTTAAAGAAGCAGGCCTCCCAAGTGGCCCGTTCTGCCCTACAAGCATTTTCTCTGGAGCCAGTCACTCCCCGGAAGTCCAGGTATGGTGTTAAATGTCCCAAACCACAAACTAGAATATAACGTCAAGTAATTTTTTTTTTTTTTTTTTGAGCTAGAGTCTCACTCTGTCTCCAGGCTGGAGTGCAGTGGCACAATCTCAGCTCACTGCAACCTCTGCCTCCCGGGTTCAAGCCATTCTCCTGCCTCAGCCTCCCAAGTAGCTGGTATTACAGGCGCCCGCCACCACACCTAGCTAATTTTTGTATTTTTAGTAGAGAAGGGGTTTTGCCATGTTGACCAGGCCGGTCTTGAACTTCTAACCTCAAGTGATCCACCTGCCTTGGCCTCCCAAAGTGCTGGAATTACAGGCGAGCCACCACGCCCAGCCTGTTTTGATTTTTAGATCCCACAAGTAAGTGAGAACACGCAACAATTGTTTTTCTGTACCTGGCTTATTTCACCTAACATAATAAGTGAAATAAGTTCTATCCATGTTGTTGCAAATGACAGAATCTTATTTTTTTTATGGGTGAATAGTACTCCATTGTGTATATGTACCACATTTTCTTTACCTGTTCATCTGTTGGTGGACACTTAGGTTGCTTCCAAATTTTGGCTATTGTGAACAGTGCTGCAACAAACATGGGAGTGCAGACATCTCTTCAATATACTGATTTCCTTTCTTTTGTCTTTATATCCAGCAGTGGCATTGCTCTCCATAGCGGCTATACTAATTTACATTCCCAACAGTATACGAGGGTTCCCTTTTCTACACATTCTCTCCAGCATTTGTTACTGCCTGTCTTTTGTATAAAAGCCATTTTAATTGGAGTGAGATAATATCTCATTGTAGTTTTGATTTGCATTTCTCTGATGATCAGTGATGTTGAGCACTTTTTCATATAATTGTTTGCCGTTTGTATGTCTTCTTTTGAGAAATGTCTATTCAAATCTTTTTTTTTTTTTGAGATAGAGTCTTGCTCTGTAGCCCAGGCTGGAGTGCAATGGTACAATCTCGGCTCACTACAACCTCCACCTCCTGGGTCCTGGTTCAAGCAATTCTCCTGCCTTAACCTCCCTAGTAGCTGGGATTACACGCACGTGCCACCATGCCCGGCTAATTTTTGTATTTTTAGTAGAGACGGGGTTTCACCATGTTGGCCAGGCTGTTCTTGAACTCCTGACCTCGTGATTCGCCCACCTCAGCCTCCCAAAGTACTGGGATTACAGACATGAGCCACCGCACCCAGCCATCTATTCGACTCTTTTGCCAATTTTTAAATTGGATTATTAGATTTATTCCTATAGAGTTGAGCTCCATATATACATATATATAGTTATTATCCCTTGTCATATGGGTAGTTTCTATACATTTTCTCCCATTCTGTGGATTGTCTCTTCACTTTGTTGATTATTTCCTTTGCTGTGCAAAAGCTTTTTAACTTAATGTGATCCTATTTGTCCATTTTTGCTTTGGTTTCCTGTGCTTATAGAAAATTACTCAAGAAACTTTTGCCCAAGGTACTGTCCTAGAGAGTTTCCCCCAATGTTTTCTGACAGTAGTTTCATAATTTGAGATTTAAGTCTCTAATCCATTTTGATTTGATTTTTGTATGTGGCAAGAGATAGGGGTCTAGTTTCATTCTTCTGCATACGGATACACTACCTGAGAGTAATTTATGAAGAAAGGAGGTTTAATTGACTCACAGTTTCACAGGCTTAACAGGAAATATGACTGGGAGGCCTTAGGAAACTTATAATCATGGTGGAAGGCGAAGCAGAAGCCAACACCTTCTTCACACAGCAGCAGGAAAGAGAGAAAGCACGAAGAGGAGAGTGCCACACACTTTTAAACCATAAGATCTTGTGATAACTCATTTACTATCATGAAAACAGAATGGGGGAACTCTACTCCCATTATCCAATCGCCTCCCAGCAGGTCCCTCCTGCAACATTGAGAATTGTAATTCAACATGAGATTTGGATGGCAACACAGAACCAAACCATATGAGAGATCCACTTTTCCCAGAATCATTTATTAAAGAAACTGTCTTTTCCCCAATGTATGTTCTTGGCACCTTTGTCAAAAATGAGTTCACTGTAGGTATATGAATTTGTTTTTGAGTTATCTATTCTGTTACGTTGGTCTATGTATCTGTTTTTATGCCAGTACCATGCTGCTTTGGTTACCATAACTCTGTAATGTAATTTGAAGTTAGGTAATGGATTTCTCTAGTTTTGTTCTTTTTGCTCAGGATAGCTGTGGTTATTCTAGGTCTTTTGTGGTTCCATATAAATTTTAGGACATTTTTTTCTATTTCTGTGAAGAATGTCATTGATATTTTGATAGGGATTGCATTGAAGCTGTAGATTGCTTTGGGTACTATGGGCATTTTAACATTGATTCTTCCAATCCATGATTATGGAATATCTTTCCATTTTTCTGTGCCATCTTCAATTTCTCTCATCAGTGTTTTATAGTTTTCATTGTAGAGATTTTGCCGGGTGCAGTGGCTCACACCTGTAATCCCAACACTTTGGGAGGCTGAGGCAGGTGTATCACAAGGTCAGGAGTTCGAGACCAGCCTGGCCAACATGGTGAAACCCCGTCTCTACTAAAAAAATATATAAAAAATTAGCCAGGCATGGTGGCATGCACCTATAATCTCAGCTACTCAGGAGGCCGAGGCAGGAGAATCAATTGGACCCGGGAGGCAGAGGTTGCAGTGAGCCGAGATTGTGCCACTGCACCTCAGCCTGGGCGACAGAGCGAGACTGTGTCTCAAAAACACTAATAATAATTATTAAATAAATAAATAAATAATCACATCATCTTCAAATAAGGATAACTTGACTTCTTCCTTTCCAATTTGGATATCCTTTATTTCTTTCTCTTGTCTGATTGCTCTAGCTAGGACTTCCAGTACTACGTTGAATAACAGTAGTGAAAGTGGGGATCTTTGTCATGTTCCAGATCTAAGAGGAAAGGTTTTCAGTTTATTTTTTGAATAAACTTTTTTGTTTTCGAAAAATTTCAGGTTTACAGAAAAGTTACAAAGATAGTGTATCCCATATATTCTTCACCTAGTTTCACCTAACATTAACATCTTATATAACTTTGGTACATTTGTCAAAACTATGAGATTAACACTGGTATATTTACTATTAACTAAACTCCAGATTTCATGTGATTTCACCAGTTTTGCCACTAAAGTCCTTTATCTTTCCAGGATCCAACCGAGGGTAGCACCCTGTACATGAGTCACGCCTCCTAAGCCTCTTCTGATCTATGACAGTTTCTCAGTCTTTCCTTGTTTTCCACGACTGAAAATTTTCAGGTATTTTGTAATATGAACAGGTATTTTGTAATATGTCCCTAAAGCTGGGTTACTGTGATGTTTTCTTTATGCTTAGACTGAGGTTATGTGTTTGGGGGAAGAATACCACAGAGGTGACATGCCCTTCTCATATATCATATCAGGAGGTACCTGATACCAGCTGGTGATGCTCATTTTGATTACTTGATTAGGGTAGTGCTTGCCTGGTTTTTCCACTGTAAAATCCATTCCCTTTCCCATACTCTGTTTTTTTGTAAGAGAGCCCCTAAATCTAACCCACATTGGAGGAGAGGTGGTGTGGGGTGATTAAACTCCATTTCCTAAAGGAGTGTGTGTGTGTGTGCGCGCGTGTGTATGTGTTTATTATTTAGAATTCTTTAGGAAAAATTGGTACTTTCCCACACTTTATTTATTCAATCATTTGCTTATAATGGTATGAATTCACGTGTATTTATGTATTTTTTAAACCAAGTGTTATTTTATTTTATTTATTTATTTGAGACAGGGTCTCACTCTGTCGCCCAGGCTGGAGTGCAGTGCATGATCACAGCTCATTGCAGACTCGACCTCCTGGGCTTACGCAATCGATTCTCCCACCTCACTTCCCAAGTAGCTGGGACTACTGTCATCTACCACCATGCCCAGCTTGTGTATTTATTTTGTTGCTCAAATTGTTCCCACTTTAGGCACTAGCAGCTCTTTCACAATGGCTCCTGTATCCCTTTGACATATTCTCATCCATGTGGAGGTTTTGAGCAATTCTTTACTTTCTGTGACTACAAGATGCTCCAGGGATCCTCTTCTTGTCTTTTTCCTTATCTTTTTCACAGCACCCCAGTCACTAGCTTAAAAATGACCCACTTCTGTCTCCCAGGATGGGAGCATTTTGCATCACCTAGATACAGTACCTGTCCTCTCAACCCTAGGATTTGACCCACCTGTCCAATTGGGTCCAACCCTAAGTTTCCACTGGATCTTAGGCATTTTTGCTGTATTTGTAGAGCCCATCCCTGAAACCAAATGGAGGCCCCTCTATCTCCTACCTGGTCCCAACATCCTCTTTCAATGTTACAGCCTATCTAATATTCAAGAGCTGGCTCCAGGCTGTGTAACATTCTGAACAATCTGAATGTTAGACCAGATGAATGTTGGTCAGGTGTGGTGATTTGCACATGTGATCCCAGCACTTTGGGTGGCTAAAGCAGTAAGATCACTGGAGGCCAGGAATCAAGACCAGCCTGAGCAACGTAGCAAGACCCTATCTCTACAAAAAAAAAAAATTTGAGCCGGATGTGGTGGTGCACATTTGCAGTCCTAGCTACTCGGGAGGCTGAGGCAGGAAGATTGCTTGAGCCAAGGAGTTCGAGGCTGCAGTGAGCTATGACCGCACCACTGCACTGCAGTCTGGACAACATAGTGAGACTCTTTCCTTAAAAAAAAAAAAAAAAGGAGAGACAGACAGTCTAAATTATGAAAAGAATAGTTAGCTGATTTTGGAGGCGAGTTCATGAGTTCAGTTATACATATAAAAAATATCAGGCTTAGAGTATGTGCAATATCCAAATATCTTTTGCCCCACCCCCTCTTGTTTTTTATTTTTCTTTTTTAGAGCCAGGGTCTTGTTATGTTGCCCAGCCTGGCCTTGAACTCCTGGACTCAAGTGATCTTCCCATCTCAGCCTCTCAAGTAGCTAGGATGGCACACCTGGCCCCCTTTTGCTTTTGATCCAGCAAATACATACGCTGGGAAATTGTTTTCTTCATCTTCCACAATCTAATCCAGTCTTCAGGCCCAGGCCCTTTAGTACTTTCTACATAATTACTGCCTTGTATTAATAATGGATTACTCTCTTGCTGTTTTTGCCCTTAGATGTTTACTTTCTCCAAATAACCGCAAAAGTTGTCACCCTATCATTTGTCTCTGAATAGTTCTAAAAAAATCTTTGAACTTGTTTAGCTCTGCCTAGAGCACAAATCCCACTGACAATGACTGGATTCTCTGCTATCAGATCCATATCCCACTGTGAGTCTTCAAACCTTCTTGGGTTTTCTTTGGCTGTTCCTTTACCCCACCCCAGCCTCCTTTCTTCCAAAACTTTCCTTGACTCTTGGCCTACCCTGTGATTTCAACAGCTCTCTGTACTTACCCTGCTGTTTAATCCACTTCAACTCTGTCTTGTATTCCAATTGCTACGTGCTTGTGAGTTTCTAAGGGGTAGGGATCAGATCTTAGTCATCTTGTCTCTGCCACAATGCCAGAGTGTGTCTAGCTTCTAATGTCCCCCAAGGCTGAACAGTCCTCCACCTTGTCCATAATACCTGAATATTGTGTCCAACTATGTAAGAATTGAATTCACTTGATGTCTTCATGCCATCCATGTACTTGAACTCTAGAACTCAGGGCTTCTAGAGTTCTTCTGCATCCAGCCTTGAAGAAATCTAACCCTGTGCCCTAGCCCCTCCAAATATGGGAGGGGAGCTACTGTACAGGTTGGTATTATCAACAGGATCAAGGGGTGCTCTGACTTTTGGGGTCCCAGAATGCTAGGTATCTTCTCAGACTTGACAATGTTCATGACACCATGCTCAGAGATGAACTGACCCCATGAAAGAATGTGGTAGGGAGTTGTGGGTAAAGAGAAGCAGAGGGCCTTTGCAGGAGCCTTTCCTAACTTTAGCTATCTTGAATTTGGGAGAGGTGTTTGTGGAGGATGAAAGGGGTGGTACTCAGAAAGCACCGTGAGAGTAGTGGCTGGAGAAAGGGGGATTACTGATGATCCAAGGCATCAGCGTGAAGATGTGGAACAGGAAAACAGAGCTCAGATAGAGGCTGCAGGCCCGCAGATGCACAGAGGGGCCCATGGCCACCTTAAAAAGGTTGATTACCCTATCCCCATAAAACCAAAATCTGGCTCCTTTGCAGTCACCCTCCTGCCTAAAAGTTCCGGGGACCTTTCCAGCAAGTTTCATCCCCAGAGGAATGTTCCTGAGTGTCTATTACCTGGATATTTCTCAGGCACAAGGAGGAATCAGCTCTCTACTGTCAGGGCCATATATCACAGGCCCTAACGAGCTGCCATGAATCTAGGATGAACAAGGGTCCTTTAATTTGTCAAAACATGGGGCAGCTGATGTCTAAAATGTACAGCCTGGGGTTTCTAGTGTTTGCTGGGTCCCACCACCAAGGGCTTTCAGCACCCCCAGAGTTCCTTATGTTCCTCTTACAAACACGGGCAGGGGATGTGACCCTCATTTCATGGTCTAATGTGTGGATGTAGCATTCATTCTAGATCTTGTCATGTCTGATGAAGACTGCCCTTTTTCTGGATTTCCTGTTAGGTACACAACTTCTTCCCTCTTCCCCTGGAATTATCTAAAAGTTCCCACCTCTCATCGTGTGTCTGTGTGAGATTGGAGTGTGTGTGCACGTATGTACACCTGGCTGCATGTTGGTAATGAAAATATAGGGATGTTAGTATAAGGCTTGTATTAGGGACCAATGAAATTGAGTTGGGGGCAGAATTAAAGAAACAAATCTGCTGTTAAGATCAACCTATGCCACCCATCCTCTAATCTACTATTTGATTTACTGACTTTGAAAGGTTAACTTTCCAAAATAAGACATTTCATTTTATTTCTCAAATCGGAATAAGTCGCTGAGAGTAGAAACCACTAGGTCAAGAGCAAGAACTCTCCCCCAAAATGGAGAGAATCTTTCTCCCTACCCTGGGCTGCTGGTGCCCCTGGAAACGGGACTTCTTCCTCCCACATACGCTGCTAGCACAAGTCCCCTTGGGCCGGCTGGGCTGAAGTGGGCAGGGTTGGGCCCCTTTCACCCACCCAGAAACACGGGTTCACTGACCGTCAGGCTCTAGGATCTCCAGGGGGTCCGCGGTGCGCTTCTGACCTGGCCCAGCAAGAGCACTCCTGACAGCCTCACAGACAGAAGGAGCTGCAGCCAGGTGTGCCTGAGCCTCAGTAATTGAGCACCGGAATAGGAGGCTCAGCAAGGCGATGGGGATCACCTGTGGGGAAGAGGCAGCGGACACTGAAGCCTGAGGGAATTAGGTCATTTGAGAAAGAACCCCGGGGGAAGGTCGGGCACAGTGGCTCACACCTGTAATCCCAGCACTTTGGGAGGCCGAGGCAGGCAGATCACTTAAGTTCAGGAGTTTGAGACAAGCCTGGCCAATATGGCAATACCCCATCTCTACTAAAAATACAAAAATTAGCCAGGCATTGGTGGCTGGCACCTGTAATCCCAGTTATTTGGGAGGATGAAGCAAGAGAATCTCTTGAACCCGGGAGCGCAGAGGTTGCAGTGAGCTGAGATCGCGCCACTGCACTCCAGCAGCCCAGGTGACAGAGCAAGACTCCCTCTCAAAAAAAAAACAGAACCCTGCAGGAGTTAAAGCATTTGATATAGGAATCAGGAGCCACCAGGTTAGATGGAAATTGGATGTTATGAAGACTAGAAGGTGGTAACAAGGTGGATTAAGAGCAGAGAGAAACCTTCATTTTGACCAGGAAAACTCCTATTCGTCCTTCAAAACCCAGTCCAAATACCCTTTCTGCCTCTTTTTCCTGACTCCCTTCCTAGGCAGAATAGAAGACCCCTTTTCTGTGCCCCTGTAGTACCTTTTTCACACCTCCATGACCACTTATCACAGTCATGTCTCCCCCATGAATGTGGAAGTCCTTGTGAGCAGAATGCCACTGAGCTTTGTAAACCCAGTGCCAAACAAACTTCTTGGCACATTGAAAGTACTCAAGAAGTATTTGTTGAATGACCAGCAGTGGGTAGGATACCTGTTCCTTCTCATGTGCAACCTGGACATGGCAGGAGATGGGAGCAGCCCGAATATCATCTGACAGTGGCTGGGGAAAGTGGATCGCTCGGAGGAGGCTCTCGATGCATCGAGCCTTGGACTGTCCAGAGAACCGCTAAGGAAAAAGTGGTAAGATCAGTGTCAGGCTAAAGGCCAGAGGAACTAAGAATGGAGTCACGGGAGAAGAAGCTATGAGAGTGGGAGGCTGGGATCCCAAAGCCTGGCTGTAGAGGCCGTAGATGATTTGTCCATGTTGGCAATCCTAAACTCATAATTTCCAGGTGTAAAGAAAAACTAGGTTAGCCAGGCGTGGTGGCTCAAGCCTGTAATCCCAGCACTTTGGGAGGCCGGGACGGGCGGATCACGAGGTCAGGAGATCAAAACCATCCTGGTTAATATGGTGAAACCCCGTCTCTACTAAAAAATACAAAAAAAAAAAACTAGCCGGGCGAGGTGGCGGGTGCCTGTAGTCCCAGCTACTTGGGAGGCTGAGGCAGGAGAATGACGTAAACCCGGGAGGCGGAGCTTGCAGTGAGCTGAGATCCAGCCACTGCATTCCAGCCCGGGCGACAGAGCAAGACTCCGTCTCAAAAAAAAAAAAAAGAAAAGAAAAACTAGGTTAAGGGGGTTGGTGGTGGGCTTGATTGGCTGGGTTAAACTGGAGAATTAATGGCAAATTGGTCAAATTTGCATGCATGTCACACCAATCCTGTAGGTTGGTAATCTGGACTCCCTCTCTCTAGTTTCCTCTATAACCACATCCATCTTGCACACTAATGTAAGACTGTTCATCTGCAAACACTGCTTCCATTTTGTCACTACCCTCCTCTCTGTCTAGCTCAGCATTGTCCAGTAGAAATATAATGCAAGGCTGGGCATGGTGGCTCACACCTGTAATCCTAGCACTTTGGGAGGTCAAAACAGGAGGATCACTGGAGCCCAGGAGTTCAAGACCAGCCTAGGGAACATAGCAGGACCCCATCTCTACAAAAAATAAATTAGCTGGGTGTGGTGGCACCTGCCTATCGTCCCAGCTACTCAGGAGGCTGAGGTGGGAGGATTGCCTGAGCTCAGGAGTTTGAGCTGTAGGGAGCCATGATGGTGCCACTGCACTGCACTCCAGCTTGGGTAACAGCGTGAGACCCTGTCTCTAAAAAAATAAAAATAAAGAAAAAAAAATAATGCAAACCACACATGTGTTTTTAGTAGATGTATTTAAAAAAGAAATAGGTGAAATTGGCCGGGCACGGCGGCTCACGCCTGTAATCCTAGCACTTTGAGAGGCCAAGGCAGGCAGATCACAAGGTCAGGAGTTGGAAACCAGCCTGGCTAATATGGTGAAACCTCATCTCTACTAAAAATACAAAAAAAAAAATTAGCTGGGCGTGGTGGTGCATGCCTGTAATCCCAGCTACTCAGGAGGCTGAGGCAGGAGAATCATTTGAACCCAGGAGGCAGAGGTTGCAGTGAGCCAAGATCGTGCCACTGCACTCCAGCCTGGGTGACAGAGCGAGAATACATCTCAAAAAAAAAAAAAAATTGATTTCACCTATTTCTCCTGACCTTGTGATCTGCCCACCTTGTCCTCCCAAAGTGCTGGGATTATAGGCATGAGCCACCACGCCTGGCCTGAAATCAATTTTAATAATATATTTCATTTAACCCAGTATATAACCCAATGTAAACAACATTAAACATTATTAGTGAGATATTTTGCAATATTTTTCTATATTCATATTTTGTATTTTGAAATCCAGTGTGTATTTTACAACTAGAGCACACCTCAATTTGGTTTTTTGTGACTCTTTTTGATTTTTTTTTTTTTTTTTTGAGAGAGAGTCTCACTCTGTCACCTAGGCTGGAGTGGAGTGGCACTATCTTGGCTCACTGAAACCTCCACCTCCCAGATTCAAGCAATTCTCCTGCCTCAGCCTCCCTAATAGATAGGACTATAGGCCTGTGCCAATATACCCGGAATTTTTTTTTTTTTTTTAGTAGAGACAGGATTTCACCATGTTGGCCAGGCTGGTCTCGAACTCCTGACCTCAAGTGATCTGCCCGCTTTGGCTTCCCAGAATGCTGGGATTACAGCATGAGCCACCATGCCCAGCCAGCCCACCTCAATTTGGGTGCTAGATTTGCAATGCTAAAAAGCGAAATGTAGTCCTACCAAAACATTAAAGTTACATTTAATTTAAAAATTATACAGCTTTGGTTTTTACATAAAATTAAAAATTCAGTTCCTTAGTCACACTAGCCACATTTCAAGTGCTTAGTAGCCACATGCGACTAGTGGCCAGTGTTTTGGACAGCACAGGTCTAGCTGCATTTGGCAAGTCCAAATTCCTGCCTGACTTTAACCTTCCACATCCTCCCCTTCCTACTTCTTCACAATCTCTCACTGTGCTCTAAAGTGACTCGCCACCCTGGTCAGACCTGTGTCCCTCACATATCATGCCCAGTCCCCCTTCTGGGACTTGGTGAATGACCTAACAGGAATGCCCTTCTGTCCATCTGTCCAAGCCATAACCACCAGGCCTAGCTCAAATACCACCTCTTCCATGAGGCCTTCTTTCTGCTATAATGCATACTGACCCCCACCTTCTTTGTACCTCCACTGGACTTCAGTAAGAACCATAGTTTATTTTGGGGACCTGGTGGGTGCTCACTAAATGTTCATTGATTGATTCCTTTCACATAGGGTTGCCAGATTTTGTGAACAAAAATACAGGACATCCAAATATATAATGAAAAAAATCTAAAAATCTCAAATATTACATAGAGCATACTTAATGAAAAAATTATTCCATATTTATCTGAAATTCAAATTTAACTGGGCGTCCTGTATTTTTATTTGCTGAATCTGGCGACCCCATTTTCATGACCATCTGTTGTGCCGTCTGCTCAGCATCCACTCCTCCTTCTGGTATCAGCACCTTGGTTTTCCTCAGAGGATCTATCGCTCCCCCATGCTCAGGTAATGAGGTTGGATTGAGGCTCACCTCCCAGCCCTTTTTCCACCACCATCCTGAAGGGAGAGCTCATGAACCAGACTGGGCAGAGCACGCCTTGCCCTGGAAAACAGTGATTGCTTCAGGGACATGCATGTGTCCCAAGCAAGAGCCTCCGACCAGGCATTTGCAAGAACCACAGGACAGGCAAGTTCTTTGCCCACTAGTATTGCCAACTAAGTTGTCAGGCTGGCACTACTGCTGGCCAGTTTGCCACCTAATGGAGAAAACTTGCCTAAGAATGAGAACAAAGACTGGGCGCAGTGACTTACGCCTGTAATCCCAGCACTTAGGGAGGCTGAGGCGGGTGGATCACCTGAGGTCAGGAGTTCCAGACCAGCCTGGCCAACATGGCGAAACCCTGTCTCTGCTAAAAAATACAAAATTAGCTGGGCATGGTGGTGGGTGCCTGTAATCCCAGATACTCAGGAGACTGAGGCAGGAGAATCACTGGAACCTCAGAGGCGGAGGTTGCACTGAGCTGAAATAGCGCTGCTATACTCCAGCCTGGGTGATAGCGCAAGACCTCATCTCAAAAAAAAAAAAAAAAAAAAAAAAAAAGAATGAGAGCAACACAGAGGAAAGCAGAATTAAGGGTGGAAAGTTCTGGAACACATTAGATTTAGCTGCCCTAAGATTGTTCAGTTATATCAGTTGTCATTTTCTTTGTTTAGCTTAAACCAGTATAAACTCGTTTTCCATCACATTTGTAACTGAAACAGTCTTGCCTAATAATTACAATTTCACAAACACACCCAAGTGTGCTCACACACTCCTTAAGGAGAAGATGCACCTAATCAGAGGAGCAGAAGCACATAGAAAAGGCAGCCTGTACTCTTACACATTTCCATACCTCTGCAAAATGCCCTTCTCTGACAGCCTAAGCATTGAGGCCAGGCCCCACCCAGCCCTGCCCCATCATATCCCTACCTGCAGCATGGCCAGTGCCCGCCAGAAGAGCTTGGAGTTGCTAATTCGAAGGTCCAACATGTGGTTTTGTAGGATCTTCCCAAGAAGCACATGAGCACCTGTACTCACTGTATTCAGAACCCATTTGGTGCTTAGCTCACGCTGAAACTTCTGAAAAGGGCAGACACACGGGGGTGTCAAAAATTAGAGGACAGAAGAGCAGCAGAGTGAACAGGGCCCTGTTATCAGACGGGAAACCAACTGTCAAGAACCAGGGACCAAAATGCAGACATGATTTGTTTGAGCAGCCCAGGGATTAAATGTCAGGGCAGTAGATGTAAACCAGAACTGTCTCAGGCAAACCTGGTAGCTTCACCCATTTGTGTTTTTGATCCCTAGGTAGACAGACATGTTCTCTGAGTCCTTCCACATTAGGATTTTGATCCTGCTGAATCGTTCCTTTTTCTCCCTGGGTATCTGACAGCAGGAGTGGGATTCATTCCACTAAACCACAGGCTTCTTGAGAGGGCAGAGATGGTGACTTACTCTGCTCCAGGGCCCCAGTTTTTTAGACCATGACTGACATGTTTGCTGATCAATACATTTGTTAAGGCCAGGCACAGTGGCTCACTCCTGTAATCCCACCACTTTGGGAGGCCAAGGTGGGCAGATCACCTGAGGTCAGGAGTTCTTGACAAAGCTAGCCAACACGATGAAACACTGTCTCTACTAAAAATACAAACATTAGCCGGGAGTGCTGGCATACACCTGTAATCCCAGCTACGCGGGGGGCTGAGGCACAAGAATCACTTGAATCTGGGAGGTGGAGGTTGCAGTGAGCCTAGATTGTGCCACTGCACTCCAGCCTGGGCAACAGAGTGAGACTATGTCTCAAGGGGAAAAAAATGTTTGTTGAAAAATGAATTCTATTTAATTTTCGTAACAACCCTACACAATAAGTTTATCTATCCTCATTTTTACATATGGGGCAACTAGAGGTCAGAAGTAAATTAACTTGGAGCAGCTCATATGATAACGAGATGCAGAATGAGGACCTAAATCCAGGTCTTCTGATTCAATGATGAGGGCATTTCCTACTTTGCTGCAAATATTTCCTGGATGAATGAGAGAACCTATGTGAAGGCATGTCGAAAACTAAAAAGTTGTACAAACGTGGTATCGCGAGTATAAAACTGCCACTTGTTTTTGGCCCTTATATTTTGTCCACTTTGGGGCACTTATAACACCTATTGGCACATTAGCAGGGAAACTGGGGCCCAGTAAAGGTGTTGAGGGGATTAATTAATTGGTGATATGGTTAGGCGGCTTTGTGTCCTCACCCAAATCTCATCTTGAATTGTAATCCCCACAGTCCCCATGTGTCAAGGGAGAGACCAGGGGGAGGTAATTGACTCATAGTGACGGGGGGGTTCCCCCATGCTATTCTTGGGATAGTGAGTGAGTTCTCATGAGATCTGATGGTTTTATAAGGGGCTCTTCCCCCTTCACTTGGCACTTCTTTCTGCCACCTTGGGAAGAAGATACCTTGCTTTCCCTTTACCTTCCACCATGATTGTAAGTTTCCTGAGGCCTCCCCAGCCATACTGAACTGTGGATCAATTAAACCTCTTTCCTTTATAAATCACCTAGTCTCAGGCAGTTCTTTAGAGCAGTATGAAAATGTACTGGCCAAGGTGGGCGGATCATGAGGTCAGGAGACTGAGACCATCCTGGCTAACATGGTGAAATCCCATCTCTACTAAAAATACAAAAATTAGCCAGGTATGGTAGCAAGCACCTGTAAGTCAGAGCTACTCAGGAGGCTGAGGCAGGAGAATTGCTTCAACCCAGGAGGCAGAGGTTGTAGTGAGCTGAGATCGCACCACTGCACTCCAGCCTGATGACAGAATGAGACTCTATATCATCAAAAAAAAAAAAGTACTAATATACGTGGTCCTAGCCAGGCTGAGGAAACAGGCTACTGCTACTTTTACTTCTTTATTCTGGAATTCTAGAAATAGCTGTTCACACAAAACCCTGGAAGAGGGTATATTGAAAACATTTTAACAAATGAATGACCAGGACACTAAGTATAAGAACAGATATCTGACCAATTTCAGCATGAAACTGGCCAGTAAGTATGCAGTACTGATGCTATAGGGTGTATGTCAGACTGCACTTTGGGAGAAAGGTCAGTTAAATTTGGGTTATAACACTGATCATTTATACCACTAACATGAACACCATTAACACAAAAATATTTTAAATTTTATATAATTTGGAGTAAGACACGTTCATTTTAAAGTACACATGGAAAAATCGGCCTGGTTATAGCCAGGAAAATCCTTAAAAAGAAGAACAGGCTGGGTGCAATGGCTCACGCCTATAATCCCAGCACTTTGGGAGGCTGAGGTGAGCAGATCACTTGAGGTCAGCCTGGACAACAGGGTGAAACCTGATCTCTACTAAAAACACAAAAGAAAATTTGCCTGGTGTGCTGGCACCTGCCTGTAATCCCAGCTACTTGGGAGACTGAGGCAAGATAATCACTTGAACCTGGGGAGTGGAGGTTGCAGTGAGCCGAGATCATGCCATTGAACTCCAATTTGGGCAACAGAATGAGACTCCGTCTCAAAAAAAAAAAAA
>NW_012101254.1:4290706-4305825 GCF_000951045.1 Mandrillus leucophaeus
GGGAGGCGGAGCTTGCAGTGAGCTGAGATCCGGCCACTGCACCCCAGCCTGGGCGACAGAGCAAGACTCCGTCTCAAAAAAAAAAAAAAAAAAAAGCAACTTTAAAACAGCATATCAAGTATGGTCTTACTTTTGTACAAATATATTTATATATGCATATAATAGAAATTTAGAAGGACATTCTCCAAAATCTGTCAGAGTCTCTTTTTTTTTTTTTTTTTTTTTGAAGATGGTGGATTTGGAGTGATTTTTTCCTTTTTGCATTTTTGTAATTTGTAATGTTTTTACTACAAAAAAATGTATTGCTATTAAAATGAACATTTTTCTTTAAAAATACAGTGTTTTGGCTAGGCGTGGTGGCTCACGCCTGTAATCCCAGCACTTTGGGAGGCCAAGGCGGGTGGATCACTTGAGTCTAGGAGTTGGCAACCAGCCTGGGCAACATGGAGAAATCTCGTCTCTACAAAAAATACAAAAATTAGCCAGTCATGGTGGTGAGTGCCTGTGGTCCTACTTACTTCAGAAGCTGAGGTGGGAGGATCAGTTGAGCAGGGGAGGCGGAGGTTGCAGTGACCTGAGATGGCACCACTGCACTCTAGCCTGAGCCAAAGAGTGAAACCTTGTCAAAAAAAGAAAAAAGAAAAGAGAAAAGAAAAGAAAAGAAAAGAAAAGAGGGAGGGAAGGAGGGAAGGAAGGAATGAAGGAAAGAAGGAGGGAAGGAAGGAAGGCAGGAAGGAAGGAAGGAAGGAAGGAAGGAGAGAGAAAGAGAGAGAGAAAGAAAAGAAAAGAAAACGAAACGAAATGAAATGAAACTGGAAGGAGGTGGATTCCCTGTTCAGGGGCAGAGAAACTTCCTCTTCTTGTTATAAGAGCTCTAAGTCCAGGTAAGTCAGTGTTTCAGCTGTGTCTGGTCAAACCAGGAAACTTCCTGACAGACGTGGTTTGAATAACGAATAAGAGACCACACCTCTCCAGAGCAACCCTTCAGGGCCCTGATTCTGCCCGTGGAGGGTGGGCCGGTGGTGTACGAGAAAACGGAGAACCACAGATGCAAAATTGCTTGCTTTCTTGGGCCACAGAGCAGAGCTAGACTGGCATCCAGAGTTCCCAAAGGCCACACAAAGCTCTAAATTGCAAAGAGTACACACACTGATTATTATTTCTGTAATTATTATCAGTACTTGTGCTGGATTATAATTCATTGGCAAGCAGGGACTATATGCATGTAAAGTTATCTGCAATGAATTCAGCATAGTAAATTTGCAAAAAATAAAAAATAAAAGGTGCTGTAAAAGCTTTTGAATAATGATGATGACTTTGGTATCAAGAATTAACGTGTCCCAGTCAGGCACAATGGCTCATACCTGTAATCCCAGCACTTTGGGAGGTCGAGGCAGGCAGATCACTTGAGGTCAGGAGTTTGAGACCAGCCTGGCCAACATGAGGAAACCCTATCCCTTCTAAAAATATAAAAGTTAGCTGGGCATGGTGGCACGCACCTGTAGTGCCAGCTACTTGAGGCACGAGAATCACTTGAACCCAAGAGGCGGAAGTTGCAGTGAGCCGAGATCGCACCACTGCACTCCAACCTGGGCGACAGAGTGAGACTCCGTCTCAAATTAAAAAGAATTAACCTGCCCAAAGGACAAATGAACATCTGTCAGGTGACTGGTGGCCTATCCCGCACTTTTTGCATATTCCTAGAGACAGCTGAGCCCAGTAAATCATTGCCTTGGGAATTCTGACTAGTGGCCTGGTAACCCATGACCTTGCCCAGCTGGCTTTGTGAAGGTCAGAGAGGTCTCCAAGCTTTCTACCCTCCAGCCTCGGGTTTTTTGATTCTGGAATCCCTCTCCCTCTGAGCCCCTTACTGCAGATAGGACCTTCTCATTCCCCATACCTGGACGAAGTTTCCCTCATATTCAAAGAAAAGCAGTGGCCATGTGATGCTGATGACGGAGGGAAAGAGCTTCTTCAGAGGGATCTGGAGAGAGAGAAAGAGGAGCAGGAGAGCCATCTCCAGGAAAGCCTGGCCACAACTGCCACATGGGTCCCCTCATCACAGCTGGACTCTCACCGGCAAGGTCTGCCCCACGGTGCTGTGTGTCAGGGCCTGGATGTGGCTGGTTTTCTCTTTCACCTGCTCCACTATAGTCTGCACCTCCGTGAGGTTGTCTAGGAGAAGGGGAGGACATTAGAGTCGAAAGGCTGGCTATGCAGCTGTTCCTCCTGCTCCCCTGGCTGGGTCAGGATATTCACCCATTCCCTCCAAGCAGGTACCCTAAGACTGAGAAAAATGACAGCTCCTCTAAGTCATTCTACTTCCCCACTCCCCAGCCCTCACCGCTCCCATCTTCCCTCTCACCATCCAGGGTGAAAATGAAGACCACAGTGTCAATTTCCATGAGGGAGGGCAGGATGGAAGTCAAGAAGTCCTCCTGGGAGAAGGTGAACTGGGGACCCTGGGGCAGAAGAAGATGGGAGGGTCCCTCCCATGCAAATACTCTAAAACACAGACCTGAGGACTAAAGCGGGCCGTGGAGGAGATCTAACACTTTTGTCTACAGGTGAGAGAGCTGAGGTTCAAAAAGGTACAGTGTTTTGCCCAAGACGATGTAACAAGTCAGTGGACTAGCGCCAGGTTTGGGGACTGGATCTAGAGCCTTCCACACTGCCCATGCTGCGCCAGAGCCTCATGACTTGTGACCCATATTCTCTTCTCTGGACCACCTATTCCAATGAACTTCTCAACTAGCTTCACCTTCCCCTTTTCTTCCACCCTCAGCACACCAGTGTTCTCCCCAACTTCCCCAAGTCCTGTTCTTCTCCGACCTGGTTGGTGAGCTCAGCCTTCTGATTAAACATGTCACTGTGATCACCAATGAGAAAGCCACGGACATCTCGGAAATCTGGGAAGTTTAAGGACAAGGAGAGATGAGTGATTGGCTATATAGAAAAGGAAGGTTCTAGGCTTCAGGGTAAGAAAATGGAACTGGGAGGAAAAGTAGCAAGTGAGGCATCGAGTGAGGAGTAGCCCATGTGGGAGGCAATAGTTAAGCACAGGGGTGGGAGCTGAGAAGGAATCAAGGACCAAGTTGGGGTTCAAAGGAAGAAGAATTTGACTGAAGTGCCTATTTAGACAGGGAAGGAGGGACACTGAGGAACACCCATGGGTTGGGAGTAGGATAGTGTCTGGACAGCAGCCCAATTGGTTGGGATCAGGAGGAAGCAGGAAGAACGTCTGGACTGGGGTCCCACCAGCGCCAAAGGTGTGGATGCACTCTACTCCATCCATGATGGCGATGATACCCAGGGTCTGCCAGCCAACCAGGTACACGTGGCCTTTCTTCTCCAGACTGAGAATGGGTCAGAGGTCAGGACATGAGAGATCACAGTGAAAAGAGGCCAGAGATATCCACAGAAGAGCACAGGAGTCAACAAACCATGCAATCCCATCACCCATACCATGCTAACAAGTCTCATAGAGTCTCCCTGCTCTCGGTAGTCTCCATCCAGGCCACATCCCCACCTCTAAACACATATCCACACACCTGGTGCTGACGCTTTTCATCAGGGTGGCAATCTTGGGGCTTTGGCTGTAGGTCACCTGATGAGCTCGCTCGAATGTCCGCAAGATTTCCAGGAGGCATCTGGGGAGAAAAGCCACCAGCTCCCAAGAAGGGCCCAATGCCCCCTCAGAAAGCTTAGGTACCTCCCTGAGCGGGGAGGTGAAGGCACAGCTCCCTTAGAACTAAGTTCTGCTGGTCCCTGGAGAGGTGCAGAGAGTAGGCCCAGACTGCGTTCGGGAGGGGCAGCAACGGCTTCAATGGGCAGAAAACAAAAGAGCAGAAAGAGGGAGGAGTGCATCAGGAAAGCATCTGGAGGAGCAGGATCTGAGAGCCACTGGGAAGGGGAGTGATCAGCCTAGGAGTGAGGCTAGAGACCCTGGAGAGGGAGGCAAGCCCCGAGTAGGATAGCTCTACCTGCATGACCTGGACCACCCCCAAATCAAAGGACCCTAGGGAGCCAGGCTAGCTTTGGGGGCCCCAGGCTGGCTCAGGGATTAGGTCTGGACCTGAGGAATCCAGAATCCACTGGAAACAATTCGGACTCTGCGACCATGTGGTGGGAGCAACAGCATGTTCCAGCCAGCTCCCTTCCCAGGGGAGGCGTGGTGGGCTGCAGTCTTATTGCCAACAGACCAGTACTGGGATCTAGACCTGCCAATCCCCATCCACACCATCTCACGCTTGCCTGACTCTGAGCTCTCTCTTGTCCAGATCCTCCCTACCTTTGAGATGCTGCAATGCCCTGGTCCACAGTCTTATGGGCTGCTAATAACAGGGTTTCCAGCAGGATCTTGGTGGCACTTCCACCTTTCATCCGGGAGGAGCCGCTGAGACCCTCGGGCTGAGGAGGTGAAGACACCCAGCAGGAATTGGGAGAAGATGAAGACCCCAGAGACCACTTGTTAGTAACCCCCGGGCATGCATGTGATAGCACTGGTGGCCCCCAGTGTGCTTGTGAGGAAGGGTGCTGGGGTGGGCTTGACCAAGAGGAAGATTAGAAAGAGGGGAAGGGCCTCCTCTGGTCACTCCTAGGTATATTCAGGACTTTCTGGAGAGGAAGTCACAGTGATTGGGTCTCTTGTCAGCTGGGTCAAGGGTTTTTCATAGAGTGCTTTTCTTTTCTTTCTTTCCTTTTTTTTTTTTTGAGATGGAGTCTCGCTCTGTCACCCTGTCACCCAGGCTGGAGTGCAGTGGCAGGATCTCAGCTCACTGCAAGCTCTGCCTCCTGGGTTCACACCATTCTCCTGCCTCAGCCTCCTCAATAGCTGGGACTACAGGCGCCTGCCACCACGCCCGGCTAATTTTTTGTATTTTTAGTAGAGACGGGGTTTCACCATGGTAGCCAGGATGGTCTCCATCTCCTGACCTCGTGATTCGCAATCCTCGGCCTCCCAAAGTGCTTTTATTTATTTATTTATTTATTTATTTTTGAGATGGAGTCTCGCTCTGCCACCCAGGCTGGAGTGCAGTGGTGCAATCTTGGATCACTGCAACTGCTACCTCCCAAATTCAAATGATTCACCTGCCTCAGCCTCCCAAGTAGCTGAGATTACAGGCACCTGCCACCATGCCTGGCTAATTTTTGTATTTTGTGTTTTTTTTTTTGAGACGGAGTCTCACTCTGTTGCCCAGGCTAGAGTGCAGTGGCGTGATCTCAGCTCACTGCAACCTCCGTCTCCCGCGTTCACGCCATTCTCCTGCCTCAGCCTCCTGAGTAGCTGGGACTACAGGTGCCCGCCACCACATCCAGCTAATTTTTTGCATTTTTAATAGAGACAGGGTTTCACCATGTTTGCCAGGATGGTCTTGATCTCCTGACCTCGTGATCCGCCTGCCTCGGCCTGCCAAAGTGCTAGGATTACAGGCGTGAGCCACTGCGCCCGGCCTAATTTTTGTATTTTTAGTAGAGACGTGGTTTCACCATGTTAGCCAAGCCAGTCTTGAACTCCTGACCTCAAGTGATCTGCCCACCTTGGCCTCCCAAAGTGCTGAGATTACAAGCATGAGCCACCACACCCAGACCAGAGAGCACTTTTCTTTCCAAGAAATTTCTCCCCCACCTCCCCAACCTCCACCATTTTCTGTGGTAGTTTATCAATCCAAATACCACATGTCATATGCTTTTCAGAGACCAATGAAGCAGTGATTGCAGCAGTCCAGATGTGGAACACAGCACACCAGACAGACAAAGAAGCTACAGCAAACAGAATGATAACAGTAGTGGCTGAGGCTGGGTGCAGTGGCTCACGCCTATAATCCCAGCACTTTGGGAGGCCGAGGCGGGCACATCACCTGAGGTCAGGAGTTTGAGACCAGCCTGGCCAACAGGCTGTCTATTAAAAATACAAAAATTAGCCCGACATGGTGGCAGGTGCCTACAATCCCAGCTACTCCACAGGCTGAGGCAGGAGAATTGCTTGAACTAGGGAAGCAGAGGTTGCAGTGAGCCAAGATTACGCCATTGCACTCCAGCCTGGGTGACAAGAGCAAGACTTCGTTTCAAAAAAAAAAAAACAGTAGTGACTGAGAAAAGAAGATTGAAAGTCAACATTTGCATAGAGGAGGAAAGAAAGATGAGGATTTGGGAGGTGAAAGCTGTGGAATTCTTATGTCATGGGGAATTCTACCTTCCTATTTCACAAAAGGAAGATGGAGGAGAATGTCGCGGATGGCGTGCCCATCACTGGTAGAAGGAGGCACGGGCTAGAATTTGGCTAAGGCCCTCATAAGGCCCAAGTAAGGAGAAATGGTGCTAGTGAAAGGTATCTGCAATCCAGATGAGAAAAAAGGAACAGGAGAAAACAGCTTTCAAGCTAAGAAGGGCCACCAAATTTTAGAGAGGATTTACAAAGGCAGAAGAATAAAACAAAACTGCACCCCATTTTTTAAAGTCCATATTTAAAATGTAAATATGTGAGAGAGACAGACTGAGACATAACAACGGCTATTCAACGCTGTCTATACATAGATGGCAAAGAGCTTCTTTAAACAGAAACTGTCCCAGACCACTGAAGTGTTTAAGGCTTACCAATGTGAGAGACAGGGTTGGAATGAAGATGAAATATCTTAAGGTGAAAACGTAAATGGGAAAATAGGATTTGGTTTATAACATTTTAGCTGACTCACAATGCCTCAGGAATTTAAACAAGATGTAACAGAACCTAAAATCAGAGGCCCCAAGGAAGTGGCAAGCAGTTCCCAGGTGTTAGGGGGTGGTGGAGAACATAGAAAAAGGAGAGGCCCTACCCCGATGGCAGGATTGAGCACAAAAGCTTTCTGTTTCTCCTGCATTTTCTGCATCCGCTCTGCTACTTGTCGGAATGTTGAACTCCAGTCTTCAATGGGGTCATTTCTGAGATCCAGAGAGACACAAGGTGGGGAGATTGTCTATGAGGATCTCATAGAAGGGTCTCAGCTGGGAGTCATGATCAAAGACTGCATCGGGATTGAGGTCAGAGGTCAACAACTTCATACAGACATATGCTTTGGAGCTTTTAGAGGCACTGTGTCCCTGAACCCCGAGGACGGGGGTTCATAAAACATTCAGCACCTCAAGCCCAGAGCAAAGTCAACACTCAAGTTTAAAGTCCCAGCCTAAGACCAAAACCATCTTGTGTCCTGCTCCTTGCATAAGCCCCAATGCCATGGCTACACTCATCTCGCCCTCTGCAGGTCCTTTAGGGAATGTCTGTCATTCAAATGTCAAAATTGCCACCTCATGTTCCATCTTAGGGTCCATCAGAAGCCCTTCCCATTCATGGGAATACATTCTGGAAATCCCTCCAAAGAGTGAACTCTCAGTACCAGAGGGAGGAATAACAGTGAAGGAACCAAGCTGCCAGGTAGCACCTCACAGTTGTCGAACATTCCTTGAGTAAATTAATTGGGAACAAATCAATGTGTTCATGAGACAAGAGAGCTACAGACTTGTTATCTGCTTAGTTACAAATCATGGAATCTCAAAGAATGACGATCTTCTTTAGTTGATTTTTAATGGCTTTGCTAGGGGATAATTTGTGAATCGCCCATTGTGGCAGGACCTCAAAGAGACAGTTACTTCTGTACATGGCACCCCTAATTTCGCCTTATCATCCCATCATGCAAAGGTTCCCTCCCTTCTTGAACTATTTTTGTATTTTTTTCTTCTGTATTACTTCTAGGGCAGACAAGTTTCACATATTTCATGCCCGTTGTATAAAATGTCTCCTGTCATTTTTCCTCAAACTATTTCTGAAACTTCTAGAGTCCTAAGAAAGAGGAGACTAAAGCAGAGAGGGTTCATATTGTACAGTTTCACGTCGAGTTTCCTAAACACAACTGGGCATCCAAATCATCTGGGGAGTTTTATTTTTTGATAACTACCCATTTCTGGGTACCACATCCACCCTAAGATTCAGATTCAGTAGTTCGGGAGTGGAGCCCAAAAATCTGTATTTTAAAAAAGCTTCCCAGATGACTCTGAAAATCAGCCAAGTTTGGGAGCCACTGATTTAAGGAACAACTGGAAGATCTCCACGCCTACGTTGTTTGAAATTCTTCATTTCACTTAGTCATAGGGCCTGAAATTAGCATCCACTGCAGCAGATACATTTTTGGTGAAGGAGAGCCCTCCATGAAAAGGATCAGGGTTAGGAGTATTTCAGATTCATCTACACCTTTGCATAAATTATACTACAGCCTCGAATCTGGGAGGTGAAAAAGCACCTTGGAAAAACCCATTTGTCCCCCTTCCCAAGACCACCGCTAAATACAAAAAGCTGCTCTAAAATAATCAACAAGCCTTTGCCGCATCCCTCTGGTGTCAGGAAGCCCTCAGCTTTGTCAGGTGGCCCACTCCAATGGTTTATTTAGCAGAGTTCCCCAAACCTGGCTGTGCATCAGAATCTCCAGGGTTGCTTTCAAAAAATAGATATTCCAGGGCCTTACTCCAAACCTACAAAATCAGACCTCTTACACAAGGAACTAAGAATCTTCTTTATTTTTTTGTAACATTCCCCAGGCAGCTCATGCACAGAACCACATCTGAGCACTACTGGTTTAATATGTTGACTTATTCTGAGATCAGAGTGACCACTGACATAGAGAATAAGAGGGAGGTGATTTGGTAATGAGGGGCTCTCAGGAAAGGGAAAAGGGTGAGAGATCTGAGGAGCCTCAGGGGAGGAAAGGGGTGCCTGGAATGATGAGAGAGAATGGGCACTAAATAAAGAAACTGGACAAAGAGGAGTAGCAGGCCTTCTGGCACCCACTGCTACTACTTTGAAAAGGTGCTTGGGGCTCATCCCTCTATGAAAGCAAAGATATTTGTGGTATGCATCTTCCTGACCCCATTTTATTCTCCATTTTATCCCTTGTTTTTCTTGCCTCTTCAATCTCTGTTTCGAATGTACGCTATCTTGTATTTTATGCATCCTTTATAAGCTGCCTTTAATGCTTTGCGAAACAAGGAGAGAATAATTCAACCAACCAACAAACAAAAAAACCTTATAAGCTTAGGGGCACCCCATATTTACTTTCATATTCTGAGATTTGGCGAACAAGACTATCTGTTCTCTCCCTTGTGGTTGTACTATAGACTTTGACATGTTCCCTTCCAGCCTACCCCAGGACTGCCCAGTCATTCCAGAAGGCTCACCTGGCCATGCTCACTGGATTGAAGCCAACCAAGACTGGCAAGAAGACAGCTGTGTTGTTCATGCAGTAGTCCATCTGGCCTGCCACAAAGGGAGCCTGATGGTGAAGACAGAGAAGGGCATGATGAGGGGGTCATTACTCTGACTGGTGCCCGAGGCTCAAGTGCATCAGAATCCTTCAGAATGCTTGTTCAAAATGCAGATTCCTAGGTATAGTTACAATCTACTGGATCCACATTTGAAGGGGGAGCACATTTTTCACAAGTACCTCAAGGGCACTACATTTTTAACAAGTTCCCCAAGGAAATCTTCTGCATGGTAAAGTTGGAATACTATTGAACTAAATCATAAGCTCTTTGAAGTCAATATCCTCTTCTCTTTGTGTGCTTCCTTCCATATATAACACTGGTGGGATCTGGTTTCTGCTCAGTGAATTCTTAGAGCCAGAGAGCTGCAGAATTGAGAGGAAACTTGGAGTTATCTGGTTCAGTGCTTCTCAAACTACCTGGAAATCTTGTTAAAATGCTCAGTAGGTCTGGAGTAGGGCCTGAGATTTTGTGTTTCTAACAAGTCCCAGGTGACACTGATGTTGCTGGTGCAGGCACCATATTTTAAGTAGCAAGGGATTAGTCCAGGGGCCATATTTTTCTGTAAAAGGCCAGATAGTAAATACTTTAGGGTTTGTGGGCCCTATGGTCTCTGTCCAACTGCTCAACCCTATGGCTATAGCATGAAAGAGGCCCTGGGCCATATGTAAACAAAAATGGCTGTGTTCCAATAAAACTTTATTTTAGGGGCTGGACATGGTGACTCACACCTGTAATCCTAGCACTTTGGGAAGCCAAGGTGGGCAGATCACTTGAGGTCAGGAGTTCAAGACTAGCCTGGCCAACATGGTGAAACCCTGTCTCTACTAAAAATACAAAATTAGCCAGGCATCATGGCATGTGCCACTTACTGGGGAGACTGAGGCAGGAGAATCGCTTGAACCTGGGAGGAGGAGGCTGCAGTGAGCCGAGATTATGCCACCGCACTCCAGCCTGGGAGACAGAGGGAGACTCTGCCTCAAAAAACAACAACAACAACAACAAAACAAAACAAAACAAAACTAACCTTTATTTTAGGGCCCGGTGGGTGGCTCATGCCTGTAATCCCAGCATTTTGAGAGGCCGAGTGAGGCGGGTGGATCACCTGGTGTCAGGAGTTCGAGACCAGCCTGGCCAACATGGTGAAACCCTGTCTCTGCTACAAATGCAAAAATTAGGCAGATATGGTGGTGGGCACTTGTAATCCCAGCTTTTTGGGAGGCTGAGCCAGGAGAATTGCTTGAACCCAGGAGGCAGAAGTTACAGTGAGCCGAAATCATGCCATTGCACTCCAGCCTGGGTGACAGAGAGAGACTCCATCTCAAAAACAAATAAACAAACAAACAAATAAACTTTAAAAACAGGCAGCTGGCTGCATTGGCCAGCCAGTATAGTTTGCTCAGCCCTGGACTAGTCCACCTATCTTGGTTGCTGATTGATTGATACACAGTTATTCTGAAATAGAATCCCTTCCCCATCTTCCCACATTCACATGACTCGATCCAAGTTAGTGAAACTAAAACTAAAATTCCTTGAGCAAACTTCCTGCTTTCTAGCACCCATCTCATTGATCTATCTTCCATGCTATTCCATTCCCACTCACTTCCTCTCTCTAAAATTGATCTGCTCAACCCATCTTTCTACTCACAGAGAGTCCCACAGAAATGCCGATAACAATCACCCTCTTCTTCCCAGCAGCCACCTAGGAGACGAGGATGGACAAGGCAGCGTAACTGGGAGGATTCCAGGGCACAAACCTACTGTGTGAGGATATCAGGGCCAGGAACAGGGGAGGGAGGAAATAGGCTTTGGCTGAATGCTGGGGCTTTTATGTCCCCATGAGAAGATAGAGGTCTCTGGTCAATATCAGTGAAAAGCACAGACCTTCTTCAGTTCCTCAATCCCGTGTAAGGCACTATCTTCTGTCCCCTCCCTAGAGGCCACCACAGACCTAAGAAGATAGACTTAAGGTCAGTGGCACTGGTTGGGAAGCAGAAGCCTATGATTTATTAGGGCAGGCTACATTAAGAGATGGGAATAAAGGGAAAACTATCGTTGAATGAGCACCCACAGTTTGTTGGGCACCATGATAGACACTCTGCAGAGTCGAAAAACCCAAATACCTACAACAGCCAGTCAGGCAACATGAGTATGTGAAGTGGGCCAAGTGTGAGGGAATAAGGAATAGTGGGGACTAAGGCAAGCTGGACACAATCTCTGTCTAAAGGCATTCAAACTCAGTTTCTAAGAAATACTATTTAGGTCAAATAAAATATTCATAGGCTAACTTGACTTACCTGTCACCCCCTGCAATGAGGTAGGTGTAAAGAGATTTCTGTCCCAGACCTTTCATCAGCTGATTAAAGGACACCTGTAAGGGGAAGAGGATGTAAAGAGGTAATGACAGAGAAGAAACAATTATCTTGGATTTTCAACTCCTAGAGGGCACAGACTACGTAATGATTCTCTTAGACCAGTGCTTAACCCAGTCCTACATGGAATCTGGCACTTAAAGCTGCTACTTGGAGATGATTACTTGGTGGTGCATGGGATGTAGAGACATTGACAACATACTAGCGGGACTCAGATGGGCCCAGAAGAAATGGGACTTCATGGTGCCATCTAGCTTTTGGAAGAGAGAGAGAGCCAGGCTTGGAGTCCAAGTCTAGTGAGGGGCCACCTGGGAGCTTAGTTATGATGATCTTTATGCTTCTGAGGGTCACCTCCAGAAGTGGAGGGGGAAGAAAACTGGGGACCAGGGTGCTCACCGACACGAGGAATGCCATCCGGCCAGAGGTACCCCCTCCACTCAGCACAACCAGCCCCCCATCTGGCTCCTAAAGAAGGAAAGAGGCATATATCACTAGGGCCTGGCTCAGGTTGGAGGAAGAATATTCTTTTTTTTGTCAGTAATGCAAGAGGAATTGGAAAGACTCCTTATCCCTCCTCTCATCACAAAACTGAACAAATACATGCAGTGTAATGTAGCAAAAAGAACACTGGATTAGAGAAACCAGTTTCACTCCCACGTCTTGCTCCACTAGTTGTTCAAATCCTTACTTATTCCAGAAAGAACCGAAAGCAGCTTTGTCATCCAAATAAAGGTAAATAACAAAAGCAGCATTATCCAGCAATTATTAGCTGAGTGTATTTGAGCAAGCTACAGTGATCATCCTTTCTAAATCTTTGTTTTTCCATCTGACAAAAACAAACAGAAGTCATATCAACTTCACAGGCTTTTGTGAGGGTAATAGGTGTGAAAGTAGATTGTCAATTATAAAGTATTAAGCAGATGAGTAATTATTATGTATTCATAAGATGAAAATAAGCATCCAAAAGCGAGGATTTCCAAAAGGGAGAAAGGAGAATGAGATCTATCAAAGTGAGAAATAGAGACAATAAAAACAGAAAGACGGAAACAGCAAAGTTTAGGCAGGGAACAGAAGGAAGGGTTAGTACCTTCAGCACTTCCTGAACTTTCCCAGCCACCTGTACCATGGTGGTCAGAATGGATTCGCTGTAGAGTCTCTGTAGGGAACAGGCAGGAATGAGAAGCCAAGAAAAGGAGGACGATGGATGGCGGAGGGGGTCTCAGGGTTTCTGATATTAGGAGCCATGGTCAGAGAGAGCAGAGGTGGGGTTGGGGTTGGCATGGTTATGTGCAGGGTCCAGGTCTTGGGTCTTGGTTACCTGGTATGTGGGCAGGGCTTGCCCCTCCTCCTGGAAGATCTCAGCATCACATTGTCCCAGCAGTCGAACAATTTCCTCAGCATCTGCTTTGTCTAGGTCCTGGGTCAGTGGGTTTGACTTCTCTGTGATTGGCACAGCTGCCTCGTACCCAGACAACTAGAAGGAAGAGGGGACAAGGACGGAGCAGGAAGCCAAAGCTTCATTCACACCTGCTAAGCTGGAGGTGGGAGTGGCAGCAGGCACAGAGTTGGGACTCACACACACGCACACACATACCACACTAGAAACTCAGCTTGCACTTGGTACTCTGGGCATATTAGGGAAAGAACATCAGGAAAGAAGAAGAGGTGAGCAGAAACCAGGGTGGAGGGAAGACTGGATGAAAAATAATTCTAGGAATCAGCACAGAAAGCCAACATGAAGAAGGGGTCTCACCTCCCACTTGCCAGGCTCCGGGGTCTCAATGACATGTTGAAACCGTTTTGTGCCTGGCATGGTCCCGTGCTGTGGATACACTGTTCCACCTGCCTGTTCAGCCACACAAACCCCTCTGGTCACAATGACTCTGCTTCTAGTTGGCAGGGCCTTATCTGAGCCACAGTGATGATTAACTCAAGCACCCTAGGCTCTCAGAGCACCACCCCCTGTACCACTGCCTGCACCACCCTTTCCTGGTCACTAGGCCCCCAGCCCTCTGGTAACCCCAGGGAAACTCCTGGGGTTCCTCTTTGCATGCATCCTGACTCGCCAAGTCTCTGCTTTGGCCCTTGAAGATGAAGACCTGAGGCTCAGGACTTTTGCCCTACAGGGACAATGCCCTCTTCTCCGGAGGACCTGGAGCCTGGGAGTGCAGGACAACACCCATGGCAGTGAGAATCCCTGGGCAAGTGTCCTCCGAGGCCAGAGATCAGGGTCGCCAGGTCAGCAGAAGTCAGAGGACCCGGCCCATGGCTTGATCACATGCTTAGCACGCACAGTCCCGCTGGTCCCATTTTATCCTCTCCTCTCAGAAAGGAAGGTAGCAGAAGCTTCCGAGCCCCAAGTGTGCACACACTGTACTGGATATTACAGCGGGAAAAATCTCACAGAAACAGAAATACTGCATTGAGAATTAGAAACCAAAGGATCTGCCCTAAATACAATGTTAGCCAACATTTATTTACACTGAACAACACACTTTTCACAGACAGTATTTCACTGGATACACCAACACTAACATGTTGGTCAATACTGACACCCTCATTTTTCAGGTGATGAAACAGGCTCAGAGTAGTTGAGTTGGTTGCTTAAGATCACACAACTGGACAAATTGGGACTCATACACAGGTTCTCAATTCAGATTTCAGACTCAACCAAAGCATGAAATAATGTAAGGGCTTACATGTTATTGAACAAAGAAGTAACTAACAGATTGGTGGAAATTAATCATCATCATCCAGTCACATAGTGTTGTGAGATTTATAAAGATCCTTCCCCCACATTGTCTCATTTGAGCCTCACAACAACCCTGTGAGATTTCACACGCTTTGCTTTACAGGTGGGAAACCTGAGGCACAAATAAACCAGTTTCTCCAAAATCACACCGTAAGTGGCAGAGCTTTAGAAAAACAAAAAAAGAAAAGAAAGGAACAATAATTCTTTTTAAAAAGCCGGGGTCTTTGCGCTTTGATTCTCCCTAGAAGCCCAACACTCTTAACAATCGCCGTATCTCCAGGTTTTAACATAATGCCAGACACATAGGAGATGTTCAATAAATATTTGCTGAATAAATGAAAGAATGAATGAGAAAGTGAACGGAATTAAATCAGATTATGAATGGGAAAGAGACTTAAATGCTGACGCAGTCTACAAGTAAGGGATCGTTAAAGCAATTATTATCTCCCTCCCTCTCTCCCCTCTCCTCTTAGCCCCTCGGGCACTGGAGGTGGAATTCCTCCTCTCAACTTGGCTCGTCCACGCGGGGAGGAAGGGCATCTCCCAGGTGCCGGAGACCCTAGCACCTGCGCCTCCCCGCACGCCCCCACCGGCTCGTCCGCTTGAGCTGGGAGAGAGAAGGGATAAGGGATGGGGGCCCCGGAGGCGCCATTGGGAGGGTCATGGGAGGAGCCCCGAGAGGACGGGGGGTGAGGGGGCGGGAGGGG
>NW_012101254.1:4306406-4326033 GCF_000951045.1 Mandrillus leucophaeus
GGGCTGACCGCACTCTGGGGGCGCCCGGGCAATGCGGGGGTGGGAGGGCGCGGAGAAAATAGGGTTGTTGTGAGCTGTGAGGAGCCTAGGAGAGCTGCTGCCCGACCCCCCGCCCCCCCCGCCGTGCGTTGTGGGCAGTCCTTGACCCTCCACAACTCCTGCCACCTCCAGGAGCCCCGCCTGGATGTCAAGCGGATGCCACAGTGCCCCCCCCAGCGGACTCGGTGGGGACATGGCTTCGCTGATGCCCCTTTCCCCATATCTAAGCCCCACGGTCCTCCTGCTGGTCAGCTGTGACCTGGGCTTCCTGCGAGCAGGTAAGTAAAGGGGAACGGGGCTGAGGGTCAACCAGAGCTAGTCAGTGGGTGAAACCTGTTAACACCCTGGCTCCCACAGACCGGCCTCCCTCTCCTGTGAATGTGACGGTCACTCACCTCAGAGCCAACTCGGCCACTGTGTCCTGGGACGTCCCAGAAGGCAACATCGTCATTGGCTACTCCATTTCCCAGCAAGTATGAATCACCCTTCTGCTCCCCCAACCTGTGTCCTTAGATTTCTGCACATTTCTTCACTTAGGTGGGGGGATCTGGAAGCTGCCGTATCCTGGCTCAGGCTGCCCTTTTCACGCTACTCCCCCGGAGTGCTTGGATGTTGAAGAGTCTCTGGTTGAGCCTCGTAGCCTGGCACTGGGGTGAGGCTGTCCTCCTCTCCCCTCATCTCCCTGCAGCGGCAGAATGGCCCCGGGCAGCGTGTGATTCGGGAGGTGAACACCACCACCCGGGCCTGTGCCCTCTGGGGCCTGGCTGAAGACAGTGACTACACAGTGCAGGTCAGGAGCATCGGCCTTCGGGGTGAGAGCCCCCCAGGGCCCCGGGTGCACTTCCGAACTCTCAAGGGTTCTGACCGGCTACCTTCAAACAGCTCAAGCCCAGGTGAGGGTCTGTGCTATTGGATTCTCCGGCTGCTCACCTGGCTTGCAGCCTCTTACTTACTTCTCTAAGACAAGCAACAGACTAGCTGAGTTGAATAGGATGATTTAATTCATTGTACTGCCAGGAAAGGAAGGAAAAGCAGGTGGGAAGGGGACTGGGTATAGACAGGCTGGTATTGAGTTTTTCGGGGGAAGGGCTTTTAAGCTTCCTGTTACCCAACTTCACATCAGCTGCAGCCTGCATGAGTGCGTAATAAACCTGCAGCCATCCTGCTTTTTGGTCGCTAACCACCTGTCCACCAATGGCTTCCTCCCAGGGAGGGGCTACCCTACACTCCAAGGGCAATATTATGATGAGTCTACCCTCTCTAATCCCCAGCATCTCCATCCTGCATATGTCTACATAGATAGCTATTCCCCAGTAACCCGGAGTCTGCCTTCTTCTTTCTCAGGTGACATCACAGTGGAGGGTCTGGATGGAGAGCGGCCACTGCAGACTGGGGAAGTGGTCATCATTGTGGTGGTGTTGCTCATGTGGGCTGGTGAGTAAGCAGCTAGACAGGGGACTAGGGACTCAGTAAAGGTGTGAGGTGGCAAAGGTTGTCAGGAGAAAAAGAAGTGAGAGATGGGCCAGTCGCAGTGGCTCACGCCTATAATCCCAGCACTTTGGGAGGCCAAGGCAGGCAGATCACCTGAGGTCAGGAGTTCAAGACCAGCCTGGCCAACATAGTGAAACCTGTCTCTACTAAAAATACAAAAATTAGCGGAGTGTGTTGGAGGGTGCCTGTAATCCCAGCTACTCGGGAGGCTGAGGCAGAAGAATCGCTTGAACTCAGGAGGTGGAAGTTGCAGTGAGTGAGCCGAGATTGTGCCACTGCACTCCAGCCTGGGCAATAGAGCGAGACCCTGTCTCAAAAAAAAAAAAAAAAAAAAAAAGAAGCGAGAGAAATGAGAAATGGAGTGGGGAGATAATTAGTTGAGGAGGGATGATTTGAACTTTGAAGAGAGGGAGAGGAGGCTGTTGAGAGCCCGGAGAGGAGGACTGCATGGGCACCAGGAGTTCAGGATGTTCTTCGTGGATTTTCTAGAAGCTATGTGGGTATCTCCCTGTGAGGAGGGAGGTGGAGATGAAGGCTCAGACTGTATTGTGTTTCAGCTGTAATTGGGCTGTTCTGCCGTCAGTATGACATCATCAAGGACAATGACTCCAACAACAATCCCAAGGAGAAGGGAAAGGGGCCGGAACAGAGTCCTCAGGGAAGGCCAGTGGGGACAAGACAGGTGATGTGGGGGCCAGTGAGGGCGGAAAGGGTGATTCTGCCCCTGAGGGGCAGCCAGGGAAAGGAAGAAGGCCAAAGAGGGGCAGAAAAAGATGGAAAATGGAAGACCTGAGATGGGGGAGGCTGGAGAGAAAGGGTGGCACCTATTACCTTCCTGAAATTGAGACACAGGCCATTTTCTTTCACAGAAAAAATCACCATCTATCAACACCATCGATGTTTGAGTGAAGAAACACACCCAGAAGAGAGATGCACTAACAACTGGGGATGGGGATGGGGTCAGGGAGAGCCCAAGATGGTGATCTGCCTGAGACTCCCAGAGGGTAATGACACTCCCACAATCTCAGGCCTGGTACCCATCCTCTTTCCACTGTGAGCAGAGCCAGAAGGTAGGTCTGTTAAGAGTCTGTGCCCCTGGACCTGGGGAGTGGATATCAGATGGGATATCTCCTTCCATCCCCCGGTCCAGGGGAGAGTCACTTGTTGTACCCTACTCCATTAGGTCCCAAATGGGGGCCCCATTTCACCTGTATCAGGACTCTCAGCATCCCCAGCTGCCCCCACATCTTGCCTCTGGGCCTCAGAGAGGGACTGGTCGCATTTTCTGTGGGTACTCCTCTTACCCCAACAAATAAAAGGAATTGTCTGAGCCTAGAGGCAGATGCTGCACTGCACTACTCCAATGTCTTCCATGGAGCCTCAGGTGCTCCCCCTCTCACCTGGCAGCCCCTTCAGCTGCTAGTGATCGCACTCCTTGGACATTTTTCCAATAAAGGTTCTTGGACAAACTGGAGCTGACTGTATAGTATGCTGAAAACATTTCTTCACCTTGTCTCTCTCCCGACCCTCCAAGGGCCCCTTACACCACCACCTACTTGACAGGAGCATTGCAAGGTGTGATAATACCCCACCCTAGGATAGGGCCAGGAAGAAGAGGTGTAGAAAACTAGAACCCCAGATTATTTTGCTTTGTTGGGTGAGAAGGGGAAAAAAGAGAAGAGAAAGATATAAGTTCCTGTACCACTGAAAACGAAGGCATATCATATGAAAGAGCACCAGCCTTTTTATCTTCACTGCTTGCATTGACAGCACAGCTCCTCAGCACTTATTCTTCTGACTCCTCCATCAACCCTGGGCTAATGGTCAGAAAAGGACTAAGCAGTGTCTTGGGGACTAATGAAAGGACAGCTACGCTCATGGATTCCTTGGCGCCACATGCTCCTATCCTATGTGTTCCTGTGTCTGTTCTTCCCTCCTTTGTGTTCATCTCTGTCTCTGTTTAGTCAAAGTCAGTAATAACTGTAAATCATAAATGAGTTTATATTCATGCTCTGCCACCATATCCAGAGGAGGATCCTGAAAATAAAACTGAGGGGTTGGGACTCCCCTGTCAAAAGAATTATCATTTGAGCTCTGAGGCCTACTTGTTTCCTGTGAAAATAGGGGCTGTCCTCTGCTCTTTCCTATTTTCTAAGGGTTGGTTGGTAGCCATGAGACAAACACCTGTTGACATTTGCAACCACTGTTGGGGAAGGCTTCTGGACCCACAGTCTGTCTGGAGAGCATATGCTACACTTTCTGGAGAGTTACAGATCTTCCCAACTTTGGATCATTTCAGAGCAGGCTTATGAATAACTCCTTTCTGCATTTCAATCTCTCTGGTATGTTAGAAGATAGGCCAAAAAGTCTGAAAGGGACTCCAATCCAAACAAAGATCAACAGGTCAGTCCCTTTTCTACTTAACCAACTTCTAACCCCAGGTACCACAAGACAACCTGTCGGGTGAGCCAAGTCAGGTCTGCCCTGAAAACTGAACCATAGGCCGGGAACCATGGTTTACGCCTGTAATCCCAGCATTTTGGGAGGCTGAGGCAGGTGAATCACATGAGGTTGGGAGCTCAAGACCAGCCTGACCAACATGGAGAAACCCAGTCCCTACTAAAATACAAAATTAGTCGGGCATGGTGGCGCATGCCTGTAATCCCAGCTACTTGGGAGGCTGAGGCAGGAAAATCGCTTGAACCTGGAAGGCAGAGGTTGCAGTGAGCCAAGATCGCGCTATTGCACTCCAGCCTGGGCAACAAGAGCGAAATTCACTCTCAAAACAACAACTACAACAACAACAAACTGAACCATAAAAGCATTCCAATATAAACAGCAGTCTTTAACTCACCATTACCTGATTTGGAAGTAGGGTACTTTACGTTTCTTTGGCAGCTGGTTCCAAAACACTCATCTCTCAGATTCTGAGAGTAAATGTCATTTATTGGGATGGGAATGTCACAGATTTTATAGTATCGTGGCATGCAGAGAGCGAGCTTGGAGTTGAGAAGGGACATAAAAGCTGTTTAAAGCTACTAACTCTGGGTTGAATCCCAGTTCCAAGTCCTTCGCTGGCTGTGTTAGTTTGAGCAAGTGCCTTGAGTCTCCTGTTACGTAAAATGCGACTAATAATAACGCTATCCTCTTCAAAAGGCGGTTTTGGGATTAAATGACATAAATGCACGTACAATACTTTACACAGTATCTGGCAGACACATAGTATTCATCGTTAGCTATCGTTATCAGCCTTGCGATTCCGTGCAAGTCATGTAACCTATTTGGGTACAATTCCGCCAACTGCAAAAGGCCTATCATGGCAACCGCCCTGCTTCCCTCCAGGGCTGTGAGGATTAAAAGAGAGTGCACTCAGCAACAGCCAGGTACATCAAAGAGCGAGACGGACCGCTATGACGTAGGACCCAGGGCTGGCCGAAGACTTGTGGGCGGGGCTTGGTCTCGAGTTTGCATGCGGCGACGGGATTGGTCAAGGGGAGCATTCATCAAGCCCTCTCAAGGGCCCGCCCTAGGTCTCACCGCGCTTGCGCACGTTCTGTTTGCTTCGCCGCAAAGCTACGTGTAACCTTGCGACGCGTGTCGCGCTCCGGTCGCATAAGCGTCAGCGGCTGTCGCTGCGACTGCGTGGCGGGTTGTCCAGGTAACCACGGGAGTTGTCGCTGTCTGGTAGCATCTGAGAGACAAGTGTGCGTCATGCAGTTGAAGCACCTGAGGACCCTGCTGAGCCCTCAGGTGAGGAGTTGCGTGCCAGTCCCTCCCCCTTCCGCTTTATGTTCCAAGAAAAGTGGGGGAACTGAAGTTTAATGATACTGAGCTCCTACTGTGTGCAGAAGGCTATAAAGGATATAGCGATGATCTGGACCCTGTCCTGTCGATACAGTGTTCAGGAGGCGAGATGCAGCGCTAAGGACTTGTAGCTTTCCTTACATTTCATTCACATCAGTTGTGTACAGGCCCCGTGCTGGGACTCGAAGGATACCCAAACCACCCGACTTATTCCCCTGCCTTCAGGAGGCTCGTATTAGAGGGAGAGGTGCACATGTAAGCAGCGAGTATGAATCTGCCCATAATTAAATAAACGCCTTAGGTGCAAGCCCTGAAGGGGGAGTGCAAAGACCGAACCGTGTATTCTGATTCAGGAGAGGCTGGGCACCAGGTGAGGAGCCCTGAAACATGGTGAAGAAAGGGTGGACTTTGGAGTTAGCACAGCAGAATTTAAGTCCTAGCTCCACCACTTCTTTCTTACTTTCTTTCTAAAATTTCTTACCTTGTCCTTATTTCAGATCCATCACTATTTATTTATTTAACTATTTGAGTCAGAGTCTTGCTCTGTCGCCCAGGCTGGAGTGCAGTGGCGTGATCTCACTGCAACCTCCGCCTCCCGGGTTCAAGCGATTTTCCTGCCATAGCCTCCCAAGTAGCACGCCCGGGTAATTTTTGTTTGTTTGTTTGCTTGCTTTTGTTTTTGTTTTTTGTGGAGACGAGGTTTCCCCATGTTGACCAGGCTGGCCACCACTACTTTAAACAAATGACCTGATATCTCTAACTTTAGCCTTTATCATACGGTGTCTCGGTGTCTCGGAGCACTCACAAACTTCTTCATTTGAAAAACATGAGTACTAATGGCAACTTTGGGGTACTTGGGGAAGAGTTATATAGAGTAATATACACAAAAGAGCATTGTAAACTGAAAAGCAGTGTGAAAAATTGATAGACAAGAGGAAAGGACATTCAAAAATCAAAGGACAGAATAATACAAAGCTAATAAGAATAAGGTGTCTGGCCAGGCACTGTGGCTCACACCTGTAATCCCAGCAATTTGGGAGGCCAAGGTGGGAGGATCACTTGGGCCCAGGAGTCCAGGACCTCTACAAAAAAATTTTGACCAGATGCAGTGGCTCACGCCTGTAATCCCAGCACTTTGGGAGGCCGAGGCGGGCGGATCACCTGAGGTCATGAGTTCGAGTCCAGCCTGGTCAACATGGTGAAACCCCATCTCTACTAAAAATACAAAAATTAGCCAGGTGTAGTGGCAGCTGCCTGTAATCCCAGCTGCTCAGGAGGCTGAGGAAGGAGAATCGCTTGAACCTGGGAAGCAGAGGTTGCAGTGAGCCGAGATCGTGGGGGACAGGAGTGACACTATGTCAAAAAAAAAAAAAAAAAATTAGCCACGTGTGGTGGCACACACCTGTAGGCCCAGCTGCTGGGGTCACTGAGGTGGGAGGATCTCCTGAGCCCAGGAGGTCAAGGCTGCAGTGAGACGTGATCACACCACTGCACTCCAGCCTGGGTGACAGAGCGAGACTCTGTCTCAAAAATAAATAAGATGTTCCATAACTGAATGTGTAATATGTACTAGGGCATCTTAATAAAGAAATTGGGTTGTGGTTTATGGATTTAAATCATGGTTCTAGGCCAGGTGCAGTGGTTCATGCCTGTAAACCAAGCACTTTGGGAGGCCGAGGCAGGCGGATCACCGGAGGTCAGGGGTTCGAGACCAGCCTGGCCAACATGGTGAAACCCCACCTCTACTAAAAATACAAAAATTAGCTAGGTGTGGTGGTGCATGCCTGTAATCCTAGCTACTTGGGAGGCTGAGATGGGAGAATCGCTTGAACTCAGGAGGCAGAGATTGCAGTGAGCTGAGATCGCACCACTGCACTCCAGCCTGGGTGACAGAGCGAGACTCTGCCTCAAAAAGTAAATTAATTAATTAAATAAATCATGGTCCTACCACTTACAAACGGTGTATGTGAACTTGGGCAAATTACTTAATCTTTTTGCGCTTCCATTCCTCCATCTGTAAAAGGGGGATAATAGCATCTACCTCAGTGTTATGAGGTAAAATGAGATTATGCTTGTCAGGCACTTATCAAAATGCCTATTCTATGGTAAGTACTTGTTAAAGGCAAGCTCTTATTATTTTATTCCCTACCTCACTTAATAAAACAATCTAGTGAGGTACATATTGTAGAGAAAGCAGAATTGATTATGGAAATCAGGAAGGCTTCACAGAGGGTGTGGCATTTGGACAATAGAAGGAAATTAGAACACAGGCCGGGCATGATGGCTCACATCTGTAATCCCAGCACTTCGGGAGGCCAAGGCAAGTGGATCACTTGAGGTCAGGAGTTCAAGACCAGCCTGGGCAATACGGTGAAACCCTGTCTCTACCAAAAATACAAAAAAATTAGCCGGGCATGATAGCGCACGCCTATGGCCTCAGCTACTTGGGAGGCTGAGGCAGGAGAATTCTTGAGCCTAAGAAACAGAGGTTGCAGTAAGCTGAGATTATGACACTGCACTCCAGCCTGGGGGACAGAGTAAGACTCCATCAAAAAAAAAAAAAAAAAAAACAGAAGGAAATTAGAACAGAAAATAGTTGTGCTCTCTCCGCAGTTGGAGAAGACAAAAAAAAAAGAAAGAGATTTGTGCTCATTGCTCAGCAAGCTGTCTCTTGAATATGTAATTTAAACATTTCTTTGCCCTAACGGAAAAATTGGAAATGAAATCCTCCTTCAGTCTCTCAAAATAAGATGATGTCATGATGCAGGTAGGGCTGCATGCCCAGGATTGGGCAAAGCAATAAAGCAGGAGGATCAGCAACGGTTGATGAGGAGCCCTCAGCCCTTCTAACCTAATATAATGAAGAGTTAGAGGATCATAGTGATGGTGGTGTGGCTATTTTCTGGCTTGAGGATTTGGAGGAAAAGAGCCTTTTTATTTCTGACTTTGGAGATAGGTGAGTTTGGAGTGAAAAGTGTCAATGTTTTAAGCCAGAACTCTAGTATCCAAATAATTAATCAAACAATTGGAGCAGAAGAAAAGCAGAATAAATGTTTTGTTTTCAAGGAAGGAAACCCTTCATAACAGAACTAGTCCCTTAGGACCAGAGCTAGTGTTGGAAGGGTCAGATCCAGTCAGAATAATTCACCTGGATAACTTCTAACTTCAGTTTCTGTGAAGTGGGTAGTTAAGAAGAAAAGAAAGTGGGATTGTTCATCCTGAGTCTCAACTCGTACTCCCCCTATCTTGAACTCTCACTGTCTCTCCCTTTCCTACCAAATAAGCCCAAACTCCTTTGCCTGGCTTCAAAGACTTCCTGAGCTGGCCGTTTTTCCTGCCTTACCCCTTCTATTCTACTATTTATAAGGTATAGTAGTTTCAAATAAACTAAATTACTGTTTCTTGTCCAGAACTTGCCTTTGCTCATTGCCATTCCTTCCATCTCAGATAACTTCCTACTCAACTGCATTCATTCTTCAAAGCTTAATTTTGATAATTTAAGCATAAAATTCTCTCAGGCTTCTCCAAACTATTGCAGTATTTTATACATACTTTAATAGGACTTTTCCTATTTTACACTATCTTATTAGACCTGGAGGCAGGATCTATGGTTTGTTTTTTGTCTCTCAGCCCCTGGCCATGTGCCTTGATCAATAAGGTGCTCAAAAACTATTAATTGAATGAATGGCTAACGACCAAAACTTACCAGACTAATTGAATTTATTTCAGTAGTAGACCTGGGAACAAGGAGGCCATTGCAGAGATTCATTCATACAGTTGACTTAGCACACTGCCTCTTAGTGCATTTGCATATGAGTCTCTGGAAACACATTGTTCTCACAGTCCAGGATCTGAAGGCCTAGGAGACCAGGATGGGCTACAGGCATCTCTTTGTTTTGAGGATAGAATCATGACAGAAAGAAAATTGACCAGAATTACACTAGAATTAATAGAACTAGAAATGCTTTTGGTATTCTAGACCAGCACATGGGTTTGTTTTTACCCCTTTGCCTCTGCAGGATGGAGCTGCAAAGGTGACTTGCATGGCTTGGTCCCAGAACAATGCCAAATTTGCTGTCTGCACAGTGGACCGAGTAGTCTTGCTGTGTGATGAACATGGAGAACGGAGAGATAAATTCTCCACCAAACCAGCTGACATGAAGGTAAACAGTGTATTCACGTGTACCTTAACCTGTTGGTGGGGTCTCACAACCCTGGAAGACCTAGTCTGCCTCCTAGCCATCGGCATAGGAAATGGTGCACCCCACCTTTTTCTCAGTATAAATCCTCAAGCTCCCTTAGGAGCACACATATACCTTTTTTTTTCTCTTTTTTCTTTCATGTGTGCTCATTACTTCTTTTTCTTTTTCTTTCTTTCTTTTTTTTTTTTGTTAGTATGGCAGGAAGAGCTATATGGTGAAGGGCATGGCTTTTTCTCCTGATTCCACTAAAATTGCCATAGGACAGACTGACAACATCATCTATGTCTACAAGATTGGAGAAGATTGGTGAGGATAGAGATTGGGAGATGCGATTGCCCGGGAAAGAAGGGGAAGGCAAGAGAAATGCCTCACTGGGGAGGGGAAATAAAGAGGATGAGAAGCCAAGCTTGACCGTTGAAGGCAGAGACTTTCTGGAGTCTGTTGTTGCTTTTCTGCCTTCGCCTGTGCCTCGTGTTCTGCAGTCCCATCCCTGGAGGAAACAGTCCAAGATCAACAGCAGGCCCTGTGAGATCCTGGAAGCCCAGAGTGATGTCGCATCTTTGTTATTGTTCTGAAACTTCTTAGGCTGCCTTATATGCCTCCCTTCAGGGCTCCTACAGAGTAGTCAGAAACACTAGTGGGCCAGGGAAGAAATCTGCTCTTTCTTCTCTTCCCTCAGCATCATTTTTGGCAATTTGTTTATGGAAGTGGTTTTTAATATGTTTCCCCTCCTTTTGTTTGGCAGGGGTGACAAGAAAGTCATCTGCAACAAGTTCATCCAGACGGTAAAGTTCAGACCAGTCACTGGAAGCTTAGGATGAACAAACATATATCAATATATCTACTTATAAATACAGCCAGGAGTTGCATTTCTAACATCTGAATGTGACTTTTCCTACTGCAAGGATGGTGCTTCGTGGCTGTACACGGTCATCTGCTATCTTCCTTAGAGCCCTGTTGTGTCCCTTCCATATAGGAGATTGACGTGGTGGTGTGTGGTGGGGTGTTGAAGTTGTTATAAATGTGTTGGCCCACACAGATGGGGTTATCCTTTTTATCATTTCCTTTCACACAGAGTGCTGTCACTTGTCTGCAGTGGCCCGCAGAGTACATCATTGTCTTTGGGCTGGCTGAAGGGAAGGTAAAAGAGGGAAGGGAAACACAAGAGAGGGGGTGGTAGGGATAATGGTTCTGGAGAGAGGAATATGGTTCACCCTCTTTCTTAGGATCAAGTTGTATGCTGGGGAGAATGCATAGGGACCAGTTTTGTGGGATAGTTTTTCCTTTTTTTCTTAAGGCCTAGTTAAATTTAAAATAGCCTAACCATACTTCTGTCATTTTTCCATTTTCAGGTTCGTTTAGCAAACACCAAAACTAATAAATCATCTACCATCTATGGGACAGAGTCTTACGTGGTGTCCCTGACAACAAAGTGAGTGAAGAGGAGTAGTATCACAAGAGTCTGGAAGTGCTAGAAAAACGCTGTGGGGAAATATGGACTGCAAGACCATAGTATGAAAGGCAGGAGAACTGGTAGCAGGAACCACAGACAGGGTTGTGTTTGACAGAGAAAGGGGCTTTCTTGGTGAGATAAAATAATCTCTTCCTATATTTCTCTCCTTTCTCCTTTTTTAGTTGCTCTGGGAAAGGAATTCTCTCTGGTCATGCAGATGGTACCATTGTTAGGTATTTCTTTGATGATGAAGGCTCTGGAGAGTCACAGGTATGAATAAAGAATGTTGTGGGAGGCTGACGTGGGTGGATTGCTTGAGTCTAGGAGTTTGAAACCAGCCTGGGCAACACAGTAAAACCCTGTCTCTACCCAAAAAAAAAAAAAAAAAAAAAAACAAAAATTAGTTGGGCATGGTGGCGTGGGCCTGTAATCCCAGCTACTCAGGAAGCTGAAGTGGGAGGATTACTTGAGCCCAGGAGGCTGAGGCTGCAGTGAGCTGAAATAGCACCACTGCACTACAGCCTGGGTGACAGAACAAGACCCTGTCTCAGAAAAAAAAAAAAAAGGATGCTGTGGGATAGGGGATAAGGAAATTCCAGGAACCCTCCTAGAGGAGGTTGGACTTCTAAGGCATTTGGATTGAGGTACTAAGGGAGGAAGCTAGAGGAGTGAGACCTCGGGGACAGAGACAAAGTTGGATGTGGCCACTGAAAGGATTTGTGTTTAGGAGCCTGGAGCTTACTACTTATAAGAAGGGATGACTCAGGTGGAAGGGACTTTGAGACAAAGGGAAATAAAAACTCTTAGGGTAATGAAAAGTGAAAATTATTCCTATTTGTGTAAAATATGTATAATATATATTTATGTATGTGGTTTCATAGAAACAAGAGTTAACAGTTTACTCTGGAGAGGGGAAAGGAAAAAGATGGGGAATAAAAAGGAAACTTTCATGTTACTCAATATAATTCTGTATTGTTTGAATCATTTACATTAAGAATTACTTGTGGGCTGTGCACACTTGTGCATGCCTGTAATCCCAGCACTTTGGGAGGCCAAGGCGGGTGGATCACCTGAGGTCAGGAGTTCGAGACCAGCCTGACGAACAAGGTGAAACCCCGTCTCTAATAGATACAAAAAAATTAGCTGGGCCTGGTGGCACATGCCTATAATCCCAGCTATTTGGGAGGCTGAGGCAGGAGAATCGCTTGAACCTGGGAGGCAGAGGTTGCAATAAGCCAAGATCGCATGCCATTGTACTCCAGACTGGGCAACAAGAGGGAAACGCCGTCTTAAAAAAAAAAAGAATTACTTGTATAAGCCGGGCACAGTGGCTCACTCCTGTAATCCCAGCACTTTGGGAGGCTGAGGCGGGTGGATCACCTGAGGTCAGGAGTTTGAGACCAGCCTGGCCAACATGGTGAAACCCCATCTCTACTAAAAATATAAAAATTAGCCAGGTGTGGTGGCATGTGCCTGGAATCCCAGCTACTCGGGAGACTGAGGCAGGAGAATCGGTTGAACCCAGGAGGCGAAGGTTGCAGTGAGGTGGAATGCGCCACTGCACTCTAGCCCAGTGACAGAGTGAGACTCCATCTCAAAAAAAAAGAGAGAGAGAATTACTTGTATAATAATTAAATTTAACCCTCCTTAAAAAAAGAAGCCCTGTGCGCTTTGTGGGCCTAGATGCTGTTGGTTAATGTGTAGGATGTCTCCGTTTTGGAGGAGCTTTACCAGGTATATATTAAAAATTTCCAATACGTGCCGGGCATGGTGGCTCATGCCTGTAATCCCAGCACTTTGAGAGGCCGAGAATCACAAGGTCAGGAGTTCAAGACCAGCCTGACCAACATGGTGAAACCCCATCTCTACTAAAAATACAAAAATTAGCCTGGTGTGGTGGCACACACCTGTAATCCCAGCTACTCAGGAGGCTGAGGCAGGAGAATCACTTGAACCCAGGAGGCAGAGGTTGCAGCAAGCCAAGATCGCGCCACTGCATTCCAACCTGGGCAACAGAGTGAGACTCTGTCTCAAAAAAAAAAAGAAAAGAAAATTCCAATATACAAGCATTTTGAGGTTTTTCTAGAGCACAAGGTCAACAAGTGTTTGTACAGGGATGTGTGTGTGTGTGTGTGTGTGTATGTGACAATTTGTGAAGAGTTCAGGATTAGGATGTGTTGGGATAGGAAAATGTTGGAAGAGACTTCTGCAGGGTATGATGGTCAGAGTGAAGGTACCAGGTGTTGAGAATGAGGAATTTTTCGGGTGGAGTCTTCGGAGAGTGATTGAAACCCTCTACTTCTGTCTTAGGGGAAGTTGGTTAACCACCCGTGTCCACCCTATGCCTTGGCATGGGCAACCAATAGCATTGTGGCTGCAGGCTGTGATCGGAAGATTGTAGCCTATGGAAAAGAAGGCCACGTGCTACAAACTTTTGATTATAGCCGTGACCCTCAGGAGCGGGAGTTCACCACAGCTGTAGCAAGTCCTGGGGGCCAGTCTGTTGTGCTAGGAAGTTATGACAGGTGAGTCCCCTTTCCAGTTTTATCTTCTGCCTGCTTTCTCTGTGAACACTCTCTGCTTTAGCCAAATTATTCTGAGCCAGAGTGGGAGACTGGAGCAGAATCAAATGTATGTATGTAATTCATGCGCTTTCCTCTTCCTGCTCCCTCCATCCATTGGTGTGCTGGCAGTTCCAAAACGTCCTGGGCTCTTGTTTTGTCTCTGTGCCTCTCCCTGCACTTCCATAGCAAAATTCATCTCTATTTTCTGTTTCCATTGCCCTCTTTGAGACCGCTTAGAGTTTCTCACATTATATTACAGTTTGTTGTTTGCAAACTGTTGTTGTGTAGCCAGATAGATGGCTGAATCAGAGTCCTTGAGAAGGGGGCTTATTACTCATCTTTTTATCTCCAGTGCCTAGATTAGCATCTACATGCTTTGTATCTAAGATATACTCAGATGTTTGGTGAATGAATGAATGAATGATGGAACAGCAGATAAACAGCCATGTTCCAGGTCTCGTCATTTCTCTGGCATGTGTTTAACCCCAGCTTTGTCAGTCCTGTGTTTCTACCCCCTTCAATCTTATGTCTCCTTGTGTTCTCTTCTTTCTTCACTGACTCCTACCATTTATCTCCTTGTTGCATATTTTTTTTGCTTCTAGTAGCTTATTTTTCTCACCTGCCCTGGACTTTTTGTTTTCTCTGCTCTCCTCACACTTATTCTATTTTAGTTTTGCCTTGATTTTCCCAGCTTATTTCCTGTGCACCTTTATATCCTCTCCTGCTAGACTGCCTAGCTTGTCTGTTCTTTTTATTTCCTTTCTTTTCGGATATAGCAAGACTAATTTCCTTTGCTTATAAGCCCATTTGCACTCTTTAGCTCAGCCTTGATCTCTTCTAAAAGCCACATACTTTATTTCAGGCTTCGGGTGTTCAACTGGAGCCCTCAAAGAAGCATCTGGGAAGAGGCAAAGCCCAAGGAGATTGCCAATTTATACACCATCACTGCCTTGGCCTGGAAGCGGGATGGCTCACGGCTCTGTGTGGTGTGTTACTAGTAATCCCTTTCTGGATTGGTGACTTTCACCAAACTAGGAAAAAATCCTGCCTTATCCTAAAGCACTCTTCCCTGACACTAGAAAATCTCCTCTTTCCTTTTGACCCTAACCTAAAATTCTGGCGTTAAAGGCAGGAAAGAGAAATTCATACTTTATTGGAGGTCACAAAAGGGACAAAAAATTGTGTGTAGGCAGGGCTAGTTTCTCCCTTTTATCCCATTAATATGTTGTGCCCTTGAGTCCAATGATTGTAGCCTCTTTCCTTATGGTAATTCCAAAAACTGCCAGGTCTTTCACTGCCAACTCTTCTCTAGACTCTAGAGCCTAGGTTTTGAGGATGTCTCTAGATACTCTCCCCATGCCAGTGTGCTATGTGTGTGACCTTTTATGCTGTCACTTTCCCTTCTAGGGCACACTATGTGGTGGGGTGGAACAGTTTGACTGCTGTCTCCGAAGGAGTATTTACAAGAACAAGTTTGAGCTGACGTATGTGGGACCTAGCCAGGTAAGCAGGATGGTAGCCTACTGCACTGAGAGTTTGCGTGGCTCATTCATCCTTATAACATTTCCCTGCCTCTGGCCACAGCCGTAGTTCAAATTTCATCTTCATCCCTCTGGAAGAGCTGTTCTGGGCAACAGAATATGTCAGGGCAACACCTTGGTAACTTTCCTGCTGTAGTTCTTGCAGCTTATTATAAGAGAAGTTTTGGCAGGGCGCGGTGGCTCATGCCTGTAATCCCAGCACTTTGGGGGGCCGAGGTGGGCAGATCACGAGGTCAGGAGATCGAGACCATCCTGGCTAACATGGTGAAACCCCGTCTTTGCTAAAAATACAAAGAAATTAGCCAGGCGTAGTGGCGGGCGCCTGTATTCCCAGCTACTTGGAAGGCTGAGGCAGGAGAATGGCGTGAACCTGGGAGGTGGAGGTTGCAATGAGCCAAGATCCTGCCACTGCACTCCAGCCTGGGTGACAGAGCAAGACTCTGTCTCAAAAAAAGAAAAAGAAAAGTTTTAAGCACCAGGCGTAAGGTGTGCAGATTGCCACTTAAGCCTTCCTGGCTTAAAACTTTACTGTCTACACACTGGCATTTGGGCAATTGGATAAATAGGATTATAAATGTGAACTCTGTTGTTTTAAGACCTCTGAGCTCACTGTGTATGATGTTGCAAGCTAAAAATTTCTCAGTTCCTGGGCCCACTTTTCTCTTTTTTCTACCTCTGTCCTTCCATTTATTATACATTGGTTTCTTCATTCTTTTATTCTTTCCAGAAACATTTATTCATTCTCTACTTTGTGTCAGCAGTGTTAGGCATTGGGAATACACAGATAATTATCTGTAAGACATTGTCCCTTGATCGAGGAGATCATTATAACAGAGGACACAGACATATCAAAAAATAATATTAGCCAGATGCAGTGGCACATGCCTGTAGTCTCAGCTACTCAGGAGGCCGAGACAGGAGGATTGCTTGAACCCAGGAGTTCAAGGCCAGCCTAAGCAACATACTGAGACCCTGTCAGTCATTCAGTCAACCAATCAATACGTACACTGTGATCAGTGATATGTAAGGTTTGTACAAAGACTATGAGAACATAGAATGATTGGTTTTACCCAGTGGAACTTTCAGAATTATATAAATTGTGAGCGTCAAAAGAGATAATATAGGAAAGCATTTCATAAATAGTAAATCCCCATATAAACGTAAGATATCATTACTATCAACAATATCCTAGACCCAGGGAGGAAACAAGGTATTAGCTTTGTTTAGCACTGTGGAGGTAGGCAAAGGGCATCGTTGTTCACCCTTCTTTTGGGCTGGGGAAGCCTAAGGGGCTCAGACTTGTCCTTTACCAAGGTGATTGTGAAGAACCTGTCATCAGGAACCCGAGTGGTGCTCAAGTCACACTATGGCTATGAGGTGGAAGAGGTGAAAATCCTAGGAAAGGAACGTTACTTGGTGGCTCACACATCAGACACACTGCTGCTGGGGGACCTGAACACTAATCGGCTTAGTGAGGTAGGAACCAAAATTGATGGTAGGGTGGGGAATAGGGCATCTCGGCTTAATACTTGTGGGGACCCAAAATCCCTTCTGTCCGTGAGAAGTTCTAACATTCTGGTGTAGGGGACCTGGTTTCAGGGAAGGAGACCCAGGAGGTTATAATCTCAGAGTATGAATCACCATATTTGGACTGTTTTTATGCCATCTCTCAGAAACATCTCTCTGGTTTCTCTCAGGGACCAGAGCAAATTCTGATATAGCATCTCTTTTGTGTAGTGCCAAAGCCTATGTAAATATGATCTTTCCGCTTCCCAACCTGTCATTCTTTCGGCATTATCTTGGGTATTTATCCACATTGCTTCTTAAGTCTTCTCCCATTGCAGATAGCCTGGCAAGGATCTGGTGGCAATGAGAAGTATTTCTTTGAAAATGAGAATGTGAGTAGGACTTGATTCACTATCACCATCTCGATCAGCCTCCTTCTAGCTTCTGTGTCATAAAGATGACAAGTTGCAAGGGATAGGGAAACAGCAGATAAACGGGAGGACGAAATTGGCAGGGTAAGAGAGCAAGGAGAAAAGTGGTAGTCACCTGGAACTGACAGTACATCTCCCACTACTGTTTTTCTTCATGTAGCCTTTCCACTGTATAACAACTCCATTTTTCCCAGGTATGCATGATCTTCAATGCCGGAGAGCTAACCCTGGTGGAATATGGGAATAATGACACCTTGGGTTCCGTACGCACTGAATTCATGAACCCCCACCTCATCAGGTACCCTCACAAGATTCTCTAAATCCCTGAAACCCAAAATAATTCCTCTTGGACTCCTAAATTCTGCGTCCTCCAGTTAATCTAAAAGATTCAGCCAGGCGTGATGGCTCACGCCTATAATCCCAGCACTTTGGGAGGCAGAGGCAAGCAGATTACTTGAGTCAAGGAGTTCAGGAGCAGCCTGGGCAACATGGTGAAACCCCCTCTCTACTAAAAATACAAAAAATTATCCAGGCATGGTGGCACACCCCTGTAGTCCTAGTTACTCAGGAGGCTGAGGTGGGAGAATCACCTGGAACTTAGGAAGTCGAAGTTGTAGTGAGCCGTGATCACACCACTGCACTACAGCCTTGGCAACCAGAGTGAGACCCTGTCTCACAATAAATAAATAAATAAAAGCTTCATCCCATATGGTACTTCAGAGCCTTTAATAAACATCCCAGCACCTCAGCCCATTTTGCCTTACCTCGCCCTTCATGTTTCAGTGTTCGTATTAATGAGAGGTGTCAGCGAGGAACAGAAGATAATAAGAAATTGGCTTATCTTATTGATATTAAGACTATTGCTATAGGTGAGTAAGACTCTCTCATAATTTTAATAACAAAATAGATGTTTATATCACACTTCCATACCACAGGATTGTGTTCAGTGGGGAATGCAGGAATCTGAGAAGCACCAGGTAAATAGTAACCCCACATGTACAGTGGATATATATGAAATGTTTAAGTCAATATGTGTGCATCTATACCTGGATATCTAGATATAAAAACAAAGGTGCAGGCCAGGCACAGTTACTCATGCTTGTAATCCCAGCACTTTGGAAGGGCAAGGCAGGAGGATCATTTGAGCCCAGTAGTTCAAGGCTGCAGTGAGCCATGATTGTGCCACTGCACTCCAGCCTAGATGATGGAGTAAGATCCCATCTCTTAAAACAAAAACAAAAACAAATCCCAAAGGTCCATATAATTATTCATGTTCTCTAGACATATATCTTAGGGTTGGCAAATTGTGAGTGGTAGAGAAGGCCCATTAAATTTATGAATTTTCCTGTTTAGACTTCATAGAATCATAGACTGTTAGAACTGGAAGAGGTCTTATTTTTTGTATAGTTTATCATTGGTAACTAATAATGACAGAAATTTTTTGCATTTCACAATTATCATGAAATGTTTCAAGCATAAAAAATAGTATAGATTGCATTACCTATACAATGTAGCTGTTAAAAATGGGGCTCTGGGCCAGGCACAGTGGCTCACACCTGTAATCCCACCACTTTGGGAGGCTGAGGCGGGCGGGTTGCTTGAGCTCAGGAGTTTGAGATCAGCCTAGGCAATGTGGTGAGACTCTGTCTCTATGAAAAAAGAAATTAATTAAATTAAAAAAAAAAAAAAAGAATGGGGCTATGGAGTCAAACCGTCTCACTTCTCTACCTGTGTGATCTTAGGAAGTTACTTCATCTTTCTAATATCTCAGTTTCCTACAAAATAGGGATAAAAATAGTACCTACTTTATATGAAATACACTTATCCCTGGTACATAGGAATAAATGTTAGCTATTAATAATAATGATATTTTTCTTGCTTTGGCAGTACATATATTAAAATTGGAATGATAAAGAGAAGATTAGCATGGCCCCATGCAAGGATGACACACAAATTTATGAAGCTTTCCACTTTAAACCAATTTTTTTGAAAGAAGATATTATCACTTGTTTATTCATACCCAGTTCTGTCAAATCCTGATATTTTGTTATATTTACGTTGAATCATTTTATATCCTCCCCGTTATTGATGGGCATTTAAGTTGCTGATTTTTCACTATTACAGTGATTTGGTTCTCTGAGTTCCACGCCTAGAATGGAACTGCTAAATCATAGAGGACCTGTGTCTTCAACTTCACTAAATATTTCCAAATTGTTCTCTAAAAAAGTTATACCAATTTCTATTCCCACCAGCAGTTAGAGTTTCTATTGTCCGACATCTTCTGTAATACTTGAAATTGCCTGACTTCATAATTTGGCTTAAACATGATCTATATAAAATTATATCTCTATATTAATTTCATATATAATAATTATTGACCATTTATATTTCTTCTTCTGTGAATTGCTAGTTCCTATCTCTTATCGATTTTTAAAATCAGAGTGTCTCGGCCGGGCGCCGGTGGCTCAAGCCTGTAATCCCAGCACTTTGGGAGGCCGAGACGGGCAGATCACAAGGTCAGGAGGTCGAGACCATCCTGGCTAACACGGTGAAACCCCGTCTCTACTAAAAAAATACAAAAAACTAGCCGGGCGAG
>NW_012101254.1:4328038-4329342 GCF_000951045.1 Mandrillus leucophaeus
TTGCCTCAGCCTCCCAAGTAGCTGGGACTACAGGCGCCCACCACCACACCCAGCTAATTTTTTTTTGTATTTTTAGTAGAGACAGGGTTTCACCACATTGGCCAGGCTGGTCTCCAAATCCTAACCTCAGGTGATCTGCCCACCTCGGCCTCCCAAAGTGCTGAGATTGCAGGCGTGAGCCACCATGCCCAGCCAATTTTACTTTTTAATTAAAGGAAGATTGTTTTTTAAATTGGTCTTCACAATTATAGACAGCAGCGGACATTTGGTCCTTAGCTTAAGCATATATAACAAAGTGAGGCACATTGTTCATTAATAATGGATATCACTAAAACTTATAAGTAGGCTTTGACCAAGAGACTCCCTGAAAGCATCCCAGCCAACCCTAATGGTCTGCTCTAAATGTGGTAGTTTCTGATATTGTCTACAAGATTCAAATCAAACTAAAATATTCATCCTCTGCAGTGACCAGCCTAACTTTAGTCAGAGGTTTGTCTGCGTGCCTTCCCCACCATCCACCCTTGCAGTGCTCTTACACAGTAGGCATTCAAATTTGCAGGTAACTTCTTAGAGCATATGACCATCAAGGTCATTTATTCATCAGCCTTGTCTCACTGCTGTGTTGTATCAGGCTTATCTTTAATGTGCTCAGTGCTGCCTTCGAGGGGATTCGATGAGTAGGAGAAGCCTCTTGCTCAATAGTTCTAGTCTGCTCTGAGGTAACTCCGTAAGTCCCAAAGTGACGACATTTCTGTGGGTCTGGACCTTTTGAGTTAACAACATAGTTAAACAAAACTTCTACAATTCTAAAAGAGACCCAGCTTCCTAGACTTCCTATCAAAATTATGTGTGTTGGCCACACTATGTACATGTGTGGAATCTCTCTTCTTAACCCTGTCTCCTTTATTCTATAGTGGATCTGATTGGTGGCTACAACATTGGCACCGTGAGCCATGAGAGCCGCGTGGATTGGCTGGAACTTAATGAGACTGGACACAAGCTCCTCTTCAGGGACCGGAAACTTCGTGTGAGAAGAGCTACTAAGGCCTTAGGCATTGGCTGGACCACAGAGGGTGTGAGACAAGCTGCTACCAGGGACTGAGGGAGGCAGGATGGAGCATGTTGTCTTTGCTGTGTCATCAGCATAGCAGAAGGCACAGAAGAATCAACATTCTCTGTAGCTGATACCGAAATCCATCCTTTATTACCTCTTTTTTTTTTTTTTTTTTGGAGACCAAGTCTCACTCTGTCACCCAGGCTGGAGTGCAGTGGTATGATCTCGGCTCACTGCAACCCCTGCCTCC
>NW_012101254.1:4332572-4332957 GCF_000951045.1 Mandrillus leucophaeus
AAAAAAAAAAAAAAAATCAGTGTCTCTTCCTCATTGATTTGAAGTCTTTGCATATGCTTGTGTAGACTTTGGTGGTTATTTGCATTGCAGATATTTTTGCCTTAGCCTGTGGCTTGTCTTTTCTCTTCTTTTGGGAGTCTTTCACTGTTCAGACATTTTCACTTTAAAATAGTCCATTTTTTTCACTTAAAAAAAATTAGTTTGAGGCCGGACACAGTGGCTTACGCCTGTAATCCCAGCACTTTGGGAGGCCAAGGCAGGCGGATCACTTGAGGTCAGGAGTTCGAGAATAGCCTGGCCAATATGGTGAAACCCCATCTCTACTAAAAATGCAAAAATTAGCCGGGCATGGTGGAGGGCACCTGTAATCCCAGCTACTCGGGAG
>NW_012101254.1:4333450-4347709 GCF_000951045.1 Mandrillus leucophaeus
CACCACGCCCAGCAATCCTATATTACCTCAGAGGTGATTGTATTATGGCAACAAAGTCAAGAAGGGAGCTTGGAAGTTGGTGTCTCTTACTGTTCACAGTCTGTGCCCTCAGGAAACTTCCTTAACCCTGCATTCCTCCTGCTCATGCCTAGCTGACCTTCACCTAGACCTGCTGTCCAGTGCTTTTCAGCCACACTTATCTGATGGCACGAACTGGCTGGAGGACAGCCTCTTCGTCCCTCATTGATTCTCATCCCAATATGGTAGCACCAGAGTGTTCAACCTCAGATCAAAGAGACAACCTGATGATTTTAATTTCAGTGAAAGCCACATCACAACTTTCCAGATAATTTAATTTTTCTAGTGGCCTGCCATTTGTAATCCAAGCTGGTAACTCTGGCCCAGAGTTATTTCAAGAAGGAAAGTCTGATCTTCACCTAACTTAAAATTCCTGGGATGTAGATCTTTGTTCTGTGGGCTATCTCTTACTTGACCAGAGTTAGGATATACCAGCTCAGCAGAAAGCAGATCAGTAAGCTTTGAAATGCAGCATGAACCTGAGTGGTGGGTTAGCTCACCACATCTCACCATGAAGGAAATAGTCAAAAGCAGGAGACAACCCACATCCCCTTCTAATTGTGTTATCTGTTGCTTCTTTCTTCAGTTGCATCTATATGATATTGAAAGCTGCTCTAAGACGATGATCCTCAACTTCTGCTCCTACGTGCAGTGGGTCCCAGGAAGTGATGTGCTGGTAGCTCAGAACCGAAACAGCCTGTGTGTGTGGTACAACATTGAGGCACCTGAGAGAGTCACCATGTTCACTATTAGGGTATGTTGGACACTAGGGGCCCTCAGATGTGATATTGAGCTGATTAATTAGAGCCATGAGGAGACTCTGAAGACTACTTGGTTTTCTGTGTCCACCACCCTTAATCTCTGTGATAGAATTGGCAAATGAAGCTTAGACTTATGGACTAACACCCAGAACCATCCTTTTTCAGATTTCTGACATTATATTAGACCCTTGGAGTATGGGTTCATTACAGTGGCCCTGGGAAGTCACCAGGTCATAATATGGAGATCCCTCTAGGCTGGAAATCCCTGATAGGAGAGGCAGTTCTAATGTCATCTCCTTCTGTGCTGATTCTCCATTATAAGCCATGCAAAGTGCCTTTTTTTCTTAAATTACAGATCAGATCTTCTCTCCTATCCTACCACAACATCACACATAGCCGGTAGTCTTCCAAAATCTGGGGGGAGCCAGAGAAAACAAGAGAGGCAGGCTCCTATGCTAGGCTAGGATGACGTGTGTGTATGGGTAGAGCGCTTGATGCTTTCTTTTTGTCCTTTTCCATACCTTTTTTTAATCTCCTTTTTGCCTCATTTTAAACTGATTAGGGTCTAAAATTTATTTGTTTAGTTCTTTCTTTCTTTTTATCTCTCTCTCTCTTTCTTTCCTTCTCTCTTTTACTCTCTCTTCTCTGTTTTCTTTTTTTTTCTCTCTCTCTCTATTCTTTCTTTCTGAGACAGGGTCTCACACTATCTCCCAGGCTGGAGTGCAGTGATACAGTCATAGCTCATAGCAACCTCAACCTCCTGGGCTCAACCAATCCTCCTGCCTCAGCCTTCTGTATAGCTAGGACTACAGGTGCATGCCACCATGTCTGGCTAATTCTGTCCTTTCTTTAAACACTTTTTTTTTTTTTTTTTTTTTTTTACATTTTGGGTTTGAAAGTTATATATCCTATTTCTGTAGAGGCTACCTTGAAAGTTTTAACGTGTACTTAAATGAACAAAGTCTAAAGTTAATCAGCATCTAACCACCCCCTCCCCTGCAAACAATACAAGGACTTTAAAAGACTTTAACTTTCATCTCCTCCCCTTTGTCATTTTTGTCCAGTATTTTAGTTCTAATCTTATTTTGTCCCCAAAGATAGGCATGATTATTTTATTTTATTTGAGACAGAGTCTCTCTGTCACCCAGGCTGGGGTGCAGTGGCGTGATCTTGGCTCACTGCAACCTCCGTCTCCTGGGTTCAAGAGAGTCCTCTGCGTCAGCCTCCCAGGTAGCTGGGATTACAGGAACCCATCATCACGCCCAGCTAATTTTTGTACTTTTAGTAGAGATGAGGTTTTGCCATGTTGGCCAGGCTGGTCTCGAACTCCTGACCTTAGGTGATCCACTCGCCTCGGCCTCCCAAAGTGCTGGGATTACAGGCATGAGCCACCACGCCCTGCCTGATTATTTTATCAGACAGGATTCATTTAGATTTACCATCAAAGTACCAGTTTCTTTGTTTACCTTTTCTTGCAATGCCAGTCTTCTCTCTGGAATGACTTTTCTTCTTCCTGAAGAATATTATTTAGAAGTTTTTTTGTTTCTGTTTCTTTGTTTTTTGAGACAGGGTCTCACTCTGTTGCCCAGGCTGGAGTGCAGTGGCATGATCTTGGCTCATTGCAGCCTCTACCTCCCAAGTTCAGGTGATTCTCCCACCTTAGCCTCCCGAGTAGCTGGGATTACAGGCATGTGCCACCTCACCCAGCTAATTTTTATATTTTTAGTAGAGATGGGTTTCACCATGTTGGCCAGGCTGGTCTCAAACTCCTGACCTCAAGTGATCTGCCTCCGTCGGGCTCCCAAAGTGCTGGGTTTACAGACATGAGCCACTGTGCCCAGCCTTATTTAGAAATTTCTTTAGTGAAAGATGATAAATTTTCAGTTTTTCATTATCTGAACATGTTTCTATTTAGCCTTTGTTCTGAAAAGATGCTTGGACTCAGTACCCAGTTCCAGATTGACAGTTAATTTTTCTTAATTTATAAATGTTGTCTCATTGATTGACTTCCATTGCTGTTCTGAAAAATTTATCAGCAGCCATTTCTGTACAGGTGATCTGTCTTTTCTCTTTGGTTTCTTTTTTTTTTTCCTTTTTTTTTTTGAGACGGAGTCTTGCTGTGTTGCCCAGGCTGGAGTGCAGTGGCGCGATCTGTCGCCCACGCTGGTGTGCAGTGGCGTGATCTTGACTCACTGCAAGGTCCACCTCCCAGGTTCGTGCCATTCTCCTGCCTCAGCCTCCCGAGTAGCTGGGACTACAGGTGCCTGCCACCATGCCTGGCTAATTTTTTGTATTTTTAATAGAGATGGGGTTTCACTGTGTTAGCCAGGATGGTCTCGATCTCCTGACCTTGTGATCTGCCCGCCTCGGCCTCCTAAAGTGCTGGGATTACAGGCGTGATCCACTGTGCCTGGCCTCTCTTTGGTTTCTTTTAAAGTCTTCTTTCTTAGGGCTGGGTACAGTGGCTCACGCCTGTAATTCTAGCACTTTGGGAGGCTGAGATAGGCAGATCACTTGAGGCCAGGAGTTCAAGACCAGCCTGGCCAACGTGACGAAACCCCATCTCTACTAAAAAGAATAAAAATTAGCCGGGCATGGTGGCGCTTTCCTGTAATCCTGCCTACTTGAGAGGCGAGGCATGAGAATCGCTTGAACCTGGGAGGCAAAGGTTGCAGTGAACCGAGGTTGTACCACTGCTCTCTAGCCTGAACGACAGAGTGAGACTCTGTCTCAGAAAAAAAAAAAATCTTCTCTTTTTCTTAGGTGTTTTGAAGTTTCACTACAATGTGTCTAGATTTTTTTTTTTTTTTTTTTTTTTTGAGACGGAGTCTTTCTCTGTCACCCAGGCTGGAGTGCAGTGGCACGATCTTGGTTTACTGCAACCTCTACCTCCCGGGTTCAAGCGATTCTCCTGCCTCAACCTCCTAAGTAGCTGGGACTATAGGCGCGTGCCACCACACCTGGCTAATTTTTTGTATTTTTAGTAGAGATGGAGTTTCACTGTGTTGGCCAGGGTGGTCTCAGTCTCCTGACCTTGTGATCTGCCTGCCTTAGCCTCCCAAAGTGCTGGGATTATAAGCATGAGCCACTGCACCCAGCCATAAATTTTTAAAATTTATCCTGCTTAGTATAGATTGTGTTTCTTATATTTATGAATACACGTATTTTCATCACTCTTGGAAGTTTCTTAGTTATTATCTCTTCGAACATTGCTTCTCCTCAGCTATTTTCTAGTCTCTTCATCAGAACTCTAGTTAGGCAAATGTTAGATTTCTTGTTTTGCATTTTTAATTTATCTTTCATAGTTTCTTTCTTCCTGCTCCATGCTCCATGCCCAGGTTTTTTGTTTTGTTTTGTTTTGTTTTGTTTTCAATTTTCTGTAAAGACAAGTTCTCATTGTGTTTCCCAGGCTGGTCTCAAACTCCTGGTCTCAAGCAATCCTCCTGCCTCAGCCTCCAAAAGTGCTGGGATTACAGGCATGAGCCACTGCATCTGGCCTCTGGATAATTTCTTTAGATCTGTTTCGATTCATTAGTTTGCTAATCTGCTACTAATCATTGTCTAATCTGCTATTTAAACTGTACATTGAGGTTTTTACTTCAAACATTAAATATTTCTTTAAGTTTTATTTGATTATTTCTCCAGTCTGCCTGGTCATATTGATAATTTCTTGTTCCTTGCTTAATTTTTCATTTCATCTTTTAAGGTATTTAGGTGCTTCATAAATAATCATTTTATATTCCATAACTGGGCTTAAAAACAAAAACAAAACAAAACAAAACAAAAAACAGGGTCTCACTTTGTCACCCAGGCTGTGCGGCAGCATGATCACGGCTCACTGCATGCGCAAACTCCCAGGCTCAAATGATCCTCTCACCTTAGCCTCCTGAATAGCTGGGGCTACAGGCACATGCAACCACACCCAGATATTTTAATGTCTGAAATTCTTGAAGGTCTAAAACTGTTGTTTGTAGTTGTTATTTACTGTTTCATAGTGGTTGGTTTCCTTGGGGTTTTTTGTTTTTTTTTTTATTGTGAGCTCATGTTGCTTTGAATGTATTCTTTTGGAATCCTGAGGGCCTAAAATGGGTATGTTTTCCTCCAGTGATGATTCGGTCTTGTTTCTGCAGGAATCAGGCATATTAATGATCTGTAACCATTTATTTTGTTCCCTTTACTGAAGAGTGGATCCCAGGTTTAATTAAGGATTTTCAAATTCAGCCTCCCCATCCTGTTGGGGGGCCTGAGGTTTATTCTCCTGACACTGCATTTGCTTTCAGGACAACTGTACCTTCTCCGTTTGCTCACTTTCCTTTTTTTCTTGCTCAGGATTTTAGCTTATTGACCTTTTTCTTTCTGTCTGTCTTTTTTTGAGAGAGAAGGGTAGGATATGGGTAGGGAATTCTTCAAGTAAGTGAAGCAATGCATTAAAAGTGATTTCTTCAAGTAAGCCCAAACAATGCATTAAAAAGTATGTTCCAGGTTCAAGTCATATTTTAACGAGAGAACCCTTAAGAATATCTACTCTCATGGTACTGCTGGAAGCAGAAGTGAATGCCACACTTTGTACCTCCAGGAGTTGGCGCTGTCATAGTTAGGAGTATACTTTAACCCAAGGATATTGCTATAAATGAAGTATTTTTTTATGCTTGAGAGAAACTAAAATGTTAGGAAAATCAGGGCCGCTGTGACTCTCTTGACCACTGATTGGGTTGGATGAGGGTGGGTCTTTTCTACAATTTATTCAGTGAAAACTAATCTGAAATTGGGGTGGGGTGAACTTTTACAGGGTGATGTTATAGGTCTGGAGCGGGGCGGGGGAAAGACCGAGGTGATGGTGATGGAAGGTGTGACTACTGTTGCCTACACACTGGATGAGGGCCTCATCGAGTTTGGAACAGCCATTGATGATGGCAACTACATCCGGTGAGAGGCTGGCCAATAACCTGGGACGTGGTGGGAGAGTCTGGTTCTGAGAGGGGAGGACCTGGGGTGGGGTGTAAAACTGGCCAGCACTGATAAGGATCCAGTGATCCTGGGAGGCGATGAGACAAAGATGGCTCTTCTCCCTCCCCTTGCCCCATCACCGGTATTCTGCTGTATCTTCCTAGCCCATTCCTTATTCATTATGCTTTGCTTCCTTCCCTTTCCAGGGCAACAGCCTTCTTAGAGACTCTGGAAATGACCCCAGAAACAGAGGCAATGTGGAAAACCTTGAGTAAACTGGCACTAGAGGCAAGGCAACTACACATTGCGGAGAGGTGAGCTAGACGTGTAGAACAGAGGTGCCAGGTAGCTAGGAGGGATGACCACATGAGTATTTTCCCTGTGGGCTGCTCCAATCCAGTGTTAAGGTACTCCCTACCTTCCCACTGCCAGCAAATAACATAGAGCCCTTCTGCAGTACAATATTCCAAACACTCTCCCATCCTAGATTATAAGAGTATGCCTTGACCGGGTGTGGTGGCTCACGCCTGTAATCCCAGCACTTTGGGAGGCCGAGGCGGGCAGATCACAAGGTCAGGAGTTTGAGACCAGCCTGGCCAACATGGTGAAACCCCATCTCTACTAAAAATACAAAAATTAGCCAGGCGTATTGGCGGGCGCCTGTAATCCCAGCTACTGAGGAAGCTGAGGCAGGAGAATTGCTTGAACCCAGGAGGCAGAGGTTGCAGTGAGCTGAGATGGCGCCACTGCACTCCAGCCTGGGCAACAGAGCAAGACTCCATCTCAAAAAAAAGAGTATGTCTTGGCTGGGCACAGTGGCTCATGCCTATAATCCTAGCACTTTGGGAGGGTGAGGCAGGCAGATCACTTAAAGCCAGGAGTTTGAGAGCAGCCTGGCCAACATGGCGAAACCCCAGCTCTACTAAAAATACAAAAATTAGCCGGGCATGGTGGTGCACACCTGTGGTCCCAGCTATTCGGGAGGCTGAGGCACAGGAATCACTTGAACCCGGGAGGCAAAGGTTGCAGTGAGCTGAGATCATGCAACTGCACTCCAGCCTGGCTGACAAGCGAGACCGTATCTCGAAAAAAGAAAAAGTGAAAAAACAAGAGTATGTCTTTTATTATTTTTACTGCCCCTTCTTGTAACTAGGTTCCCCTTAACATTTTTTTACTATTCTTACCCTTCAATCCATGCCTATGTGTATAATCGAGGTTTGGTATAGGAGTGTAGTTCACAGGACAAACTTGGGACTCCAGACTCCTTTAGTTCAAATCTTGGTTCCAATTACCAACTTGTATAACCATAGAGAGGTTATTTGACCTTCCCAAACCTTGGCTTCTTGATTTTCTCCATGTAGACTAGGATAATAATAGTATTTGCCTCATATGATGATAAAGAAGATGGTAAGGATATTGGTAGTGAGGGAGTGATGAAAGAATCTGTGCAAAGTGCTCAATAAATGTCATCTGCTGCCATTTTGGCTAGGAATCATCCTTGATCCCATTTTGTCCACACTTCCCACGTGTAGATTATCAGCAAGTCCTAACGATTCTGTCTTCAAAACACATCCTGATGTCTCCATCCTCGTGCAGACCACTGCCATCTCCCACCTGCAGTATTGCATAGCCTCTTAGTCTCACTGATACTATTTCTTGTACCCCTACCATCTATTCATCCCAGAGCAGCTGAGGTCATTTTTTAAACATAGATTGTGTCATTTTCACGACTGGAACCTTCCATTAGCTTACTGTTTTACTTACTATAAAACCCAAACTCCTTGTATGGCCTTACCCCTGAAGTTTTTTGACCTCTGCTTCTTTCTCATGCCAGTCTCCTACTTGGCCATTAGTCTCCAACCACACTGGCATCCTTCTGGCTCTGTGAGCGTGCCAAGCTCACACCTGCTATAGGCCTTTACACTAGCTGTTCCCTCTCCAGGAATGACTTTTCCCCATCCTGCCATGACTGGCTTTTTCTTGTATTCAGGTCTCAGCTCAAATGTCAATTCATCAGAGAGACCTTCTCCAACTACCAAGTTAAGTGGCCCCTTCAGTCACTATCTATAACAGGGGTGTCCAATCTTTTGGCTTCCCTGAGCCACATCGGAAGAATTATTATCTTGGGGCCACACATAAAATATACTAACACTAATGATAGCTGATGGGCTTAAAAAAAAAAAAAAAAAGAATCACAAAAAAAATCTCATAATGTTTTAAGAAAGTTTATGAATTTGTGTTGGGCCACATTCAAAGCCATCTTGGGCCATGGGTTGAACAAGTTTGATCTATAATATTACATTATTTTATTTTTTATTATCTCCAATTTTACCAATTATTTGTCTCCACCAGAATGGAAGTTCTCAGAGAGCAAAGCCCTCATCTTCCTTAGTCTCTGTATGTCTCCAGTGACAAGCACATTGCCTGGCACATCATAGATGCACATCAATTTGTATTTGCTGAACCAATGAATTAATGATGATTCTATAATAATATTACTATCAATGTCATTGCTTCCATGCCATAGGTGCTTTTCTGCTTTGGGCCAAGTAGCAAAAGCTCGATTCCTGCATGAGACCAATGAGATTGCAGATCAAGTGTCCCGGGAATATGCAAGTATTATGCTCCTGATTCATTCTGTCTGTCTCCCAAGCTGATTTCTCTTAGTATTCAGCCCCATGATTTCTAGCTTTCCAGCCATCCCTAGTTTCCTTTACCCTGCCCACCCTACCTCTACCCTCAAGTCAGACCATTTCAGAATTGCTTTTGCTAAACCTCAAACCTTTAAGCTCCATGAAGTGTTTTACCTTCCCAAGTCTTTTGTTTTCTCCATCCTTCTGGCCTTCCAAATTCAGCCCTTACAGACAGAACAGCAGCACCTACAGAAAAACCAGAACCTCCTTTTTCCCCCACAGGGCGGAGAAGGAACAGACTTTTATCAGGTCCGAGCACGTCTAGCCATGCTGGAAAAGAACTACAAACTGGCCGAAATGATCTTTTTGGAACAGGTAATAGGTAAAGAGAGACAGGTTGGAAGAGCGGATACGAGGGAAAAAGAAGGAAAAGGGGATGCAAACTCAAGGGAGGAAAGCATGCTGGTAAGCTAGGCTTCCAAAGGTTTGGTGAAAACTTTCGAAGAGGTTTATATAGTTAATTTCACCCCTTCCTTAACTTCCTCCTCTTGTGTTAGTCCTTACTTTTCTAGACAAACTTCCTTCTTTGGCCTTTGATTACTACTTTCTTTCATACGCAGTCTACTACCTCCCCTCTAGTCCAGAGCCTGTCTTTGCAGTTCTTGTGCATAGGGGTAGATCCAGGTTTTGTGGGCCGGAAGCTTATACAATTTGAGGAGCTCTCTTTAAGAACAGTTGCCTTAGGCCGGGTGTGGTGGCTCACGCCAGTAATCCCAGCACTTTGGGAGGCTGAGGCAGGTGGATCACATGAAGTCATGAGTTCAAGACCAGCCTGGCCAACATAGTGAAACCTCATCTCTACTAAAAATACAAAAAATTAGCCAGGCATGGTGGTGCATGCATGTAATCCCAGCTACTTGGGAGGCTGAGGCGGGAGAATCGCTTGAGCCAAGGAAGCGGAGGTTGCAGTGAGCCGAGATCGCACCACTGCACTTCAGCCTCAGCAACAGAGTGAGACTCCATCTCAAAAAAAAGAACAGTTGCCTTGGAAAGGGCCTGTGCAAATAAGGAGGCCTGAAGCTTAAGCTTCTTTTAGTTTCCCAATATTTCTGCTGGTATAGTAGTTAAAAGGTAAGGCTTTTGGTCCTCATGTGCTGGCATCATAGCCAGGCTGAAGAGAGCTTGCTGCTTTCTGATCCTCATATCTTTCTGGCATCCCTCTCCGCTCTGCCTTTTTCCCCTAGAACGCTGTGGAGGAGGCCATGGGCATGTACCAGGAGCTACACCGTTGGGATGAGTGTATCGCTGTGGCTGAAGCCAAGGTACCTGTTTTGTCTTCTCCACAGTTGTTGAGAATTTGGTTTTGCCAATTTCAAAAACCTTCTTTTGTCAAGGAGGCCATAGAAACCAGAACAGGGTTGGGGCTTGGACTTGACATGGTGAGGAGTTAGGATACTACTGACCCAGGAGCATTCCCCTTGTTATAGAGGGATTGGAGAAGCATGGGAGGCAGAAGAGTAGGAAGGGGGATGTAACTTCTAGTTCTCCTCTGTGTGTGTCCAGGGGCACCCAGCCCTAGAGAAGCTACGCCGTAGTTACTACCAGTGGCTTATGGACACACAGCAGGAGGAGCGAGCAGGTGAACTACAGGAGAGCCAAGGGGATGGGCTAGCAGCCATCAGCCTCTACCTCAAAGCTGGGCTCCCTGCCAAAGCTGCTCGGCTGGTGCTGACCCGAGAGGAACTGCTAGCCAACACAGAGCTGGTAGAACACATCACTGCAGCCCTTATCAAGGGGGAACTCTACGAAAGGGTATGCTGGCTTCCTTTTCCTAGCCCTTATGTCCAGGAGCTCAGGACCCTTCCCTCACCCAGAGGAGTCTTGGGGTGCAGAGTACTTCCTGACTGCTGGTGTTCCCTTGTTTTTGGAGCTAATACTTAGTTCTTTGTGTTGTAGGGGTATCATAGTAATGTGCTATGTGTTAACAGGCAGGTGATCTCTTTGAGAAGATTCACAATCCACAGAAGGCCCTGGAGTGCTACCGTAAAGGCAACGCATTCATGAAAGGTACTAGCCACCTATGAGCCATCCTTTACTGTTGTGGACTCTTGCCCCTCTGATTCCCCGGCACCCCTTGGTGTGTGTGTTCAGGTTGCCTGGCTCCAGTTCTCCATTCCTCCCCTTCTTACCCATTCTCCATGCTTCATCTCCCTGTCCTACCTTTTTCCTGAGGCCTGTCCCTGGAAGTCTGGGCTGAGCACCTTTTCTCTCCCTGGCAGCGGTAGAGCTGGCTCGACTGGCCTTCCCAGTGGAGGTGGTGAAACTGGAGGAGGCATGGGGGGACCACCTGGTACAGCAGAAGCAGCTTGATGCAGCCATTAATCACTACATCGAAGCCAGGTATGGGAGTATGGGAATGTAAAGGAGGTTTAGGTGTGAAGTGAGGGGCAGTGGAGCAAGTAAGGACACCAAGGCTTAAAAGAAGATATCTCAAAATGTAGGTTGATGTGTGCTTAAGGGGTCCTTTTACCTCCATTCATCTTCATCTTTCATCCTACATATTTATATCTTTCTCAACTTTGCCAGGTGCTCCATTAAGGCAATTGAGGCCGCCCTGGGTGCCCGCCAGTGGAAGAAGGCAATTTATATATTAGATCTACAGGACCGGAACACTGCGTCCAAATACTATCCTCTCGTGGCCCAACACTATGCATCCCTGCAGGAGTATGAGGTGAGGAAGAGTCCCTTTTCGCAGCATGAGGCGATGCAGTAGAGGATAACAATGAGAGAACCCAAAACAGGAAGTGTGGAGGCAAGCTCACCAGATCCTTCTTTCTGGGCCCCAAACAGCATCACAACCTTGAATGGGAAGAGAACAGTTTACTTTCCCAATTTCATTCCAGTGTGACACTGATACCTCCCTTCACCCCAGATACATAAAGTGAGTCTCTAGCTCTGTCCCAGCCAGCATGAGTGATTCTTCATGAATAACGCTAACATAGTTACAATATAAAATTGCTTTACATTGCAGAAATGTGAGGCCCTTTTGAATTCCACTGTATTGTCCTCATACTGCTTGGGGCTGGTCTTTCTTTTTAAATGGTAGAATATACGAGACACCCATACTCATCGTTTCTTCTCTATCATTACAAGGTCGTATTGCAGGCTCTCCACCATCTCAGCCGAGGTTTGTTCTTTCCTCATTCAAGCTGCTTTAAGTCTGTTGCTCTGACCTTTTGTATCTACCTCCCATCAACTACAGATTGCTGAGGAGCTCTATACTAAGGGAGACCGGACAAAAGATGCTATAGACATGTACACCCAGGCTGGCCGTTGGGAACAAGCCCACAAGGTAGGGATGAGTGGAGTTCATGATAAGAGAACTCTGCCTTAGTGGAAGTGTGGCCTCATTCCTCGGTCTCTGTTTCTCCTCTTCGCTTGACTCCTTGTAAGCTGACAAAGAGTACCAAAAAACAGTCTGAGCCACTTTGATCCCTAGCCATAGGGAAAGGAAGGGATGAAGAGAAGCCCTTGTTTCCAGACCCATCTATCATTCTGAAGGAGCAGATGGGCTTGGGAGCTGGGGAATCTGAACTACCACTCCTGACGCCTCTGGTCACATTGATGTCTTTGTTCTCACCCCTACACTTCAGAGCCCAGTGGTTACAGCGGTAATGGGAGTGTATGCCCCAGCACAAGGCATCACAGACCCTCCCACCTTAGCGGAATATAGTTCTTCCTCTGCTTCTTATGGACTTGGAATTCCCCGACTTCACTAGTGACCTCAGGAGTGGCAATAACCAAACTCCTGTGATTGTTGGGAGAGTTCAGAGCTTCTGAACAAGCAGGTTTCCTTGAAGCCCTGCTTCCCTGGGGAATTGGACCTGCGGCTACCCTGCCTCTGTGCCTCCACAGCTGGCGATGAAATGCATGAGACCAGAAGATGTATCAGTGTTATACATCACTCAGGCCCAGGAAATGGAGAAGCAGGGCAAGTACCGTGAGGCTGAAAGGTGAGCCGTGGCCTCAGAGGAGGTGTAGTGGGAGATGAGATTTCAAGGCTGGGAGGAGGGATGGGGCCTGAGGATGTGTACCTTCTGCCCAGAAGGCAGTGACAGCAGGGATCGGGTCTAGGAGGCCCCAGATGTATCTCCCTTCCCCAGGCTATATGTGACAGTAGAAGAGCCTGATCTTGCCATCACCATGTACAAAAAGCACAAGTTGTATGATGACATGATCCGCCTGGTAGGGAAGCACCATCCAGATCTCCTCAGCGACACACACCTACATCTAGGCAAGGTGAGCCCTTCTCCTGGCTCTACCTATCTCTTCCCCAACCAGGCTCCATCTCCCCATCTCTCCATCCTGACTCACCTTCCTGCAGGAGCTGGAGGCTGAAGGCCGACTACAGGAGGCCGAGTACCACTACCTCGAGGCCCAGGAATGGAAGGCAACAGTGAACATGTACCGGGCCAGTGGGCTTTGGGAAGAGGCCTACCGGGTAAGGAGTTCAGGCCATGCTGAGAGATACATCCATCCTTCTTTCCCATGTTTTTTCCCTTTTTTTTCAGAAAGGGTCTCACTCTGTCACCCAGGCTGGAGTGCAGTGGTGCAATTACGGCTCACTGCAGCCTTGACCTCCTGGGCTTAAGCAATCGATCCTCCCACTTCAACCTCCTGAGTAGCTGGGACTACAGGTGTGCACCACCACAGCTGGCTAATTTTTTAATTTTTTTGTAGAGACAGGTTTTCACCATGTTGCCCAAGCTGGTCTTGAACTCCTGGGCTCAAGTGATCCACCTGCCTTGGCCTCCCAAAGTGTTGGGATTACAGCTATGAGCCACCATGCCCAGCCCTTCTTTTCCACTTTAAGTGACTAATTCACAATTGGTCAGAGCATCTTTGAAAATGTAGTGAAGATCAGAGTCTCTCTTGCCAGAACCATGTCCACATCTGTATACAGAAAATTTCACTTACAATTTTAAGGGTCTGTGGACCAGGTGAAGCCTATCCTTGGACCCTAAGTACTTCAACCTAAGTTAAGAAACCCTGAAATTTAGCCCTTTTCCTGTTAACTTTTTATTTTATTTCATTTTTTGAGACAGAGTCTTGCTCTGTCACCCAGGCTGAAGTGTGGTGGCACAGTCTTGGCTTACTGTAACCTCCACCTCTTGGGTTCAAGCAATTTTTCTGCCTCAGCCTCCCGAGTAGCTGGGATTACAGGCAGTCACCACCGTGCCCAGCTAATTTTTGTATTTTTAGTAGAGATGAGGTTTCACTATGTTGGCCAGGCTGGTCTCGAACTCCTGACCTCAAGTGATCCTTCCTGCCTCGGCCTCCAAAAATGCTGGGATTATAGGTATGAGCCATCGCGCCCAGCCTCTTCCTTTTCAATTTAGAACAGTTATTGGATCCTTGTCAAAGCCAAGGTCAGAGATAAGAAGGGAGCAGCTCTGTATTGAAGGATTATTGAGTGACTTTGCTTTATAGGTGGCCAGGACTCAAGGAGGGGCTAATGCCCACAAACACGTGGCCTATCTGTGGGCAAAGAGCCTGGGAGGAGAGGCTGCAGTTAGACTGCTTAACAAGCTGGGACTCCTGGAAGCTGCTGTTGACCACGCTGCGGACAATTGGTGAGGCCCCAAGCTTTCTCTCCATGGGCCCCATCGCAGGCAAAGCCACTATCTAGAGAAAGAAAATTGATGTATAACTGAAAGATCCTTGGAAGGACATGATAGAGTGGCATGAATAAATTAACTGTTCCTATTCCCTAGAGACTCAGAACAGTGTTTACCCTTTGGCTGTTCTAAGACGGGTGGACAGGAAACAGATTGTAAAGC
>NW_012101254.1:4347889-4357133 GCF_000951045.1 Mandrillus leucophaeus
CCGCCTCCTGGTTCAAATGATTCTCCTGCCTCAGCCTCCCAAGTAGCAGGGACTACAGGCACGTGCCACCACGCTCAGCTAATTTTTGTATTTTCAGTAGGGATGGGGTTTCACCATGTTTGCCAGGATGGTCTTGATCTCTTGACCTAGTGATCCGCCCACTTTGGCCTCCCAAATTGCTGGGATTACAGGCGTGAGCCACTGCACCCGGCTGAACTTTTCTTTTTTTTGGAAGCACCAGAGTCCATGAGGCATTTTATTTGTAAATATGTATTACATCTCTAGAAAAAGAATCACAGGATTTTCCCTCGTATGTGTTGTCTTGCTTCTTCATGGTCCATGATGCCAGCTGAGGTTGTCAGTACAATAAAACCAAACTGGCAGGATGGGAGCAGATTATTCTGCCATTTTTGTAGATCTCTGAGTTGCACGTCAAATCTGGGGCTGATCACTGTACACTTGTTTAGCCTGCCTGTGAGGTTCACAGCAGTTTTCCTAGCTGTGATCATTAATGATTTCAAAATCACCAATTTACGATACTTCAGCATCACAATTAGAAACCAGACGATGACTTTGGAGCACAGCCTAATAAGGACCTGGCGTTTGCCTCTCTTTCCGGCATTGTTGATGCTCTTGAGCGCATCAGCCAGGACATTCATGCACACCATTGTGGCGGCACAGAAAGATAGCCAAAAGAGCAAAGTGAACTTTTCTTAAGCTACTGTTATCGATGCCAATCATGGAGTCTGATGCTGAGGGTGGTCTTGCTCATATTTTGGAGAGACTATATTTCTGCTAATGTAGCTGGAGCTCAGGAGGAGGTGGTGAGCACCAGGAGTCCTCCTAGCCCCGTCAGCGTAGGGCTGCGAGGCTCACTCCTCCCTTACCCTTTGCAGGCCCAAACTCCTTCCTCAGGAGCAGCTGGCCGCAGGGAAGGCATAGGCTTTTCCAGACATCTCTTGATCCACACTGACAGTGACGTGGTCTTCACAGGGCTGCCTGCCTGTCTTCCTTTTTATCTCTCTATGCTCTTCTGTCACTTCATATCCGTTATCCTTAAATCTGTCACTTTTTCTCCCCTCAACTCTGTCCTTTCTGTTTTGTCTTGTCTTGTTCCCTTTTTGAATGGAAGCATGAAGAAAGAAAACCTTATCTGCACTTTCTGTTTCAGCTCCTTTGAATTTGCCTTTGAACTCTCTCGGCTGGCCCTCAAGCACAAAACCCCCGAGGTTCATCTCAAATATGCTATGTTCCTAGAGGATGAGGTATGGGTGTGACTTGGACCCTGACCGCAGAGCCCTCTTACTCCATCCCCTAGTGCACTGCTCCTGGGTGTGCATACCCCCAGGCTCATGCCTGCCTGTGATGCCAGTCTCCTTCTCACCATGCACGGCTGCCTTGCTCTCCCTGTAGGGGAAATTCAAAGAGGCTGAAGCTGAATTCATCAGAGCTGGTAAACCCAAGGAAGCAGTCCTCATGTGAGTTACCCCATACATTCCTTAATCCTGTTTCCCCAGTCACAGTCCCAGGATCTTTCATGATTCTCTTGACCTTCACTCAAACCTAGAACAAATCAGTGTTACACCCCTCAGTGACATGGCTGTTTGTCTCCCACTACTGGGGCCTCAGTCCTATACTCAGTCTCTCCTCTGTCCCCATCCGGAGGCAGGTTTGTCCATAACCAGGATTGGGAGGCAGCTCAGCGTGTGGCTGAGGCCCACGACCCTGACAGTGTCGCCGAGGTGCTTGTGGGACAGGCCCAGGGGGCCTTGGAGGAGAAGGACTTTCAGAAAGCAGAAGGGCTGCTGCTCCGGGCCCAGAGACCAGGCCTGGCCCTCAATTATTATAAGGTGGGGCACTGGATGCAGGGCCATGAGGGGAGGGGAAGAGGTTCTGAGAGCCCACAGAGAGCCACACTGACCCCTGGTATGAAGAAAGATCAGGGAGGTTAGTATTGGGGAGTGGGAAAGACAGGAAAGAGGAAGGAGAAGAGAGGTCCAAGGACCCAGGAGTCTGTGGGCCAGAGCACCTGTGTGGCAGTGGGAAGCTGTCATGCCTGCCTCTGCCCTCTTGATACCTGGAAATCTGAGCAGGAGGCTGGATTATGGAGTGACGCTCTACGGATCTGCAAGGACTATGTGCCCAGCCAGCTGGAGGCTCTGCAGGAAGAGTATGAGCGGGAAGCTACTAAGAAGGGGGCCAGGTATGAGGCTAGAGGTCCAGGCAGCATTGGCAGGGCTGGGAGGGTCATGAGGCATGCACAGGATAGAGCACGCTGCTCCCCACCCCCATGCCAAGTCCCAGCGTTCTCATCTCCACAGGGGTGTGGAGGGACTCGTGGAACAAGCTCGACACTGGGAGCAGGCTGGAGAGTACAGCCATGCTGTGGACTGCTACCTCAAAGTGCGAGACTCTGGGAACAGCGGACTGGCGGAGAAGTGCTGGATGAAGGTGAGGGCAGCAGGCCTTTTCTGGTGTTCCTTCTCCCTAGGCCTGTATTCACACTCAGCTCCACTTCTCACATCTGCAGCTCTTTCCTCTTGTGTCTTTTTCTTTTCAGTCAGGTAGCAGGAATCTGTGAAGTGCCTGCTGGATGATAGAGCCAGAACCTCTGAAGGCTGTAAAAGCAGATATAAGACAGACCCTGACAGCCAAAAGTTAGGGGAGTTAGACCAACACATGGCTCAATTAATATCATATCTGAGTAAAGACTAAAGTGCATGATTTAAAGTAGAGTTCAGAGAACAGTGAGATCTCTGTGGGCTAGAGGGGTCAGGAAGCCTCTGTGAAGAAGGAGGGAGGACTTGGATAGGAGCTGGAAGGGCAACTCCATGCACAGGAACTGGCCAGACAGGGAACATGAAAAAAGCATGGGCTCCATCTCCCCCACCCAACATTTCCTGAAAAGAAGCCTCCAGCAAATTAAGCCAGGCCAGTATGTGTCACAAATAATAAGACATACTATATTGGAGAAACCAGCAGGATATATACAGTCATATGCCATATAACAACGTTTTGGTCAACAGTAGACCACATGGGTGGGCGTGGTGGCTCACGCCTATAATTGTAGCACTTTGGAAGCCGAGGTGGGTGGATCACTTGAGATGATCCCACGCCTGGCCTTAGATAGGTTTCAGTATACAAATACTTACCATTGTGTTATGATTGCCTACAGTAGTCAGTACAGAAGTGTGCTGTACAGGTTTGTAGCCTAGGAGCAATAAGTTCTACGCAACCTCTACCTTGATGTATAGTAGACTATACCATCTAGGTTTGTGCTGCGATGTTTACATAATGATGAAATCCCCTAAGGACATATTTCTCAGAACATACCCATCATTAGACAATGCATGACTGTAGGTATATGTGTGTACGTGTACATGAAGAGATTTATTAAAAGGAAGTGGCTCATGCAGTTATGAAGATAGACAAGGCCCAAGATCTGCAGGTGAACTGGCAAACTGAAAACCCAGGAGAACTGATGGTGTAGTTCCTGTTTGAAGGCCAGCAAGCTTGAGTCCCAGGAAGAGCTGATGTTTCAGTTCAAATCTGAAGGCAGGAAGAAGCCAGTGTCCCAGTTGAAAGGCAGTCAAACAGGAAGAATTCTCTCTAACTTGGGAAGGAGCCAGCCTGTATGTTCTGTTCACGCCTTGAAATGATCAGATGAGGTCTACCTACAGTAGAGAGGGCAATTTGCTTTACTCAGTCTACCAATTTAAATGTTAACCTCATCCAAAAACACTTACAGAAACACCCAGAATAATGTCTGACCAAATACCTGGATACCCTGTAGCCCAGTCAAATTGATACATAAAGTTAACAGTGGCATATATGTATAATTATATTTTAATATCTTTAAAATTGGGATGCACGTATAGTTTTTTTTATACTTTAAGTTCTAGGGTACATGTACACAACATGCAGGTTTGTTATGTATGTATACATGTGCCATGTTGGTGGATGCACATATAGTTTAAGTGCACCTTAGATACAGTGAAATCTGGTGGGTGGGGGTCATGAAGAGGGTGAAATTGACTGGCCATCTAAATGACATGTTTGTATGGTGATGGCCCTGCAAAATTTCCCTTAGGTTTTTGAGTTTTTGTTTGTTTGTTTGTTTTTTGAGACAGAGTCTTGCTCTGTCGCCCAGGCTGTAGTGCAGTGGTGTGATCTCAGCTCACTGCAAGCTCCGCCTCCCGGGTTCACGCCATACTCCTGCCACAGCCTCCTGAGTAGCTGGGACTACAGGCACCCGCCACCACACCCAGCTGATTTTGTTGTATTTTTCTTAGTAGAGACGGGGTTTCACTGTGTTAGCCAGGATGGTCTCAATCTCCTGACCTCGTGATCCACCCTCCTCGGCCTCCCAGAGTGCTGGGATTACAGGCGTGAGCCACTGTGCCCAGCCTTTTGAGGTCTTATAATTGAATAACCCCTAGAAGTTAGAGGGAGAGAAGTAGAAAGAGGGGCTGATGATTGGTTTTGAGGTTCTAGCAGATTTTAATTGGCAGTATTGAGTATCTGATATGTGTAACTTGGGAGCATGGCATGACTGTACCTTCTTCATATTAGTCAGAAGATGGCTTCCTGATGCGGACAGGGCAGATTAAGCTTTGAAGGGCTTAGCAGTAAGAAAGGGAGGCAAGAACAGGTGAGGGAAAGACCAGAGGGGATTAGCATAAACTACAGCTAAATTGGATTGTGTGGAAATTGAAATCTGGTGAAGATGTCAGCGTCCTAATGGAAACAGTATGATCTCATAGAACACTTGGTTTTGTAGAATTTCTGAGTTTTAAGTGTTGAAAGGTATCATCAAGATCATCTATTCCAGCACTGGCACTAGAAATATAATGCAGGCCACAAATGTAAGCCATACATGTCATTTAAATTTTCTAGTAGCCACGTTTAAAAAGAGTAAAAAGAAACGTGAAAATAATTGTAATATATTTTGTTTAACACAGCATATCTAAAATACCACCATTTCGTCTGGGCACAGTGGTTCATGCCTGTAATCCCAGAACTTTGGGAGGCCAAGGCGGGCAGATCACTTGAGGTCAGGAGTTTGAGACCAGCCTGGCCAACATGGTGAAACCCGTCTCTACCAAAAATACAAAACTTACCTGGGCATGGTGGCAGGGGGCGGGGCCTGTAATCCGAGCTACTCAGGAGGCTGAGGCAAGAGAATTGCTTGAACCTGGGAGGCAGAGGTTGCAGTGAGCTGAGATTATGCCACTTCACTCCAGCCTGGGCGACATAGCGAGACTCTGTCTCAAAAAAATTAAATAAATACTACCATTTCAACATGTACTCACACACATTATTTAGATGTTTTCCATTCTTTTTTTACACTAAGTCTTCAAAATCCAGTGTGTATGAATGAAGAAACCAAAGCTCATAAAAGCCCAACACAAATAGTTACAGAATGCCCTGGACTCCTCATTTTAGGAGTCCTTTCTCTGTACTCTGCTACAAAGATTTTACTTATGACAAAGACCTTGAAAATGATTTTGTCAAAGGTGGAAGGTTCAAATGCAGTGACCTCGGGCAGCACAGGAAGTGTCTGAAAGAGTTAATGAACTGAGAGGAAAGATAGGTCCACTGATGGCTAATTAAAGGATTTAATGGACCGTGGGTCAGGCTCTGCCCAGGAGGGTACAAGGTTGAAGGAGAGAGTAAGAGAAAAAGTTGGCATCTGGAGGAGAAAAATGTATGAAATGGATCAGGCTGAGGACTCAGTGGTATTTGTCTCTCCTACCCATTTCCATCTTCTCTTCAACCACTCAGGCAGCCGAACTCTCCATCAAGTTTCTGCCTCCTCAACGTAATATGGAGGTCGTTCTGGCTGTAGGACCCCAGCTGATTGGAATTGGAAAGCACAGTGCAGTAAGCAGGGTGATGGGATGGAACAGAAATAGATTTCACAGAGATGGGTGCAAGGGTGACATCTGCACCCAGGAAGGTGTATGAAGTGGGCCTCCTGGTGGGCAACGCTTGCAGTCCTGGGGAAACAGATGGGAGAGCTCACAGCGGGAAGACTGGGAGCAAGGAGAAAGTCTCCATGCTGATTTCCCATTGTGCAGGCTGCAGAGCTGTATCTGAATCTGGACCTTGTCAAGGAAGCAATTGATGCTTTCATCGAGGGTGAGGAGTGGAACAAGGCTAAGCGTGTAGCTAAGGAGTTAGATCCCAGGTAAGCTTGTAACCCCTTCTTACCGGGAAATTCTCTTTTACTTCCTTTTGTAAAGACTGGGAGAAAGTCTTATGGGGAGGGTTGGTATTCTGGAATATGAAGATGGAGCTCTCTGAACATCTTCACAGGTACGAAGACTATGTGGACCAGCATTATAAAGAGTTCCTCAAGAACCAGGGCAAAGTGGACTCGGTGAGACTTGCAGAATTAGCAGGAGGCAGAATGCAGGGAGAGACTCACAAGATTCTCTCCCTCTTCTTTCCCTCATGTCATCTCTTTTCTCTTGTAACTCTGTCTTCCATTGACCCAGCTGGTGGGTGTGGATGTGATAGCTGCTTTGGACCTGTATGTGGAGCAGGGCCAGTGGGACAAGTGCATTGAAACAGCTACCAAGCAGGTACTGCTGTCTTCCCATTCCCAGTTTTCCTTTACATTTTCCCTTGATTCCCCACCTGCTTCAAAGCTGCATCTCTCCTACCTCCACAAAAACCCAAAGCCCAAAGATTTCTAATGGGCATCAGATAAGCTCAATCTGAAACTGGGGTCAGAGGTTTGCATACGCCCTTTGTCTCCTCAACAAATACATGGCCTCAAGTCACCTCACTGCTTGGTCTTGCTGATCCCAACTTCACGCATGCTTTTCCTCCACCCCTGTACAGAACTACAAGATTCTGCACAAGTACGTGGCTTTGTATGCAACTCACTTGATCCGGGAGGGTAACTCTGCCCAGGCATTGGCCCTATATGTACAGCACGGAGCCCCTGCTAACCCACAGGTACCAGCCTTCTCCTTGGATTGAATGTTTCCACAAGGAAACTCTTTTCACTTCTAGAACCACCTATTTTCTCAGGAACTATCTTCTCAGAGGATTCTATCCTTAGAGAACATCATGCCCAGAGCCCCCAGTGCATCTCCAGAAAGGTACAGCCTCTCTGGAGGCTGTGTATTTGCTAAGAGCAAGGGGAGAAGTTTGCAGAAACTTTCAACTTCTGTTTGAAGAAACACCCATGGAGCTCCCCATGCTGTTAGTAAATACACAGGCACCTGTCTTTCAGAGCTGAATCCTGCACATACCTCTAGGGCCTTTACTGACTTCCTCCAGAGAATGAACACTGCTGCCTGATTGAGAGTCACAGCCCATTAATGTTGTGACTCTGCATTTACATTTGTACAGTTGCCCACACTCACACAGCACCAGCTAAGAAAGTTTCTTCCTCTTTTCATAAAAAATAATCAGCACTTAAAAATAATTCATTTCATTAAAAATAATCAGCACTTAATAATCTGCCACTGTCTCCCAGCTCTTGCACACACACACATACCCATTTCTACACACAGAGCCTGTTTCTCCTCCCTTTGGCCCCACTCCCACTGACTTTCTCTTCTAGCTTTGCCCTTCTCAGATGCCCTTCTCCCCTCTACCTCTAGAACTTCAATATCTACAAAAGGATCTTCACTGACATGGTGAGCTCTCCTGGAACCAACTGTGCCGAGGCCTATCATAGCTGGGCTGATCTTCGAGATGTCCTCTTCAACCTGGTGAGGAAGTTGTGTCGACAGGAGTGAAGGGGCTGCTCTGTCTGTCCTTGTCCTCATCTCTTCTTTCATGCACATAAACCTTTATTCTCAGATGTATTTTACCTTCCTCTGCCAGGTGGCCATCAGAGACCTCTCTATGGCCCTGGCACTCCTCTGATCCCTGAGCCAGGCTGTGCTGTCTCCCTCCTCTAGTGTGAAAACCTGGTGAAGTCCAGTGAGGCAAACTCTCCAGCCCATGAGGAGTTCAAGACGATGCTGCTGATTGCTCATTACTATGCCACGCGCTCTGCGGCCCAGAGTGTCAAACAGCTGGTGAGATGTAGGAGGGCAGAGGAGCACTCAGTCAGAAGGGCTCATCTGCAAATGTATAAAGCTGAATTGATTCATTCTGGATTCTTCAGCTTGGGCTCTTGAATCTCCCCACCTCTCTTTCAGCTTCTCTTCTGTCTAAACAAATCTTTAGCCCTTGCTGAGGTTTTCTTCTTCTGACCTTCTTAGGGCTCTGTGCCCACACAGCCTCAGCCTCATTATGTTTAAACATCCAAATCCCATGATTTATTTATTCACCTCTTATAATGTACACATATTTTGGGCTTATTTGTGATTGTTCACTGTATATTTATTTAATGTATTTGGACAATAGAATTCTACAAGTGGAAAGAACCTTAGAAATAATCTAGGTGGCCGGGCACAGTGGCTCACCCCTGTAATCCCAGCACTTTGGGAGGCCGAGGCGGGTGGATCACTTGTGGCCAAGAGTTCGAGACCAGCCTGGCCAACGTGGTGAAACCCCATCTCTACTAAAAATATAAAAATTAGCCAGGTGTGCTAGTGTACGCTTGTAGTCCCAGCTACTCAGGAGGCTGAGGCACGAGAATTGCTTGAATCCGGGAGGCAGAGGTTGCAATGAGCTGAGATGGCACCACTGCACTCCAGCCTGGGTGACAGAGTGAGACACTGTCCTAAAAAAAAAAAAAAAGAATTGAACTTAGGCCCAGGTCTGTTGTTCAGAGAAAAGAAAAAAGGAAAGAAAGAAAAAAAAAAACCAACCTAAGACCAGAACAGCTTGAGATCCAGAGCAGTTTAATAATAATTGTTGTTTTTCAGTTCTGTGGCTGCCTTACAGGATCATTGGTCTGGTAGCTCAGTCACTTTAGTGTCATATTCATAATGCTTTGACTTTAATCCCAGGAAACTGTGGCTGCCAGACTTTCTGTTTCACTCTTGCGTCACACCCAGCTACTACCTGTAGACAAAGCCTTCTATGAAGCAGGCATTGCTGCCAAGGTGAGCTGGGACAAGGAAGGGTGGGGCAGATGGGAGGAAGTCAAAAGTTGGAAAATAGAATATCCTTTCTGCTCTGGTAGAGGAAAGCTGAGTGTAGGGCTGATGTTATGGAGGATGTGGTCCTCCTATGTCTTCCTGGATTTTTCTCCCTGGATCCCAGAGAAGTAGCATTCAAGCCCAGCTTGTTCACTCCCATTTGCATCTGGATCCCAGAGAAGTAGCATTCA
>NW_012101254.1:4358643-4360597 GCF_000951045.1 Mandrillus leucophaeus
GGTGGAGGTTGCAGTGAGCTGAGATCGTGCCACTGCACTCCAGCCTGGATGACAAAGCAAGACTCCATCTCAAAACAAACAACCCACATACACACTAGAAAGGTGGGTGGGATTGCAGGAAGGCAGGTGCAGACCCTGAAGCCTGCGATGGAGCTGATTTTCTATTTCGAGCATTAACAAGTTCCTCTCATGTTCTTCCATTTGCTTACAGACCTCCCACAGCCCAGTGTGCCAGGACGTGCTGAAATTCATCAGTCAGTGGTGTGGAGGGCTCCCCAGCACCAGCTTTTCCTTTCAGTAGTCGGTAGAGCTGAGGAAGAGTTAGGGCCTCTCCCTCATTAAAGTTTTATAAATAACTGAGACCACTGTATTCTTTGATCAAAGTCACTCCCAACATCACACAGTGCCTTTTCCCCAAAAGGAATCATAATCAAGTAGAAGAAAAGAGAAGTTACTTTATTACAATTTATTATCTCATCCCGAGGTCAGGGCCCCTTGCTTGGTGGGAAAAAAACACCCTTTAGGACTGAGTCTTGGAACAGCACCTGCTGGACAGAGGGGAGAACCAACCCAGGTCAGAGGGGGAAAGCAACATGGCAAGACCTAGACCCAGTTCTAAGAGCACTTCCCTGCCCCCACTCTTACCCAGGCCACCACCTTCAAGGCCCATTACCTGTCCTAAACCCAACTTCTCTGTGATGCCTGGATTTCTTGACTTTGATCCAGTAGCTGCTCATTTTCCTGCCTTTTATGTTTAGGAGATTCAAGCTCTATCATTTCCTCTAGCTGCAGAAAAAGGTGGAGTTAGACACCCTTGCCCTGAATGATAGGTCAGCATCTTTTTTTTTTTTTTTTTTGAGATGGAGCCTGGTTCTGTTGCCCAGGCTGGAGTGCAGTGGCACGATCTCGGCTCACTGCAACCTCCACCTCCCGGGTTCAAGCGATTCTTCTGCCTCAGCCTTCCAAATAGCTGGGATTACAGGTGCCCGCCACCCCACCTGACTAATTTTTTGTATTTTTAGTAGAGATGAGGTTTCACCACGTTGGCCAGGCTGGTCTCAAACTCCTGACCTCAAGTGATCTGCCTGCCTCAGGCTCCCAAAGTGCTGGGATTACAGGTGTGAGCCACTGCACCTGGCCAGTCAGCATCTTTTCAACACAGCCAATCTCTGTGGAATAAACCCTTCCTGTTCACCTTCCTTACCTGCCCCTGAAGTCCCTCCTTCCTGCAGGGCCCAACTCCACGTAGAGTGAGTGCAGCCACACAGCAGTAACCAGATAGAGCAGCCTCCCCTGCAGACATGAGCAAAGAAGGGATCCAGAGAGCCAAGGCTGTATCCTGAAAAGCAAGGATGGGGAGTAGGAGGGAGTAGGCCAAGTACAGCAAAGAAGGGAAATTAAAAGGGCAGGACCAAGGCTTTGTAGACCACAAGAAGGAAGAGAATGTGCTCACATAGATTCTTGTGGGGTCAAAGGGGCAGTCGGTATGTCCCGGCCCCTCATCCAGTGGTACCAGAGGATCCAGCAGTCCTGGGTGGCAGTCAGCAATAAGGCGGCGGCCACCGTTGGCCACAGTGAGTGACACGGCAAGGAGGAGGCCCAGAGAGCAGGCAGCGGACAAGAGCAGGTTCACCAGAGCTAGTACCAGCAGGGCCCAGTGCTGGCAGGGACAGATCAGGGTGAGCAGCCTGGGCCTGGCTAACTCCCAGTGACTAGACACCCAGTTTCTCTATTTGAGGCTCCTCCAATCTATTGAAAGACCAATCTCAGCCCCCATTTCCCTGACTCAAGCCTACTCGTTAAAAGCTCCAGGAAGTCCCTTCTCACCAGTGGAGGGCGAAGAAGGTTCCTGGACGCCAGGAGAGCCACAAGTCCCACGGAAACGCTCTGTGGAAGACACAAAGCCTTTGGCTTGCTGGGCTCTCCGGGCGCCCGGCCCCCACCCCGGGCCGCC
>NW_012101254.1:4363221-4364311 GCF_000951045.1 Mandrillus leucophaeus
CCCAGCTTGTTCACTCCCATTTGCAACTCTTCTCTGCTGCAGGCAGTTGGCTGGGAGAACATGGCATTCATCTTCCTCAATCGCTTTTTGGACCTGACCGACGTGCGTAGGGAAGCTGTGCCCCGAGGGTGGGGGTTTTTGCTGGTCACAAGCTGTGCCTAGCTCATGGTTGCCTACTCTACTGCAGGCAATCGAGGAGGGGACTCTGGATGGCCTTGACCACTCTGATTTTCAGGATACAGACATTCCCTTTGAGGTGCCACTCCCAGCCAAGCAGCATGTACCGGTAAGGGCACAGGGTTGGAAAATGGGAAGGCCTCCCCAGTGTAAGTGCCTTGAGGAGGGAGAACATCTTTGTGCTGCCATCTTTGGAAGGACCTCAGCCCTCACTACTCTTTCACTGAAAGTAGAAGCAAAGTAGAAAGAAAAAGCTGTGACTGTATCCCCCAATCCAAGGAGGATTTGTGGCTGAAAGCTGGTATACAGGATGAGGGCTTAGCAAACCCCCTCTTCACCCATCTACCCCAACTTGCCCTGCCCTGTGTGAAGCTACCACTCCCTCTTGTTCTTTCCAGGAGGCTGAGAGAGAAGAGGTTCGAGACTGGGTGCTTACAGTCTCCATGGACCAGCGGCTGGAGCAGGTTCTGCCTCGGGATGAGCGTGGTGCCTACGAGGCCTCCCTAGTGGCAGCAAGCACTGGGGTTCAAGCCCTGCCCTGCCTTATTACAGGTATAGAAGCCTACAGCACCCCAGATCCTGTGGTGGGTGGAAAGCAGCAGGATCAATAAACTTAATTTTACTAGGATTCAGTAAAGGGTACAAAAGACAGGACCATGCTTTCTACCCCCAGGCTGCTCCTCATTTTTCCGTCCTCAATCTCTCTCAAACCCCAGTTCACCATTTTTTTCTTCCTCCACAGGATACCCCATTCTGAGGAACAAAATAGAATTTAAGCGGCCAGGGAAGGCTGCTAACAAGGACAACTGGAATAAATTCCTTATGGCCATCAAGGTTAGAGAGGGGGACTTGAAGAATGAAGGCAGAGAGGGCAGCACTAAAAAAGAAAAAAAAACAAGTCCAGGCACGGTGG
>NW_012101254.1:4366736-4380117 GCF_000951045.1 Mandrillus leucophaeus
CCGGGCGGCGTCTGCAAAGCACGGGTGAGGGCAGGGTTGAGTCGAGCGGGGTGGGGAGAGATGGCTCCTGGCGGGTTAACCGCGGGCAGTAGGACGGGCCAAGGGTGGCCCCAAGGTTAGGAGACAAGACGCCAGGTCCCGGAAGTTACCGAAAGCGCAGAGACTGCAGCGCCTCATCCCGTCCGCCGCGCCGGCCGCTGGGCCGCTCTACCTGGGCCCAGCCCCGCCCCAACCTGGGCCCCGCCTCCGTTCCGGGTTCCCCTCCCACCTGGGCCCCGCCTCCGCCCCGGGCCCGCTCCCCCTGGCGGGAAAGGCGCGAACACACGACGCTTTTAGCAAAAAGTAGACTTTTATTACAGCAGCAACTGAGGCGAATCGAATGGCCCCCCAGGGCCACCACTGCAGCACCACCTTTCTCTCCCGCCCCGGCCGCCCCAGCGGGATTGTAGAATTCGGCTCCCCTAGTGCCCGTGGGCCTTCTTTCCACACAGGCTGGGCGGGAGCCGGCAGATCAGCGACTAGCCCCCAACTAGAAGGCGGCTGCTGAGAAGGCCCAGGCCCACGTCTGTGCAAAACAAGTAAACAAAGTGCAGAGGGGAGGAAGAAAGGGGAGGGGGAGGATGATGCTCAGAACCAGGGAGCCCCCCCAGCCCTCCTGAATAATAAAGGAAGGAAGGGGCTTCACAGGGTAATACTGACTGGGGGGAAGGGATAGGAGGGCTGCAGCACGTCCAGGGACAGCCACAGCGCAGATCAGGGCCTGGCTCGAGTGAGCTCTAAGAGGAGACGGTGACAGCGGCTGAGTTGAGGGTACTGTTCCTGGCAAAATTGAACTTGTTCAAGGTCTCTTCTAGCAGAGAAGTCAGCCGGCTTTGGTCAGCCTGGGGAAGAAGAGCTCAGTGACATGGGGGCTGAGAGAAGAGAAGGCATGGGGGCAGCCAGGGCAGATGAAGGCAGAAACCTCACCTCACTAATGAAGCCCAGCTGCACCAGCTCAGCTGCCAACTCGGGGATGTTCTCATCTGACAGAGAAACAGGAGGGGGTGAGTACAGTATGGGACTGAGGGACCTGGGGCCCTTCAGACAGCCCCACCGGGGCTAAACTGTCAGATCCACCCACTGCTTTCGGGGCTAAGATAGTCATTCTATGTGAGTCAATGTGTTACTGCCTTGTCACCTTTCCCACCCCTGAATATGTCCCTAAAAGATAAGGCTCATAGACTCTCCATCCTCTGAGGGAAAGCAGAGACTCACTTGGCATCAGGTCACAGCTCAGGTGCCGGTTCAGTTTGTCCTCCAGCTTCAGCAGAAGCGTCAGCTGGAGAATAGGACAGTCAGAAAATGAGACTCTTCTTCCCTACCCTCTGGCCACCAGCCCTGCGCAACCCTAGCCCTGAGCCTTACATGGTGTTTGACCCCCTCCTCCACCGACTCAATGTTGCACTGCATCAGCACCACCTAGGGAAGGAAGAGAGGGTCACTCTAGAGACCTGTCCATAAAAAACCCAATACCTAGACGTCTTTCCAGCCCATAGGGCATGGCTGCTAGGGAGCATTTTCTCTAAAGAATAGAGCCTTATTTGAGATGTTCTCTCTCCCTTCCACCACAGCCATGGAGACAATCCACACCCACACAGCCCCCACCTTGCGAGTCTCCACCTCAGCTGGTTCAGGTGTCGGAGTCTTGACAGAGGGAGGCACAACAGGTGATGTCACCTCCTCCTGCTGTGGCTGCTGGGGCCGAGGCAGTCCAAAGGCTGTCAGAGGATAGATCCCATTCCTGGAGGAAGATGAAGACAGGTCACATGGGCTCTGTGAATGCCTTAGGATACCCAACCCTGCTTGCTTCCTCAAGAAAGCCTGCCTTCTCACTCTGCTCTCACCTGACATCTTCAAGGAATTTATCTAATTCCAGAGCTGGTGACTGAGAGTACCTGGAGGAGAAAAGAGAAAGGAGATGGAAGGAAGGAAACAAGCAAAATAGCAAATTCAACCATTCCCAGAGAATGGGCAGTTTACAGAGCCTCAAGAGTGGTAGTGACCAATTTGCCCCTTTTAGACCCTCTCAGTTACTCACAAAGTCTGAACTGGTTCTCTTCCTGGTCCTGCAGGGATTTCAGCCAGTACAGCACTGGTATCCATGTTTTTGGTAATCTCCTCCAGAGCGTTCTCTGGGATCATGTCTGGATGGAGTGGGATGTTATGAAGGGATAGTCAGATTAAATGTCATAGAAGGCATGCAGGCAAAGGGGTAAAGAATCCCTTTGGAGGCCTGGCGCAGTGGCTCATGCCTGTAATCCCAGCACTTTGGGAAGCCGAGGTGGACAGATCACTTGACGCCAGGAGTTCAAGACCAGCCTGGCCAACATGGTGAAACTCCATCTCTACTAAAAGTACAGAAATTAGCCAGGCATGGTGGCACATGCCTGTAATCCCAGCTATTCGGGAGGCTGAGGCACAAGAATCGCTTGACCCCAGGAGCTGGAAGTTGCAATGAGCTGAGATCAAGCCATTGCACTCCAGCCTGGGAGACAGAGTGAGACTCTGTCTCAAAAACAACAACAACAAAAAAGAATCCCTTTGGAAATAGAAGAGGAAAGCAAGCATGCCAGTGATAGTTACAGGGTTCCAGATTGGAAGACTATTCCCCATAGGGCCAAGAGGACTCACGTTGGTGTCCCACAATGCAGTGGGCAGCAAGGAGTTTGAGCGAGGGCACTTCAAACAATGCTGGGTGGAACAGAAGTTCTCTGGCTGTTGGTCTGCGAGCAGGTTCAGACTGCAGGCACTTTTGAATGAATTCCTAGAAAAGAAAACAAGGAACTGGAGCAGGCATCTGGCAAGCCCCTCAATGTGTTCATCTTTATAACTCTCATTCTACTTAGCACAAGGCTTTGTACATAGTAGAGGCTCAGCACTTGCTGAGAAAACAATATATTGACAAATGCACCTGAAAGGGCTTCAAAAACTATAAGATATTATATGAAAGACACCATCCACTGCCTTTCTGGGTTTAATTATTTTTCTGCTCTCCAACCACAAGCTTGCTTTTTTCTTTAATGTTCACACTTTCTTTTTCCTTAGTTTCTACCTCTGCTTTATTAGCCAATGCACTGCCTATCTTCTATTCTAAATCTTGCCAAATTTAGCTTCTCTCTTCCCAAACTTACCCAATGTGATCAATATTCACCATCTTTTTTATTTCACAAGCCTAGTATCACAATTTCCTTTGCCCACAATCATTGAATTCACTCAATTTCCCAGGATTCCTCTACCCATTCTGCCTTTTTTTTTTCTCTCTCTCTCTTTTTCCTGAGACAGGGACTTGCTGTGTCACCCAGGCTGGAGTATAGTGGCACAATCACAGCTCACTGCTGCTTCAACCTCCTGGGCTCAAGCAATCCTCCCACTTCAGCTTCCAGAGTAGCTGGGACCACACGCATGTGCCACCACACCCAGCTAATTTTTATATTTTTTTCACAGAGATAGGTTTTTGCTATGTTGCCCAGGCTAGTCTCGAACTCCTGAGCTCGAGTGATCCTCCCACCTCAGCCTCCAAAAGTGCTGGGATTAAAAGTATGAGCCACCATGCTCCACCGCCTCCTTTTCTACCTCCTGCACGTCCCATGACAATTAACCTGCTTTCCTGCTTTTAACCTTGAAGGCTAACAAGGTCACATACCTAATCTTTCACTTGAATACTCCACCTCAGTGTTGAAGTAGAAACTTACTCCACACTATCCTCCTGACTTCCCACTAGTCTTCTTTTCTCTCCTGTTCCCTATTATACTTATCTAACGAGTTACAAACTGTTTTTGTTTGGACCTTCCTGTCCAAGCTCTACTTACTATAGTCTATCAACTGATTCATAACCTTATGTCTTTTAAATCTTGGCTCATTATTTCAGGGCACCATCCCTAACTAAAACTGTATAAATATAAAATCCCAAACAACTGGTTTAATTTAAATTGACTGATGTGCTTAAAAATATAAAAATGGCTGTCTGAAAGTATACAGCAATTGCCTGAAGTAACCATCAAATTAATTTACCTCCATGTAGGCATATTTAAATTCACACACATTTTTTTTCTTTCTTTTTTTTTTTTTGAGACAGTCTCACTCTGTTGCCCAGACTGGAGTGCAGGTGCCCAATCTCGGTTTACTGTAACCTCCGCCTCCCAGGTTCAAGCGTTTCTCTTGCCTCAGCCTCCCAGTTAGGTGGGACTATAGGCACACACCACCACGCCCACCTAGTTTTTGTATTTTTAGTAGAGACAGGGTTTCACCACGTTGGCCAGGCTGGTCTCAAACTCCTGACCTCAAGTGATCCGCCCGCCTCCGCCTCTCAAAGTGCTGGGATTACAGGTGTGAGCCACTGCGCCCAGCCAACACACAACTTTGAACCCCAGTATCATCCATCTTAACTCCTTAACCTATGTGTATGTATGCAAAAACATGGTAGGCACCTCCTAAGAAAATGTTTACAGATTTTGCGTGTCCTTTCTGTTTTATGTTCCCTAGATCTTAGGAGGATATGCCCAGTGGATACAAAGGAAGAAAAACCAGAAGACATTTGAAGGTCAGTTGAGGAGGGAGTGATCCTGAAGATCCTTACCCTCTGTAATGGGTCTTCTAGAAGCTGGATGGCACTGCTGATGGCTTCCTGTGGCACATATGAGGACTCCCCATTGCCCTGAATCTCCAGCACTGCCATCTTCAGTGAGGAGGAATAAAAAAAAAGGAGACACCTAAGAATGTCAGTGCTCACACAATCACTCCTTCCAAGCCAGCGCCTTACTTGTCCTCCCTCCATTCCCCCTTCCATCTTCTCATTTGACCCCTTGCCCCCCTCCTCTCCAGTCTCCTCACCTCCAGTGCACACATGCCGAAGGAGTAGATGTCCACTGCTGTTGTCACATTAGTGACTTCTAGGGAAAACCGAGAAGGCTTTGGTTAATCAGAGGATTAGGGGCTAGGGTTGGCAGGAATGCCTTAGGAAAAAAAAAGAAAAGAAAAAAATATTTTGTATGCTGGTAGAGAAGGCCTAGAAATTTCAGTTATATTGCCTCTGTACCTCAAGTTATAAGGTGCAAAAGCAGGGGGATGAGGACAGGGCAGAGAAAGTAGGAAGGCTCACCTCCATACTCTGGTGCAAAGAAGTGTAGATTCTTCTGCTCTTCTCGACAAGTCTTCACATGATTGTTGATAGTGTCAGGAGCCACTGGGAGTAGGGGAGACACACACAATCTGACCACCATCAACGAAGAATAGTCTCACTCTAGAGAGAGGCCCCAAAAGCCAAATTCTCTCCTGAAGTCTCCTTTCTGATGACCCTCAACAGGCACAAACATATCCCCTTTCCCGTCCTGAACTATAGACCACACATGGATGCCACCTACCTCCCCTTTCTTAGGCCTGCTGCTTCTTATCTAATGTCCCTAAATCAGGAGCAACAAAAGCACCAGACTAAATTAACAGATACACAGGGACTTCTGGCTGGTCTAGAAGCAATGCAGTTTAAGGAAAAACTTTCACTTGTGCCCCGTTCACCTTCCCTAGTACATCCCAGGTACATCTAATCCCTACTCACATGAAAATATTTGGTTTTAGTTTTTTCATCCACCCTGCAAATAACATAAAAACACAGGCAGCCCTTCCTAATCTGGGACAATTGGAGACCTCAGGAACTTGGATAAATAAGGATAAGAAGTATTAACATACAACTCAGGAGGTAGCCTCCTTCTTACCCACCTTTGCTGAGTGAAACGCAAAAAGAGCTCAGAATTGAGCTAATACCCTTGAATCAGTTCCACTTTCAATCCACCAAAACTTTTTAGACTCCTATTCTACCCCCTTATTCCTCAACACTGCCTGCCACAGGGCTGAATGAGGAACCAGGACCAGGCCCAATTTGGACTCACTCAGATCATCAACAATGACTACAAGTCACAGAGAATCTGGGAGCACAGTATGATCTGGGAAACTAGCCTGATGATGAGGGGGAACATGAATCCAGGAGGTAAGTGGCCAGCCAGGCAGAATCCACAGGAAACAAGCAGGTTATGGAGGGGCAAGCAGGCGGAGGGCTGGCAGGGCAGAAGCTAAGCAGGCATAATTAGGCAGGGAAGATAGGGGAAGAGGGTTTGCTCCCACGACTGCATGCACTGGGCAGCCGCCAAGGGAGCAGAGGGAGCACAAACAGAGCCCCAAGTGGGGCAGAGGGAGCTCTCACCATTAGCAAAAATCCTATGAAAGACTGTTGGGAACAGAGCAGCCCGTAAGCGGGAGGGAGGAAAACAGAGAAAAGTTGTGAGCCATGGAGCAGCCAAGCCCCAGACAAATGGACACACAAATACCACACAGACACAGCACACAGAAATGTTGTACACTGCACACAAATACACAGCAAATGAAAGCACTCACAGCAGGCACAGCCTGGAACCTCCTCTGGCAGGGTCTGGCCCCAGGGCTCAAATCAAACCTCAAACCCGTATCTCTTGCCCTTTCCCAACCTCCTATCAGTATCTCTGTATTGACCCTAATTTCCTTTCAAAAAGGTGTAAGATTATATATCCTATCCCCTCTCCACTAATTAACTGGCCTCTCCTATGAATTACTCCTAGCAAGGTCCTTTCTCTTCTCACCGGCCCACACCTCAGAATTTTGCTCTGTTATCCCCCATTCATCTTACCCCCATGGTTCCCAAATTCCCGAGGCTCCCCTGCCCAGAACCTCTCCCTCCCCTCACCAGAGCCAATCTTGATGAGTCCGTTGTGCTGGATGAAGATGGTGTCACAGGTCAGGTTCCCATGGATGATGGGGGGGTCACAGGAGTGCAGGTAGCTGTGGGGGCACTGGGCTGTTAGAGGGGCCACTGGGAAATTAAGGGCAAGGGGAACCCAAGGGTTAAGAGGAGCAAGGGCCAGGTCTCCTGCTGGTCACCATAAAGATAATCCCCACACTCTGAATCTCCATTATGCCTGATGATTTAAATAGCTGGATAAGCACTAGGAGAAAGAGGTAGGAGGTAAGTGTTGTAGTTAGGGCATTAGGATGCACCCTTTAAAAGACCCGTAGGGGGCCTAATCTTGACAGTATATGATTCAAAGAAAGTGGGGAGAGGCAGAATAGAACAGAAGAGTAGTGCCCTGAAATCTGTTTGGAGGAACTAAATCAGGAAATATGGGTAAGAAACTAACCAGGTACTACTTACCTTAGGGCAGAGAGGATTTGTGTGCACCAGCGCTTCCATGCCTGGAACAAAGTTTGATCCAAGGGTCAGCAGTAATTCCCTCTCTTAACTCTCTCCCACTAGCTCCTTCCATCCCTTCCTGATCAGCTTCATTATTAACACAGTAATTTTTAAGGCCCCCGCCCTGCCCCACCCCGAGCCTAAAACTTTGTCTGTTCTCCTTCTATACCTTTTCATTCATGGTCTTGTGGTTCTTTTTGGTCTTCTTCAGAAATTGCTTCAGACTGCCAGATGACATGTATTCTGTGATAAAAATGACCTGGGGAGACAAAGCATTTACTAAAAGGTCTTATAGTAGAAATGATCCCTTCCCTTGTAACAGATTTTAAATTTGAAAGTTTGTTAAAATTTCTCTCCTTTTGTTCTTAGCTTTACTTACTTAGACTACATAGGGCAATGAAAACTACTAAGCAATAAAAGTTATGGGAAGAAGGAAGCAAAAGTTCACTCATTTTCTGCCCAATCTATAGCCATATAAAAGGCATAGGTGACAACTGAAGCCCTACTCTTATCACCATTGCAGCTGATTCCAGTTCTGTTTCAAAACTACCTTGTTTTAATCTCTGAGTGTAAAACGAACAATAATAAATGTAGCTAGTCTCTTTGCAGTAAGTTCAGGAAATATGGGGAAAAAATTCTTACCCTGGCCTTGTTCTCTTTAATGTCAGCCCAATATTTGTGAAACTTAACAATGTTAAGATGCTCCAATTGAATCAGATTATCAAACACAGCACGAACCTTTTCCTGAGAGCAAGGGAGACAGTGGAATAACAGAGTTCATAAATCACTATAATAATCCTGAGAAGCCATTCCCTGTCCCTCCCCAGAAATGAACTGACCGCAACATACTCTCCTCATGGGCAGCTTCCCAATACCAATTCCTCTCTAACATCAGTGTTCCAACATTCCCCAGGCTTCACCTTTTCAGCATTACCTACCTCCTGCAGCTTGTAGTTCTTGCGCTCAGAGAACTGTACCTCATTCCACACAACCTCTACACCTTCCTCTGTATCCATGGCCAGGTATGCACTGTCAATACCTGGTACATTCCGTTGATTCACCTGAGAAGAAATTCATATGAAAGACAATTAAAGTTATCTCGCAAATCCTCCATCTTAACACTCCATATGATCATCTCCTCCTAGCACCCAACCTATTGAAGTTTGGTCGGCCTCTTTTAAGACTTCGCTCTTCCAGTTCTCACCTTTCCAGAATTCACTCCCCCAAGAGTGACTGTACCATCACCTTACCTCTTCTCGCCTCTTCTGCCAGCGCCCACAGGGCGACTCTTCCAAAATCTCAGACTCATCTTCACTTTCTTCTTCTTCCTCTGGGGAAGCAGCTGAGGTTGTGGAGGTCACAGGAGGTGACACTGATGTCAGGCCAGGAGCTGAAGATGAGGATTCTACCTTTGGGTCTGAGCCACTGCTGAGTACTGTCTGGGACTCCCCCTCCGACATGCTGGAAGGAACACTCAGGCCTGCATTGGTTGGGGCAAGTACAGAGGGAGAAGGCAGAGAGAGTCAGGATACATCTGTAAAGATTTAGTAACCCAGGCTGGACGGCTGGATGTGGTGGCTCACGCCCGTAATCCCTTTGGGAGGCCAAGGTGGGCAGATCACCTGAGGTCAGGAGTTCAACATGGTGAAACCCAATCTCTACTAAAAATACAAAATTAGCTGGGTGTGGTGGCATGTGCCTGTAGTCCCAGCTACTCAGGAGACTGAGGCAGGAGAATTTTTTCTTTTTTTTTTTTTGAGACGGAGTCTCACTCTGTTGCCCAGGCTGGAGTGCAGTGGCGCAATCTCTGCTTACTGCAAGCTCCGCCTCCTGGGTTCACACCATTCTCCCACCTCAGCCTTCCAAGCAGCTGGGACTACAGGCGCCCGCCACCCGGCCCGCCCGGCTAATTTTTTGTATTTTTAGTAGAGACGGGGTTTCACCGTGTTAGCCAGGATGGTCTCGATCTCCTGACCTCGTGATCCGCCCGCCACGGCCTCCCAAAGTGCTGGGATTACAGGCGTGAGCCACTGCACCCGGCCGAGAATTTTTTGAACCAGGGAGGTGGAGGTTGCAGTGAGCCGAGATCGTGCCACTGCACTCCAGTCTGGGTGACAGAGCAAGCACCCCATCTCAAAAAAAAAAAAAAAGAAAAATTTAGTAATCCAGTTGAGCACAGTGGCTCACCCCTGTAATCCTAGCAATTTGAGAAGCCAAGGCAAGAGGTTCACTTGAGGCCAGGAGTTTGAGACCCAGCCTGGGCAACAAAGTGAGAGCCCATCTTTACAAAAAAAATTTAAAAATTAGCAGGGTGAGGCGGTACACAGCTATAGTCCCAGCTACCCGGGAGGCTGAAGGGAGAATCACTTGATTGCCCAGGAGTTTGAGGCTGCAGTGAGCTATGATCATGCCATTGGCTGGGCAACAGAGGGAGACCCTGTCTCAAAAAAATAAATAAATAAAAAGATTTAATAATCCTAATAACTTCATCTGCAAATTCAAAAGAAAACAGGCCAGGCACTCGAGACCAGCCTGGACAACATAACAAGACCCCAGTTTCTACACAAAATTTTTAAAAATTAAAAATAGGAAACACACACCACCTTTGTTTCCTTTAAATCCAAAATCAGAATCAGTCCTAAATACTGCAACATTAACTATTCTCCTAACTCAAGTCTAGAGAAGGTGAGCTATCATAGTTGAAGATGACCCACCTAGGAATGACAAACACAAGATTTACGGCAGTCCAACCTCACTTAGAGTCAGGTTCAAATCAACAGCAAAATCAGGTGCTCCATTCCTTCTTGGCAAATATTCATCCAACATGCTTCCCTTTGAATCCACAAGTACACCCTATTTGTACTGTGCTCAAGAATTAAGCTATGTGTGGCCAGGCACGGTGGCTCACGCCTGTAATCCCAACACTTTGGGAGACTGAGGTAGGTGGATTACCTGAGGTCAAGAGTTCAGGACCAGCCTAACCAACATGGCAAAACCCTATCTCTACTAAAAATAAAAAAATTAGCCGGGTGTGGTGGCACGTACCTGTAGTCCCAGCTACTCAGGAGGCTGAAGCAGGAGAATCACTTAAACCAGGGAGGCAGAGGTTTCAGTGAGCTGAGATTGTGCCACTGCACTCCAGCTTGGGCAACAGAGTGAGACTCCATCTCAAGAATTAAAAACAAAAAAGCTGTATGGGTGCTATTCAGAACAGATGACTCCAGGACTCCAAAATGTTGCACTGAGACAGCCTTAAGGCTGGACCTGTAGCACCCTCAGCCAACTTATCCAGCTGAAACCCTTGGCTAATTTATCCAGCTAGAACTGACTTTGGCATTCACTATCCATCCCTTCTCTACACAGAACAAGCCTGCCAGTCCATGGTGAGGCTACCCTTGGGGCAGGTAACTGGCAGTTGTTAGTGACTTCATCCCTGATGACCTCACCTTTCCTGTGATGTGACTGTGACAAATGAGTATTGGTTAACAACATTTTTTTTTTCATTCACTCATTTGACAGATTTTTTTTAAGCACTTATTGTGGGCCAACCATTGGGCTAAGTCCTTGAGATACAATAACAAACAAAATAAATACCCACATTCAAGCAGCCACAAATTCAAGTCAGAGCTAAGACTTTAAGCTTCCAGCTTTCATTTTATTCACATTGCTCAAAGGCTCTGAAGTTTCCATTCTCTGGGGCACTAGATCTGATATAGGTTATTTCTTTTTTGGCGGAGGGGATGGAATCTCACTCTGTTGCCCAGGCTGGAGTGCAGTGGTGTGATCTTGGCTCACTGCAACCTCCGCCTCCCACGTTCAAGCGATCCTCCTGCCTCAGCCTCCCGAGTAGCTGGGACTATAGGCATGTGCCACCACATCGGGCTAATTTTTTGTATTTTTAGTAGAGATGGTGTTTCACCGTGTTAGCCAGGATGGTCTCGATCTCCTGACCTCATGATCCGCCTGCCTCAGCCTCCCGAAGTGCTGGGATTACAGGCATGAGCCACCACACTGGCCTAGGTTATTTCTTACAAATACAAATAACTCGGCCGGGCGCGGTGGCTCAAGCCTGTAATCCCAGCACTTTGGGAGGCCGAGATGGGCGGATCATGAGGTCAGGAGACCAAGACCATCCTAGCTAACACGGTGAAACCCTGTCTCTACTAAAAAATACAAAAAATTAGCCGGGCGTGGTGGCGGGCACCTGTAGTTCCAGTCACTTAGGAGGCTGAAGCAGGAGAATGGCGTAAACCCGGGAGGCAGAGGTTGCAGTAAGCTGAGATCTGGCCATTGCACTCCAGCCCGGGCGACAGAGCAAGACTCCATCTCAAAAAACAAAAACAAATACAAATAACTCAATGTACAACTTTTATAGAAAAAAGTATTATACAGCATAACATTTTTTTCAGGGTCATGGGTACTTGAAGAAAAAGAATTCTCAAGAGCTAAATGCCATTAACTTGTACAAAAAGTCGCAAGACAACCACTTAATGTTATTCTGTATCTCTAAGAACAAAGACTGTGAAGGACTTGGAACCTGTGTGTGCTTGGCTCAAGAGAGTGCTCTACAGTATGAAAGAGATACCCTGGGCCGGGCAAGCTGGCCCATGCCTGTAATCCCAGCACTTTGGGAGATGGTGGAGGCGGACTGCTTGAGCTCAAGAGTTCAAGACCAGCCTGGGCAACAAAAATATACAAAAATTAGTAGGGTGTGTTGGCACATGTCTGTAATCCCAGCTTATTCAAGAGGCTGAACACGAGAATCACTTGAACTCAGGAGGCAGAGGTTGCACCGAGCCTAAATGGTGCCACTGCACCACAGCCTGGGTGAGAGAGTGAGACTATGACTCAAAAAAAAAAAAAAAAAAGAAAAGACAAGACAAAGAAGGTGATACCCTGGAAAGTAAATGTGCTCCTCTAAGTTCAGAAGTCTCCAGTCAACACACCAATCTTTTAAAAAGTCCACATGTATTTTTAGAACTCTCTGATGCCCATTTGTGCCCATCTCTGCCCCCAATCTACACTACGTTTAACTCAACTCAGGAGATTTTTATTAGAAGACAGTCTAGTGAATACCAAAGAGCAATAGGCAGTACAGAGGAAATCTGGCAAGATATTCTTTCCGTATGTTATTTTCTAGATCCTGGCTTATTCTAGAGAGATTTGCCAGGCGCGCTGGCTCATGCCTGTAATCCCAGCTACTTAGGAGGCTGAAGTGGGAGGATCGCTGGAGAGGGATTTAACTCAGCCAGCCAGGAAAGCTACTATCTGCCTGTTTTAGTAATCTACCAGAAAACTTCTGTTAGAGATCATGTTCCTTCACCCGAAAAGTAGCTAAGAAAATGGTAAGACACTATCAGTTACTTCCTTGAGCAGCTACATTCACTGAATGCATCTAGAATCTGAACTAAGTAAAATACCCAGCCAGATTACAATAGGAAATAACAGTAGAATTCTAATACAGGAAAGCTGTAGCCAATGGACTCCAAAGAAACTTCTGGACCCAGGACACAAACAACTAATCCACAGTAGGGCACCACAGGAGACACCAAACCTTCATCAGAGATATGCCCTTGGAATTTGCTTACCCCCTACCCCACCACCTTCCTAATTTTTGTGACTTTTTGTCCCTTCCTAATTTTTCCTTCGCAGGCAAAATGAGGGCAGTGCCCGAGATCCTCCAGCACTCCTCTTATTGATGAAGAAACCTCTGCGACACTGGGAGTTTTGCCTCGGAGCCGCTGAGAGGTTTAAAAGAGATCACACACGGAAAAGCTCATATGCGCCCATAAGGGGATTCTCCTTGCCGCCTCCAGCCACCCTGAGACATGCAGTGTTCACTTTGGAGTAATGCAGATCGCCTTGCAAAGTTTTTCCCCGAGACTTTCGTTTATTGGACAGCAGCCCCTCTGCGTGTCAGCTCCTCTGCAAGAGCTCGCGGGCCCGGGCCTCTCACCTGTCCTCACCCTGAGCGGACAAGAGGGCCTCTGAGACCCGCAGCACTGTCCAGTGGGAAATAAAACCGCTCGGGAGAAGAACCTGGCCCCTAGAATTTCACACTCCAACAGGTCGCATGCCCTGCGCCTGGAAGGCAGCGACGGCCCGCGCAGGCACCAGGCTGGGGCCCAG
>NW_012101254.1:4380832-4382182 GCF_000951045.1 Mandrillus leucophaeus
CCTCCCCTTGCGCCGGTCCGGCCGAGACCTCTCAGAGGGGTTGGTGTTTTCGGTCCCAGCTGGGGCTTGTCTCTCTGTCCACCCCACCGCCCGGTGCCGCACCGCCGGCAGGTTTCCATTGGGCGACGTTCTCGATGGGCGGGGCCCGGCCGCCGGGAGCTCGCTGGGGTAGGCTTCCACCCGCTCTCCTCCCCTTGCGCCGGTCCGGCCGAGACCTCTCAGAGGGGTTGGTGTTTTCGGTCCCAGCTGGGGCTTGTCTCTCTGTCCACCCCACCGCCCGGTCCAGGTGCCCCAGATGGTTCCGCTGGACGCAGGGAAGGCCTCCTCCCTCTTCTTGAAGGCGCCATGACAGTTCTAATGCCCCGAAAAGACAAAAGGAGCGAAAGACGTAGCCTCGGTCCGAGAGGAGCTCTCCCACCCCAGTCCCCGCCTGCATTATTTTGGAACGAGACTGTTGTGCAGGACGCCAGTTCTCTGGAAAGCTTTTAAAAATTACCTAACACTGAAATTAGTAGTTAACTCTTTGTGATTGCATAGCACTATTTGCTTAAACTTTGTGAGAGGTTTTCACAGATGTTATTTCATTTGATCCTCATAAGAACGAACTCATTAAAATTATCATTCAATGGTAGTTGACAAATGCAAAAACCTGAATCAGAGTTATTAAGCTATTGACCGAAAGTTAAGTTGGTAAGAGCCAAGTCTAGAAGCCGAAACAGTAAACTTCCTCAAAGGAGACTACGTTGAGAAGATGTTTGGAAAGAATTTAGATTGGTTTCGAGTTAGTGGAAAGAAAAGATGATAAATTCTGGACGAGCTATTGATCTGTGAAAACTAAGCGCGGAGCCTTCAGGATGGAAGTTCACTCTGCCCTTCGACGTATATGATGGAGGGAAGACGATGAATCAATCAACAGAACTTAGGAATGTCACAATCACCAAATTTTACTGTCCTTAAAGGGAATATCTAATCCTGTTTCACTGGGAGAAAGGACATCTGGCAGAAACCCTCTCGTTTTCTCATCACCTCAAAATATTCATTTTTAAAACCAATCTTTCGGTTGGGCGCGGTGGCTCACGCCCAGCACTTTGGGAGGCCTAGGTGGGCGGATCACTTGAGGTCAGGAGTTCGAGACCAGCTTGGTCAACGTAGTGAAACTCCGTCTCTACTAAAAATACAAAAATTAGCCGGGCGAGGTAGCACATGTCTGTTCTCTCAAGCTACTTGGGAGGCTGAAGTGGGAAGATCACTTGAGTCCAGGAGGCAAGAGGTTGCGGTAAGCCAAGATTGCACCACTACGCTCCAGCCTGGGCAACAGAGTGTGAGAATCCGTCTCAAAAAAAAAAAAAA
>NW_012101254.1:4383043-4386984 GCF_000951045.1 Mandrillus leucophaeus
AAAAAAAAAAAAAAAAAAACTCTTGGTTCTAATCTCAAAGGAAAAGATTAGCCTTTCCTCCCTGTGGGCTCAAAAGCAATTGGAACACCTGGTCCAGGGTAAACATTCATTAAATATCAGTTCATGTTATCATTAGAGTTTCCCATTCTCTTCTGCCTAGGGCCTTATCATTATCAACTGTCCCCTTTCAACTAGGTCCTTTCAAGTATGCATAGAGGACCCTTTGGCATCCTCTAGCTCTCATTTTTAACCCTTCATTACATTTAAAATGATCAAATACTGCCTGCATTTTCACCACCTCATGTATTTATTTTTTCCTACTTATAAAAATAATACATGGTCATTGCCAAAAAACAACCTGAAAATATTCCCAAAACTATTTTAGTATAATGTAATATTTATATAGTAGTTTCTATGTATTAGGCACTTTTAATTGCTTTATGACAACAGTAATATGAATATTAACAATTTCTGTAGAAAGTGAAATCTCTTATAATCCTACTTCCCCCAATAATTAAGACTTTGGTGTATTTTATTTTTATTTTTATTTATTTATTTATTTTTGAGACTGAGTCTCGCTCCGTTGCCCAGGCTAGAGTTCAGTGTTGCGATATTGGCTCACTGCAACCTCCACCTCCCAAGTTCCAGATACTCTCCTAGCCTCAGCCTCCCAAGTAGCTGGGACTACAGGCGCGTGCCACCATGCCTGGCTAATTTTTTGTATATTTAGTAGAGATGAGGTTTCACCGTGTTAGCCAGGATGATCTCGATCTTCTGACTTCGTGATCCACCCACCTCGGCCTCCCAAAGTGCTGGGATTACAGGCATGAGCCACTGTGCCCGGCCTTTTATTTTTATTTTTCTAAGTATATATTCACATATGTATATATAATTTTAAATGAAAACAAGTTTATACTACATAACCTTTTTCACTTTTTTCTATAGGGGTGTACATGGCACTATTTTAATTTTTTAACCACTACTTTAATTTTTTCCTTTACTAGGTTTTTTCTTTGTTTGTTTGTTTGTTTGTTTTTGTTTTGTTTTTTTGAGACGGAGTCTCGCTTTGTCACCAGGCTGGAGTGCAGTGGCATGGTCTTGGCTCACTGCAACCTCCGCCTCCTGGGTTCAAGAGATTCTCCTGCCTCAGCCTCCCAAGTAGCTGGGATTACAGGCAAGCGCCACCATGCCCAGCTAATTTTTGTATTTTTAGTAGAGATGGGTTTTCACCATGTTGACCAGGCTGGTCTTGAACTCCTGACCTCATGATCTGCCCACCTCGCCCTCCCAAAGTGCTGGGATTACAGGTGTGAGCCTGAGCCACCACACCCGGCCTTTTTTTTTTTTTTTTGAAGACAGGAGTCTCACTCTGTCACCCAGGCTGGAGTGCAGTGACTCAATCTCAGCTAACTGCCACCTCCACCTCCCAGGTTCAAGCGATTCTCATGCCTCAGCCTCCCAAGTAGGTGGGACTATAGGTGTGTGCCACCATGCCCGACTAATTTTTATATTTTTAGTAGAGAAAGAGTTTTACCGTGTTGCCAGGGCTCGTCTCGAACTTCTGAACTCAGGCAATCCACCCGCCTCGGCCTCCCAAAGTGCTAGGATTACAGGCGTGAACCACTGTGCCCGACCCTTTACTGGTTAATTTTTAACCAGCAGAATATTCCACTGTCCAAATGTGCCAGCATTTACTTAGTAACTACCTGTGGACATTGGGATAACATTCATTATTTATTATCATAAATAAAGCAGCAATGAACATTTAACTACATATATCTTTTTTTTTTTCTTTTTTTTTTTTTGAGATGGAGTCTCGCTCTGTCACCCAGGCTAGAGTTCAGTGGCATGATCTTGGTTCACTGCAACCTCTGCCTCCCAGGTTCAGGCGATTCTCCTACCTCAGCCTTCTGAGTAGCTGGGATTACAGGCATGTGCCACCATCCCCAGCTAATTTTTTGTGTTTTTAGTAGAGATGGGGTTTCTCCATGTTGGTCAGGCTGGTTTCAAACTCCTGACCTCAGATGATCCGCCCACCTTGGCCTCCCAAAGTGCTGGGATTACAGGCGTAAGCCACCGCACCCGGCCGATTTTTATACATTCTTAAAACTGGAATTGCTGAGTCAAAAGCTAAGAACATGCATATTAGAATGGACAAATTCCAGAACACTGACCACACCATATGCTGGTGAGGATGTGGAGCAACAGGAACTCTCATTAATTGCTGATAGGAATGCAAATAGAACAGCCACTTTGGAAGACAGTTTGACGGCTTCTTACAAAACTAAACATAATCTTACCATATGATCCAGCAATTGCACTCCTTGGTATTTTATTTACCCAGAGGAGCTGAAAACTTATGTCTACACAAAAATCTGCACATGAATGTTTATGGCAGCTTTATTCGTAATTGCCAAAAGTTAGATGCAACCAAGATGTCCTTCTGTAGATGAATGGATAAATTGTGGTACATCCAGACAATGGAATATTATTCAATGCTAAAAAGAAATGGCTGGAAGCAGTGGCTCACGCCTGTAATCCCAGCACTTTGGGAGGCCGAGGCGGGTGGATCATGAGGTCAGGAGATCCAGGCCATCCTGGCTAACACGGTGAAACCCCGTCTCTACTAAAAAATACAAAAAACTAGCCAGGCGAGGTGGCGGGCGCCTGTAGTCCCAGCTACTCGGGAGGCTGAGGCAGGAGAATGGTGTAAGCCAGGGAGGCGGAGCTTGCAGTAAGCCGAGATCGCACCACTGCACTCCAGCCTGGGTGACAGAGCGAGACTCCGTCTCAAAAAAAAAAAAAAAAAAAATTTTTTTTTCATAATTAGCCAGGCATGGTGACATGCTCCTACAGTTCCAGCTACTTAGTAGGTTGAGGCAGGAGGATCGCTTTAGCCTAGGAGGTCAAGGTTGTGGTGAGCCGTGATTGTGCCACTACACTCCAGCCTCCATAACAGAGCAAGAAACTCTGGTATGGAGAGAACAATGAATATAACTTTGGGTACATTAATAGGAAGAGGAATAGAAAGTAAAGATAGAGGAGAAAAATTAAGAAACAGAGAGAAATGAAATAAATCAATATTATGAAAAGGAAGTGAGTAAAAAGTTTTAAGAAAGAGCTGTTCAGTAATCCCGAATGCTGAAGTGATCATGGAGAATTCAGAATGAAAAAGAGCTAGGCCCAGCGCGGTGGCTCACGCCTGTAATCCCAGCACTTTGGGAGGCCGAGGCAGGCGGATCATGAGGTCAGGAGATTGAGACCAGCCTGGCTAACACGGTGAAACCCTGTCTCTACTAAACAAATACAAAAAATTAGCTGGGTGTGGTGGCGGGCGCCTGTAATCCCAGCTACTCAGGAGGCTGAGGCAGGAGAATGGCGTGAACCCGGGAGGCGGAGCTTGCAGTGAGTCAAGATTGCGCCACTGCACTCTAGCCTGGACAACAGAGCCAGACTCCATCTCAAATAAATAAAGAAATAATGAATGAATGAATGAATGAATGAAAAAGAGCTTTGCAGTAGAAACTTGTAATAAATTGAGAGTAAAATTCCAGTAGCCAGAGGATGAAATTAACATTGTAGGAGATTGGAAAGACAATAGAATTTTTCCGATGTACAAAGAGCCCTTACAAGCCAGAAAGAAAAAAAGTGATCAACGCAGTAAAGAAATAAACAAAAAAACTTGAATAGGCAAGAAATTGAAGAGGAAATACAACTGGGCAATAAACATATGAAAAGATGTTTAGCTTCACTTATAATTAAATAAATGCAAATTAAAACAGGATATCTTTTTTTAATTAATGTATCATCAAAGTTAAAAAGATTGATGTTACTCGGGTGGGCACAGTGGCTCACGCCTGTAATCCCAGCACTTTGGGAGGCCGAGACAGGCAGATCACGAGGTCAGGAGATTGAGACCATCCTGGCTAACACAGTGAAAC
>NW_012101254.1:4388199-4392110 GCF_000951045.1 Mandrillus leucophaeus
TGTTTTTAGTAGAGACGGGGTTTCACTGTATTAGCCAGAATGGTCTCAATCTACTGACTTCGTGATCTGTCCTCCTCGGCCTCCCAAAGTGCTGGGATTACAGGCATGAGCCACTGCGCCCAGTCACACCAGGCTAATTTTTGTATTTGTAGTAGAGACGGGGTTTCTCCATGTTGGTCAGGCTGGTCTCAAACTCCCCACCTCAGGTGATCCTCCCGCCTAAGCCTCCCAAAGTGCTGTGACTACAGGCCTGAGCCACTGCGCCCAGCCATATTTTTTGTATTTTTAGTAGAAGCAGAGTTTCACCATGTTGGCTAGGCTGGTCTCAAACTCTTGACCTCAGGTGATGCACCCGCCTTGGCCTCTCAAAGTGCTGGGATTACAGGTGTGAGCCACCGTGCCCAGCCTGTTTTTCTTGCTATTGAGTTGTTTGAGTTTCTTATATATTTTGGATATTAACATTAGCCTTTTATCAGATACATAGTTTGCAAATATATTCTCCCATTCCATAGTCTGTCTCTTCACTCTGTCAATAGTTTCCATTGTTGTTGTTGTTTGATGCAATCTCACTTGTCTATTTTTAAGACTACTCATTTCTATTTGTTCTGATTCTAAGCTTCCCTGGTGACCTGCTAACCTAATTTCCCATGTGGACTATAACTTGCATTGTGACATACCAGTTGCAGACCTCTGTTAATTTACTGAAAGTCATTAAATTCACAATAAGTAAGTTCTTTTTTTTTTCTTTAGAGACAGGGTCTTGCTCTGTTGCCCAGGCTGAAGTGCAGTGGTGTGATCATAGCTCATTCCAGCCTCAAACTCCTGGGCTCAGGCAATCCTTCCACCTCAGCCTCCCAAAAGTGCTAGGATTACAGGTTTGAGTTGCCGCACCCATACTGCAATAAAACTGTCTAGAATCTTTCAAGGTCTTAGTTCCCACAATCAGGGCAACAAACCTACTGGGTTTCTGCTCTAAGTTTGTTTGTTTGTTTGTTTCTCAGTGTGAGACTTGCAAGCCATGCCTTCAATCTAATCATTTCTCTAGGGATGTGGTGTGGATCCTTTCTTCCAAAAGAGCCTCTTTTTCAAACTGAAGGCCAAATAAAAATAGCATTTACATTTCTGTATGACTTCAAACTAAATAAGAGAAGCCTACATTTCTTGATAATTGTGAATTATCTGAGGTGTTTTAAAACACACATTCCCAGGACCCTCCCTGGATCAGCTGAATATGAATCTTGGGGTCAGGGAGACTTGAGTTTCTACATGTCTAAGAATTTTTCCAGGTGATTCTGATAAAGCTAGCCTGTCATTAGGCTGAAGGGTAGTAACCATCACCCTAGCTCACACCTTATCCTTGTCTTAGAATGATGCCTTGGGGCATTGCCTCATACCTTAGGCCTCTAAGCTTCATTTTAAAAGTTATTAAATGGGAACATTATTTGGCTGTATACCTGTAAGTCATATCATAAGGAACTGAGTCAACTTCTAAGATAAATAAATAGGGCCACTAAGAAATAAAAAGACAAACATAGTCCATTTAAATCTTAATTCACCTGAGATTATTTGATTTCCACAATTGTGTTCAATTATGTTCAAATCAAATTCATGTATTATTTATTTTGCACTTTTTTTGTTTGTTTGTTTTTGAGATATTCTCACCCTGTTGCCCAGGCTGAAGAGCAGTGGCCCAATCTTGGCTCACTGCAACCTCTGCCTCCTAGTTCAAGCTATTCTTGTGCCTCAGCCTCCTGAGTAGCTTCAACTACAGGTGCGTGCCATAATGCCTGGCTAATTTTTGTATTTTCAGTGGAGACTGGGTTTCACCATGTCGGCCAGGCTGGCCTCGAACTTCTGGCCTCAAGGGATCCACCCCTGTCAGCTTCCCAAAGTGCTGGGATTAGAGGTGTTAGCCACCTCGCCTGGCCGTTTGTTGTTGTTGTTGTTGTTGTTGCTGCTGTTGTTGTTGAGATGCATTCTTATTCTGTCACCCAGGTTGGAGTGCAGTGACGCGATCTTGGCTCACTGCAACCTCCGCCTCTCAGGTTCAAGCAATTCTTCTGCCTCAGCCTCCCGAGTAGCTGGGATTACAGGCACCCACCAGCATGCCCGGCTAATTTTTGTATTTTTACACAATTACAGGCATGAGCTACTGCACCGGGACTTAAATTAAAATTTATTCTGGATTTTCCTGGATAAATTTTAAAAGATTATCCTGGATTATCAGGGTTGACTCTAAATGTAATCACAAGTATCCATGTAAGAGGAAGGCAGAGGGAGGGTATGAATACAGAAAAGGAAATATGACCACAGAAGCAGGGTGGAGTGATGGCAACAAATGCAGGCAGCCTCTAGAAGCTAGAAAAGGCAAGGAGCCAGACATGGTGGCTCATGCCTGCAATCCCAGCACTTTGGGAGGCTGAGGCGGGTGGATCACATGAAGTCGGGAGTTCGAGACCAGTCTGACCAATATGGTGAAACCCCGTCTCTACTAAAAATACGAAACTTAGCTGGGTATGGTGGCAGGCACCTGTAATCCCAGCTACTTGGATAGCTGAGGCAGGAGAATCGCTTGAACCCGGGAGGCAGAGGTTGCAGTGAGCTGAGATCACACGCCACTGTACTCAGCCTGGGCGACAGAGTAAGACTTAGTCTCAAAAAAAGAAAAGGCAAGGAAACAGATTCTCCCCTAGATCCCCCAGAAGGCACTAGTGCTGCCAACACCTTAACTTTACACCAGTGAAACTAATTTCAGATACCTGTCCTCTGAAATTGTAAAATAATAAACGTGTGGTGCTTTATGTCACCAAGTTTATGGTAATGCATTACAACAGTCATAGGAAACTAATACATATGGTTTCCCAAAGAACAAAGTTGATCTGTCTGACCTGCGTTTTAAAGGATAAATAGGAATTCAACAAGTAGTTAAGGAAGTGAAGAAAAGTCCAGGGAAGACCCTCCAGTATTGGAAGTCAGGAACTTGGACCATAAAACCTATGGTTTTCCACTAAAAGTTTTGTGAAGATGTCTCACCTTTTAGCAGTAATAGTTGAAAATTTCCAACGTGGCTGTGGGTTTCCTTTCTTTTGCCTTACCTCCGGTTTTGCAGTCTGAAATTTAATCTTTTTTTAAAAATAAAATTTATTGTCTAGGCACGGTGGCTCATGCCTGTAATCCCAGCACTTTGGGAGGCCAAGGCAGGTGAATCACTTGAGGTCAGAAATTTGAGACCAGCCTGGCCAAGATGGTAAAACTCCATCTCTACTAAACATACAAAAATTAGCCAGGTGTGATGGCATGCGTCTATACTCCCAGCTGCTTGGGAGGCTGAAGTAGTAGAATCACTTGAACCCAGGAGGTGGAGATTGTAGTGAGCTGAGATCGTGCCACTGCCCTCCAGCCTGGGCGACAGAGTGAGACTCTGTCTCAAACAAACAAATAAACAAATACATAAAATTCATTATGTCTTGGAGAGAAGAGAGGAGACTTTCTAGAGAGAACATTCTTCTTTTTTTCTTTTTTTTTCTTAGACCTCTCAGGGATGAAAAGGAGAACATTCTTCAGAAAATAAATGAGAAAACTAGAGAGATAATCAGATCTCTGACACTTGTTTATTGTTGGAGCAGGTTTGGAGAGAGAGTGACAAAGTCCTCGCTTAAAACAAGTAAAGAAATTCCTTGCCTGATTTGTTTGGGATTAAGAGAAACAAAATAATAAAAAGAGCTCTAAATTTGGTATAACTAACAAGAGAATAAGTTAATTCACACAGAATGCGGCACAAAAACTCGGGGTATTACAGTTAAAAGACGGGGAGGCCAGGCATGGTGGCTCACTCCTGTAAACCTAACACTTTGCGAGGCTCAGGCAGGCAATTGCCTGAGCTCAGGAGTTCGAGACCAGCCTGGGCAACA
>NW_012101254.1:4392975-4394865 GCF_000951045.1 Mandrillus leucophaeus
TGGGATTACAAGCATGAGCCACCAAACCCAGTCACAATATATTTTATTTTATTTTTTGAGACAGAGTCTTACTCTGTCACACAGGCTGGAGTGTAGTGGCACGATCTTGGCTCACTGCAACCTCTGCCTTCCGGGTTCAAGAGATTCTCCTGCCTCGGCCTCCGAAGTAGCTGGGATTATAGGTTCTCACCATCATGCCTAGCTAATTTTTTTGTATTTTTAGTAGAGATGGTTTTCGCCACGTTGCCCAGGCTGGTCTCAAGCTCCTAAGCTCAGGCAATCAGCCCATCTCAGCCTCCCAAAGTGTTAAGATTATAGGAGTGAGCCACCATACCCAACCCACAATTTATATTATTAATAAAAAGATAAACCCCAGCATATCAGTCTGAAAGATCTGAATTTTGGTTGATGGTCCTTTTGTGATTTTCTTTAGGATAAAGATAGGTATTTCTTTTGTATGTGTCTAGAGGGCCCATTCTAGTGATTTCCATGAGTATGGGCAGATTGCTTCAAGATTAATTCATGTCTTGCCTTCTAGAAATAGAAAAGTACAACTGTAAAACATAACACTTTTCTGACTTAAAAAAATAGTTTCATTTATTGGGCACTTGTTCTGTGTTCCTTTAGGTGACAGTCAGTCAGGTGTGGCCACAAGAGGAGACACGGGAGAGGCACAATAAAACAGTTTATTACACTTACAGGTTTTAGAAAGAGGGTCATTATATGCCACACAAGGTCACAGGGGAAATGCCAAGTTTTGGTCAGGTGGCAGAAGACAGTAACAGGAAGAAAGTATAGACCAGAACTTTTTTTTTCTTTTTTTCTTTTTTTTTTGAGACAGAGTTTCACTTTTGTAGCCCAACCTAGAGTGCAATGGCACGATCTTGGCTCACTGCAACCTCCGCCTCCCAGGTTCAAGTGATTCTCCTGCCTCAGACCCCTAAGTAATTGGGATTACAGGCATGTGCTACCACACCTGTCTTATTTTTCTGTATTTAGTAGAGACAGGGTTTCACCATGTTTGTCAGGCTGGTCTCAAACGCCTGATCTCAAGTGATCCACCTGCTTCAGCCTCCCACAGTGGTGTTGGGATTACAAAGATGAGCCACTGCACCCAACCTAGGCCAGAATTTTTTTTTTTTTTTTTTTTGAGGCAGAGTCTCACTGTGCTGCCCAGGCTGGAGTGCAGTGGCACGATCTTGGCTCACTACAACCTCAGCCTCCCAGGTTCAAGCAATTCTCCTGCCTCAGCCTCCTAAAGAGCTGGGATTACAGGTACGCGCCACCATGACTGGCTAATTTTTTGTATTTTTAGTAGAGACAGGGTTTTGCCATGTTGGCCAGGCTGGTCTCGAACTCTTGACCTTGTGATCCGCCCGCCTAGGTCTCCCAAAGTGCTAGGATTACAGGTGTGAGCCACTGCTCCAGGCCTAGGCCAGAACTTTTATTAGGGTTTCTAAGGGTAAGGCAAGGCAGGGCAAAGAGTTTAGGGTTGGCTAGTTTGAATAACTCCTGCAGGCTCTAAACTTTGGGGATGGTCCCTAATTGCCTGCGATGATTAAGGCAAAAGAATGTTGCTTCTTGGGATGTATGGGCCAGAGAGGGAAGGTATAGCTCTGGACTGGTCAGTTTATGTATCAAAGGAATGTTTTGGCTGGGCGTGGTGGCTCACACCTGTAATCCCAGCATTTTGGGAGGCCTAGGCAGGCGGATCACTTGAGGTCAGGAGTTGGAGACCAGCCTGGGCAACATAGTGAAACTCCAGTCTCTACTAAAATTATAAAAATTAGCTGGGTGGGCCGGGCGCGGTGGCTCAAGCCTGTAATCCCAGCACTTTGGGAGGCCGAGAGGGGCGGATCACGAGGTCAGGAGATCGAGACCATCCTGGCT
>NW_012101254.1:4397330-4399271 GCF_000951045.1 Mandrillus leucophaeus
GTGGCATGATCTTGGCTCACTGCAACCTCTGCCTCTTGGATTCAAGCGATACTCCTGCCCCAGCCTCCGAAGTAGCTGGGATTACGGGTGCGCACAACCATGCCCGGCTAATTTTTCTATTTTTAGTAGAGACAGGGTTTCACCATGTTGGTCAGGCTGATCTCGAACTCCTGACCTCGTGATCCACCTACCTTGGCCTCCCAACATAGCAAGACTTCATTTCTTAGAAGAAGGAGGAGGAGCAAAAGGAGAAGAAAGAAGAGGCTGAGTAATTTTTGTTGTTGTTGTTTTGTTCATTTGTTTGTTTTTTGAGACAGGGTCACTCTGTCGCCCAGGCTGGGGTGCAGTGACACTGTCTCAGCTCACTGTAACCAAGACCGAGTGATTTTATATGCTCCCTCTACCCTGCTTTGGTCAGAGATCTCATCTAGGTTCCTGGCAACCTGCAAGCCTAATTAACATCTTTTCCACTCTCATGGCTCAACTCTAATATTTTCAATGTTTTTTTATTTAGTTGTCACCCTAAACTGAACCACTGTTTTCCCCCCAAAACTAGCATCCCCTCAAACTTCACCTTTTTCTCTTAATGGCTCCACCACATTTTGTTATGCAGAGTCAAAATCTTGGTGTTATTGATTAATTTAACAAATATTTAAATATTATTCAGGCCGGGCGTGGTGGCTCAAGCCTGTAATCCCAGCACTTTGGGAGGCCGAGACGGGTGGATCACGAGGTCAGAAGAACCAGACTATCCTGGCTAACATGATGAAACCCTGTCTCTACTAAAAATGCACACACACACACACACACACACACAAAAGATGGGCGTGGTGGCACACGCTTGTAGTCACAGCTACTTGGGAGGCTGAGGCAGGAGAATCACTTGAACCTGGGAGGGTTGCAGTGAGCCGAGATCACGCCACTGCACTGCAGCCTGGATGACAGAGTGAGACTTTGTCTCAAAAAAAAAAAAAAAGTCAAATATATATTTGAGTACAGAATATATATATATAAATTAATGAGTATAAAGGGAAATAAGAACTAGCCCAGAATCCCAGAAATAGACTCTCCCTCTTCTTTTTTAGTAACTTCAAAATATTTAAATTCCTTCTTTCTTAGCCCTAAATCTTGTTCCTGAGATTTTTTTTCCCTCTCTGGATCAATCTTTCACCTTTAATCACAACCAAGAAGAAATACAATATCAAAACTGCTGAGCTTTTAAAGGTATCATTTTATGAATAGTATAATATAAAGATGTATATGCATCACATGTATATGAAGAAAGGGTCAAAAACAATTAGATCCAGGCACAGCAGTGTGCGCCTACTCAGGAGGCTGAGGCGGGAGGATTGCTTGAGCCCAGGAGTTTGAGGCCAGCCTGGGTAACATAGGAAGACAATATAAATTTATAATATGCAATATAAATATGAGCATATTGGCATATTTTGGATGATTTGGATTAACACTTTTTTGAGTGATCTTCAGTTCACATGCAAATTTACAATTGAACTGGTGTCACATTATACTCTAAAGTTAGAGCATTTAACCTTTTTTTTTTTTTGAGATGGAGTCTTGCTCTGTCACCCAGGCTGGAGTGCAATGGCATGATCTCAGTTCACTGCAACCTCCACCTCCCAGGTTCAAGCACTTCTCCTGCCTCAGCCTCCCGAGTAGCTGGGATTACAGGTGCCTGCCTCCACACCTGGCTAATTTTTGTATTTTTAGTAGAGACAGGGTTTCACCATATTGGCCAGGCTGGTGTCGAACTCCTCAGGTGATCCAGCTGCCGCGGCCTTCCAAAGTGCTGGGATTACAGGTGTGAGTCACCACGCCCATCCACATTTAACCTTTAAGGCAATATTGCCGAGGCTGGCAACATTTCTAGAGATCTATAATTACATGCCTCAGGGTTCATAATTTCCTTTTTTTTTTTTTTTTTTT
>NW_012101254.1:4400521-4402535 GCF_000951045.1 Mandrillus leucophaeus
AAAAAAAAAAAAAAAAAAAAAAAAATTATTCAGCACATACAACTGTGCAAGGGATGCCAGAGAATACAATGGTAAGTTTAATGGAAACTCTGCCGTCATAAAGGCTTATATGCTATCAGGAAAGACAACTAAGTGTGCGCCCAAACTAGTATAGTGACAGTAGAGAAGACTTCCTGGAGAAAGTGATGGTCAAGAGGGGTGTGGAGAGGTGTGCTCCACGGGTAAAAGTGTAAGATAAAGCATGGCTTTAGACGCACCCAAAGACATCGCCGAAGCAGAGTTATAGGAGAAATGGAGAGTGAGAGAGGCATATGTGAATCTGGATGATTCGCATGAAGCGTCTTGTAAGTTATAAGGAATTTGGACTATCTGAAGACTATGAGGAAGTCATGATTAGTTTTATGTTTTTAAAGAATCTTTTTTTTTCTTTTGAGTCGGAGTTGCTCTGTCACCCAGGCTGGAGTGCAGTGGCACGATCTCTCCTCACTGCAACCTCTGCCTCCGGGGTTCAAGCGATTCTCCTGCCTTAGCCTCCTAAGTAGCTGGGATTACAGGAGCGCGCCACTACGCCTGGCTAACTTTTGTGTTTTTAGTAGAGACGGGTTTCACGTGTTGGCCAGGCTGGTCTTGAACTTCTGGTCTCAAGTGATTCACCCCTGCTTGGCCTCCCAAAGTGCTGCGATTACAGGTGTGAGCCACCGTGCCCGGGCGAAAAGAATCAATATTGCCATAGTTTGGAGAATTTCTCCTTTTCTCTCCATCCCTTGAATCCAATTTATTACCAAATCTGTCTCGTTATTGTCTAATTTATCCTTTCATCTGGATTCCCATTGCCACCCTGCCTGGTACCACCTTACACCCAGCTCTTCTCATCTCCTGCTTAGAGCGCTTCAACCAGTAGCAGTGCCCCAGGCCGGGTGCAGCGGCTCACGCCTGTAATCCCTGCACTTTGGAAGGCTGAGGCGGGTGGATCACGAGGTCAGGAGTTCGAGATCAGCCTGGCCAAGATGGTGAAACCCCGTCTCTACTAAAAATACAAAAATTAGCTAGGCGTGGAATCCTAGCTAGTTGGGAGGCTGAGGCAGGAGAATCGCTTGAACCCGGGAGGCGGAGGTTGGAGTGAGCGGAGATAGCGCCGCGCCATTGCACTGCAGCCTGGGCAACAACAGCGAAACTCCATCTTAAGAAAAGCCAACAGTGCCCCAGACTCTCTCTCTCTCCAATGTACACTGCGTACAAAGACTAGACCAACGATGCCAAAGGTTACACCAGGATGACAATGAAGTCCAAGTCATTCATCTTGGCGCTTCTTTTTATCAAGCTAGCTAGCTAATATTACAACTTAGAATCATTCTCCGAGGCCAGCCAGCTTCCTCAAAAATCTCCCCAAATGCAGCTGACATTCTTCCCTCACTCCTCCAAACCTTATAACATTATTCCCCTTTCCCGTGGCATAATGCAATCCAGAAGCATCCTGAGAGTCTACATCCTTTCAATCCTCCAAGACACAGCTTCTCCTCCCATCCTTTGAGCTTTTCTCACCCAGAATAGGCTGTACCAAACATTTCTACATTGTATTAACTCGAATTATGTCACAGATCGAGGTCTTCGCTTTCCTTTGTCAGAAAAGACTCACATTCTTCTCACATAGGCCTCGCAGGGCCTGGCCAAGTGCTTCCTAAGCTCAGAACAAATACTAGTCAACTTTAATTGAACCAAATCGGGCGGGGTTTGCGGAGTCTGAGGGTGCGACGTTGGGGAGAGGGGGATGAAAACACTGGAGGACGGGCCGGAAGCGTCGAGTCCAACACAAAAGAGGCGTCAGACAAAACGCCAAGAGGCTGGGGACTGGGAACGAAGAAGGAGTACACGGAAAGCCACCCGCCACCTGCTCGAGGCAGCGGAGGAGTACCGCGGCCGTTGGTGGGCGTGGTCGCGCCAGTCTCGCGGGAGCGGCCGTTGGGCGGGCCGTTGTGTGCAGTGGCATGATCTTGGCTCACTGCAACCTCTGCCT
>NW_012101254.1:4403171-4405546 GCF_000951045.1 Mandrillus leucophaeus
GGGCGGGAATCTGACGGAGAAAGGGAGCGGGGGATGGGGTCCTCCCCTGGGAAGGGTCCCAATCGGGAGCCTGCGGCCGCAGCGGCCATCTGCGAGGCGACAGAGACCGCGGGGTTGGGGCCGAGAGGGAGCTCCCGATGCTTGGGGACCGTATGCCGGTGGCCAGTGGCGGCGAGGGCTCGGCCATGTGGGAAGAGGCACCTTCCGCCCACTGGCCGCCCTCTCCCCGAGCTTTGGCGCCATCCTCTCGTGCCAACCTAGCCCTCCAGGCTCATCAAGGGTGTGAGGTTTAGTGTGGGAGTAAATACGGAAAGAGGGACTATTTGTTCATTTGTTTTTCGAGGGAGAGGTGAATAGATGTGAATAACTTTTTAAATTTTAATATTTAAAATATGTGATGTGGGAAGCTTCTTTTGGCTAGGAGTTTGACAGTGAAAGGAAACCCGGGCAGAGTCTGTTTCACATTCTGGTTGCCTGGCCTTGGGCTCTTGTATGTTAATTTCAGAGGCTGGACCCGACCTCCAGGGGTTGTCACTCATTTACACTCTTTTCAGGGCCTTTTACTAACTTTGGAAAACTTGAATTATGTCGGTCCCTAGATTTTCCTTCTTATTATGCTTGGTTTTCTTTCTCTCTTAGGATTTCTCTAAAACTTAATCAGTAATTGTCGTTTGCCTATAATTGTTGTATAGTTTCTTTGATTTTAAGTAATTTCATGAATTTTTTTCATCACAACCTACCTACAAAGAGCTTTTCTAGAAAATTTTACTCTGAACAAAAGGGGAAAAGAAAACTCTGGGGGGAAAAGTAGTATTAGGTAAAACTTGATGTGAAACTACAAAAGAGAAGAGGGAAAACTGTGGTAGGGAGGAAAGGGAGGAAGACAGGTTAACTGTGTCTTTGTGAAGAGCATTCTGAAGTCTAGGCAAAAGGGCCAGGGAAATATTCTGTCTGGGATTGAGGGTTTATCCACCTACCGGGTGGGCTTCAGGTAACAGCGAAATACTGTCTCCCTTGGGAATCGTTTCAAATCCCTCGCTCCTCCCTGTGGTTAGCTCTGGAATGACAGTATGAACTTAAATGTTTTGTTTTCCAATTCAAATTTGATACTCGTAACTGACCTTAATAACAATTTTATAATTAGGTATAAAATTTCAAGATTGGAGTGGATCCTATAGTTCATCTTATCTGCTTTGGCTCCCACTTTTTTTTTTTTTTGAGACGGAGTTTCGCTCTTGTTGCCCAGGCTGGAATGCAATGGCGCGATCTCGGCTCACCACAACCTCCGCCTCCCAAGTTCAAGCGATTCTCCTGCCTCAGCCTCCCCAGTAGTTGGGATTACAGGCATGTGCCACCACGCCCGGCTTATTTTGTATTTTTAGTAGAGACAGGATTTCTTCATGTGTCTGGTCTCGAACTGACTCGGGCTGACTCAGGTGATCCGCCCGCCTTGGCCTCCCAAAGTACTGGGATTACAGGCGTGAGCCACCACACCCGGTGGCTCCCACATTTTATAGCTAAGAAATTGAGGTGCAGAAAGGTTAGGACACTGCTTTGGTGGAAAGAATCTGTAGGATCAGATTGTTGAAGACACTAGACATTGTTAAGCATCTATGTCAAACTGAAGCATAGCATTCATATTTCACCACCATACACAGTATAACTGTTTGGTAGATGTAATTGTCTATTAGAAATATCTAGGCCGGGCACAGTGGCTCACATCTGTAATCTCAGCATTTTGGGAGGCCGAGGCAGGCAGATCACCTGAGCTCAGGAGTTAAAGACCAGCCTGGGCAACATGGCAAAACCCTGTGTCTACAAAAAATACAAAAAAATTAGCAGGGTGTGGTGGTGCCCACCTGTAGTCCCAGTTACTTGGGAGGCTGAGATGGAAAATCACCTTGAGCCCAAGAGGCAGAGGCTTCATTGAGCCGAGATCGCCCCACTGCACTCCAATCTGGGCGACAGAGCGAGATGCTGTCTCAAAACATGAATGAATAGGCCAGGCTCAGTGGCTTATGCCTGTAATCCTAGCACTTTGGGAGGCTGAGATGGGCCGATTGCCTGAGCTCAGGAGTTCGAGACCAGCCTGGACAACATGACGAAACCCCGTCTTTACTAAAAATAAAAAAATTAGTCAAATGTGGTGGTGCGTGCCTATAATCCTAGCTACTTGGAAGGCTGAGGCAGGAGAATCGCTTGAACCCTGGAGGCGGAGGTTGCAGTGAGCCAAGATCGTGCCACTGTACTCCAGCCTGGGCGACAGAGTGAGACTCTGAAAAAAAAAAAAAAAAAAAAGAGAATGAGTAAATAAATCTGGATATAGTTTCAGAAGGAAAGTAGGTAGTTGAGAAGTTCCATTTCCGTGGCATTCT
>NW_012101254.1:4406596-4416146 GCF_000951045.1 Mandrillus leucophaeus
CTCTGCCTCCCAGGTTCAAGCGATTCTCCTGCCTCAGCCTCCTGAGTAGCTGGGATTACAGGCATGTGCCACCATGCCTGGCTAATTTTGTATTTTTAGTAGAGAAGGGGTTTCTCCACATTGGTCAGGCTGGTCTCGAACTTCTGACCTCAGGTGATCCACCCGCCTCTATCTCCCAAAGCGCTGGGATTACAGGTGTGAGCCACCACGCCCAGCAGCCAGGGTGTTTTGAGAAGAGGTAATCAAAATACCACAGGCCAGGCGAAGCGGCTCACGCCTGTAATCCCAGCACTTTGGGAGGCCAAGGGGGGCAGATCACCCGAGGTCTGTTCGAGACCAGCCTAGCCAACATGGTGAAACCCCATCTCTACTAAAAATACAAAAATTAGCCAGAGGCCAGAGAATCGCTTGAACAGGAAGGCCAGTGAGCTGAGATTGCACCGCTGCACTCCAGCCAGGGTGACAGACTCTGTCTCAAAAAAAACAACAACAAACAAACCACAGATGATGTTCCCCTCCCTCCTTCTTTCTCCATGAAAAAAGTGGCTGAGGTATGTACTTTGGGATTAAGAGGTAGGGACTGGGCACAGTGGCTCATACCTGTAATCCCAGCACTTAGGGAGGCTTAGGGGGGCATATCACAAGGTCAAGAGACCAAGATCATTCTGGCCAATATGGTGAAACCCTGTCTCTAAAATACAAGAATTAGCCGGGCATGGTGGCGCGTGCCTATAATCCTAGCCACTCAGGAGGCTGAGGCAGGAGAATCGCTTGAACCCAGGAGGCAGAGGTTGCAGTGAGCTGAGATCGCGCCACCGTACTCCAGCCTGGGCGACAGGGCAAGACTCCATTTCAAAAAAAAAAAAAAGAGGTAGATTGTGGAGGGGTGCCTGAGAAATATATGAGGTAAGGCCCTTGAGTTTTTGATGGCTAAATAAGAAATCAAATCTGAAAATAGATTCGGTTGATGTAGTCTTTTTTTTTTTTTTTTTTTTTTTCCCGAGACAGAGTCTCGCACAGCCCAGGCTAGAGTGTAATGGCATGATCTCGGCTCACTGCAACCTCCGCCTCCTGAGTTCAAGCAATTCTCCTGCCTCAGCTTCCCGAGTAGCTGGGATTGCAGGCGCCTGCCACCATGCCCAGCTAATTTTTTGAGTTTTTAATAGAGACAGGGTTTCACTATGTTGGCCAGGCTGGTCTCCAACTCCTGACCTTGTGATCCGCCCGCCTCGGCCTCCCAAGGTGCTGGCATTACAGGCGTGAGCCACCATGCCTGGCCTATCAGTTGATGTAGTCTTAAAGGGACAAGAGTACATTTAACATTTGGTTGTGAGGTTCTCTGGAAGTGACAAAACTGCTTTCTATGGAGAGTTAGGAATTTTTTTTTTTTTTTTTTTGGCTCTATCTTGGCTCACTGAAACCTCTGCCTCCTGGGTTCAAGCGATTCCCCTGCCTCAGCCTCCCAAGTAGCTGGGATTACAGGCGTTTGCCACCAGGCCAGCTAATTTTTTTTGTATTTTTAGTGGAGATGGGATTTCACTATGTTGGCCAGACTCCTGACCTCGTGATCCTCCCGCCTCGGCCTCCCAAAGTGCTGGGATTACAGACTTGAGCCACCATGCCTGGCCGGGAATTTTCTGTCCTATGAATCGTATTTTCCTTTTATTAAAGGCAGTGTCAATATCTATAGTATAATTTTGAGTAGGCCAGCTGTTTATTGCTGTGTAGAAGCTGCCTTATTAATGGTCAAAAGGGGTCACCTAGAATTGACTATAGAGATAGTATTGAGCAGAAAATTCTTAAAATACCTGCATATTAGTTTCAGTCATTAAATTAATGGAAAAAATACAAAAAAAAATCACAAGTATGCTATGGGGTTCTACCTTAGGGCATTGAAGGTTGAAAAGCATTTATTTTCTTATCCTCAGATTAGCATCTCATATCAATAGCTTAAAGCACTTTTTACTTACTAAACCAGGTCAGAATTTCTCTGTTTTTTTTTTTTTTTTTTTTTTTTGAGACGGAGTCTCCCTGTCACCCAGGCTGGAGTGCAGTGGTGCGATCTCAGCTCCCTGGCCTTCCTGTTCAAGTGATTCTCTGGCCTCAGCCTTCTGAGTAGCTGAGATTACAGGCATGTGCCAGGACGCCTGGCTAATTTTTTGTATTTTTAGTAGAGACGGGGTTTCTCCATGTTGGTCAGGCTGGTCTCGAACTCCTGACCTCAGGTAATCCGCCCGCCTCCGCCTCTGAAAGTGCTGGGATTACAGGCACGAGCTACTGCGCCTGGCCAGAATTTCTTTGTCTAGAATGTAGTTAAGCAACTTTTGTAAAAACGCATTTTTTGCATTTGATTAGCATGCCGTACCCATTCACAGTTCAAAGCTAGTATAGGATTATATCACATGTATGCCCATGAGCATGGAGAAACTCTTTGCTTTTCTTTTCTTTTTTTGAGATGGAGTTTTGCTCTTGTTGCCCAGGCTGGAGTGCAGTGGTGCGATCTCGGCTCACTGCAGCTTCTGCCTCCTGGGTTCTAGCAGTTCTGCCCCAGCCTCCCAAGTAGCTGAGATTACAGACACACGCCACCATGCCTGGCTAATTTTTTTGTATTTTTAGTAGAGAAGGGTTTTTGCCATGCTGGCCAGTCTGGGCTTAAACTCCTGGCCTCAAGTGATCTGTCTGCCTCAGCCTCCCAAAGTGCCGGGATTACAGACATGAGCCACCGTGACCAGCCTTTTTATTTTTAAAATTATTTATTTTGAGACAGGGTCTCACTCTTGCCCATGCTTGAGTGGTAAGGAGTACAGGATTTCTTGTGCCAGTTCCTTCACATCCTTGCTACCCTTATCTACCTTTACAGTGACTTGATCATAGCTCACTGCATAGCCTCCTGGGCTCAAGGGGTCTTCCAGCCTCAGCCTACTATAGGCACATGCCACCATGACTGGCTAATTTTTTATTTTTTTAAATTTTTTGTAGAGATGGGGCCTTGCAATGTTGCCCAGGCTGAGGACTTATTTATTTATTTATTTATTTGTTTATTTATTTATTTGAGATGGAGTCTTGCTCTGTTGCCCAGACTCGAGTGCAGTGGCCTGATCTCCGCTCTCTGCAAGCTCCACCCCCCAGGTTCATGCCATTCTCCTGCCTCAGCCTCCCAAGTAGCTGGGACTACAGGCGCCCACCACCACGCCCGGCTAATTTTTTTGTATTTTTAGTAGAGATGGGGTTTCACCCTGTTAGCCAGGATGGTCTCAATCTCCTGACCTTGTGATCCACCCGTCTCGGCCTCCCAGAGTGTTGGGATTACAGGCGTGAGCCACCACACCTGGCCTATTTATGTTTGTTTATTTATTTATTTATTTATTTGAGACGCAGTCTCACACTGTCACCCAGACTGGAGTGCAGTGGCACAATGTTGGCTCACTGCAAGCTCCGCCTCCTGGGTTCACACCATTCTCCTGCCTCAGCCTCCCGTGTAGCTGGGACTACAGGTGCCCACCACAACACCCGGCTAATTTTTTATTTTTTATTTTTAGTAGAGGCAGGGTTTCACCGTGTTAGCCAGGATGATCTCGATCCCCTGACCTCTTGGTCTGCCCGCCTTGGCCTCCCAAAGTGCTGGGATTACAGACGTGAGCCACCGCGCTCGGCCTATATTTATTTATTTATTTTTTTAGGGTCAGGGTCTCCCTCTATTGCTCACGTTGGAGTGCAGTGGCACAATCATAGCTCACTCGCAGTCTTGATCTCCTGGATTCAAGCAATCCTACCTCAGCTTCCTGAGTAACTAGGACTACAGGCACATGCTGCCAGGCCCAGCTAATTTTTTATTTTAGTAGAGACAGGGTCTCACTATGTTGCGCAGGCTGGTCTTGAACTCCCAGGCTCAAATGATTCTCCTGCCTTAACTCCCAAAGTGCTGGGATTACAGGTGTGAGCCACCATGCCTGGTCCAGAAATTATTTTATATTTTATTCCATTCCCTTATAAGTTCTCGAGCAACTGGAAAATACAATCAGAACTTATTCCTCAAGATTTCAAGGATATTTTACACAAGTTCTGTTGTCTGATTCCTTAGTTGTTACTACTGTTCCCCACCTCCAATCTTCTATTGGGTTATTAGTCTTAGAATTGGACTTTGAGAGGTAAGGGCTTGAATTTAAGCACAGAAATTTATACAGGTCTGATCAGTAGTTCTTGACATTGTACTGTCTGGAAACAAATCTTTAGAACTGAACTTAAGATGTTTAATGACATTTTGTAGACAGAGTATGATTTCAGTATAGTAGTTTTGTTTCTTTCTAGATCTAGTTCAGAGATGAAGTATATCAACTTTTTTTTCCTTTTTGACCCAATGCTAGCAGAAAAACAACACCTTTTAGTCATATTTAGTATTTGAAAATGTATATACAGATTCCTTTTTATTTTTTACAGGTTCCTTTTTAATCAGCTTTATTGAGATATATAGTTCATACACTGTATGGTATATGAACTCACTTTAAGAGTATAATTCAGTGGGTTTAAGGATATTATTCATTCATTTTAAGGGTGTAATTCAGTGGTTTTTAGTATATTCTCTTTTTTTTTCTTTTTTTCTTTTTTCAAGACAGGGTCTTGCTCTGTAAACCAGGCTGGAGTGCAGTGACACAATCTCAGCTCACTGCAACCTCCCCCTCCCAGGTTCACGTGATTCTCCTGCCTCTGCCTCACAAATAGCTGGAACTTCAGGCGCATGCCACCACACCCAGCTAATTTTTATATTTTCAGTAGAAACAGGGTTTCACCATGTTGCCCAGGCTGGTCTTGAACTCCTGGCCTCAAGTGATCCACCTGCCTCAGCCTCCCAAAGTGCTGGAATTACAGGCATGAGCCACTGTGCCTGGCTCTTTTGTAGTATATTCAAACAGAGTTCTACATCTATCACCACAATCAGTTTTAGAACCCCAAAAAGAAACCCTGTACTCTTTACCAGTAACTCCGTACCTCCCTTCCACTAGCCTCTGGCATCCACTAATTTACATGACTTCTATGAATTTGCCTATTCTGAACATTTTATAAATGGAATTCTAAATACATTTCCTTTTATATCTGGATGCTTTTACTAAGCATATGTATTTTTGAAATTGACTTTGAAGCCTGTTGACCCCTGAGGAGTAAATTACTCCCCACCCCAAGCATTCCCTCTACCCTCAGCTTTACCTATAAGAATGAGGTTTTTTTTTGTTTTTTTTTTTTAATCACACATACATTGTTGTAGTAGATTTAAGAATAAATATTTTGCTGACCCAGGGTTCTTTTGCTTATTTCTAGATCATTGCCTTGCAGATTTTATTTTACAGAGCTAAAGAGAATCAGAATTCTCTTTAAAACTCCAGTCTCATATCTAGTTATCACTCACCATCTCTTTGTTTCCAGCAATAGCCAGGCCTGGCCTAGAGGGACTTGATCTCCACTTTTGGTTTTTAGACTTTCTTTGGCTTTTACCACCTGCTGTGTATCCTTGACCTCATACTGCTGGACTCCTTTGGATGGATACCAGCAAGATGGTTCAGGCTCCAGTGGGCACTTTTTAAAATTCTCTCCTTCTGTTCAGATAGACATAGAGCTCAGGCAGATCACCAAGTCTGTTGCCTGTGTAACCAGGAAAGAGATGCTAGTTTTCTTTTAGGCACTCCCATTTGCTACAGTTGTTTCTGTTGGAACCTTCCTCACTTAGTTGATGGAATGGAAGCAAAAGACCCAGTACTCCATCCCAAATTAATGACTTAACAATTCTTGAATTTTCTCTTATCTCCTAGTTAACTCTTTTTCTTATCCCCAGGAGGTTGATTTTAATTATTGTTATTTATCCATTTATTTTCATAGAGACAGGGTCTTACTGTGTTGTCCAGGCTGGTGGTCTTGAACCCTTGGCCTCAAGGAATCTTTTCACCTCAGCCTCCCAAAGTGCTGGGATTACAGGCATGAGCCACCATACCCGGCCTGATATTTTTTAATTGATATATCATAGTTGTACCTAAGCGTAATTTTTTATTTTTATTTATTTATTTATTTATTTATTTATTTATTTTGGAGACAAGATCTCCCTCTATCGCCCAGGCTGGAGTGTAGTGGCGTGATCTCGGCTCACTGTAGCCTCCACCTTCTGGGTTAAAGCGATTCTCATGCCTCAGCCTCCCGAGAAACCTGGGACTACAGGCAGCAACCATCATGCATGGCTAATTTTTTTGTGTGTATTTTAGTAGAGACGAGTTTCACCATGTTGCCCAGGGCAGTCTCGAACTCCTGAGCTCAGGCAATCCGCCCACCTCAGCCTCCCAAAGTGCTGGGATTACAGATGTATGCCACCGCACCCAGCCAAGCATAATATTTTTAAGGGTCATCGATGTTGTATCATGAATCAATCAGTATTTCATTCTTTTTTATGGTTGAATAATATTCCATGGTATGGATATATCACATTTTGTTCATTCATTAGTTGATAGACATTTTGGATTTCCACTGTTTTTTTTTTTTTTTTTCTATTATAAATAGTGATACTATGTACAAATTTTTGTGTGGAAATATATCCTCGTATCTTTTGGTTATATACCAAAGAGTGGAATTGCTGGGTCATATGGTAACTACATGTTTAACATTTTGAGAAACTGCTAAACTCTTTTCCAAAGTGGCTGTACCATCTTACATTCTTGCCAGCAATATATGAGGATGCCAGTTCCTTCACATCTTCACTACACTTATCCACTTTTTTTATAATAACTAATAGTGGGTGTGAAGTGGTGTCTCCTTGTCATTTTGATTTGTATTTCTCTGATGGCTAAATGGCTAATGATGTTTGAACTTTTTGTTTGAGACAGAGTCTCACTCTGTCCAGGTTCAAGCGATTCTCCTGCCTCAGCCTCCCTAGCAGCTGGGATTATCGGCACATGCCACCACGCCCAGCTAATTTTTTGTATTTTTAGTAGAGACAGGGCATTAACCATGTTGTTCAGGCTGGTCTTGAGCTCCTGACCTCAAAGGATCCGCCTCCCTGGGCCTCCCAAAGTGCTGGGATTACAGGCTAGAGCCACCATGCCAGGCCTTATGTTTGAACATCTTTTATGTGTTTATTGGCCATTTGTGTATCTTTGGAGAAATGTCTATTCAAAGCCTTTGTTCATTTTTAATTGGATTTTTTTGTTGTTTTTTTATATGTTAAGAGTTCTTTACTCTTAACATATAAAAATGTTTTGGATACAAGTTTGTTAGATATATGATTTGTAAATATTTTCTCCAATTTTTGTGGACTTTTTGATTTGTTTTTTTGTTTTATTTATTTATTTTTGGTCGGGGGACAGTCTTGATCTGACCCCCCAGGCTGGAATGGAGTGGCGCGATCGTGGCTCACTGCAACCTCTGCCTCCTGGGTTCAAGTGATCCTCCTGCCTCAGCCTCTTGAGTAGCTGGGACCCAGGTGTGTGCCACCATGCCCAGCTAATTTTTGTATTTTTAGTAGAGACCAGGTTTCACCGTGTTGGCCAGGCTGGTCTCGAACTACTAACCTCAAGTGATCAGCCTGCCTCAGCCTCCCAAAGTGCTGGGATTACAGTCATGAGCCACTGCACCCTGCCTCTTTTTGTTTTGTTTTGTTTTGTTGTTTCGTGACGGAGTCTCACTCTGTTGCCAGGTTGGAGTGCAGTGGTGCAATCTCGGCTCACTGCAACCTCCGCCTCCCGGGTTCAAGTGATTCTCCTGCCTCAGCCTCCCAAGTAGCTGGGACTACAGGCACGCGCCATGACGCGCAGCTAATTTTTGTATTTTTAGTAGAGACAGGGTTTCACCATGTTGGCCAGGCTGGTCTTGAACTCCTGACCTTGTGATCTGCCCGATTGGGCCTCCCACAGTGCTAGGATTACAGATGTGAGCCACCGCACCTGGCCTCTTTTTGCTTTCTTGACGGTGTCTTTTGAAACAAAAGTTTTTGCTTTTGATAAAGTCCAATTTGTCTATTTTGTTTGTTTTTATTAAGAAGCTTTGCCTAACCCAAAGTCACAACAATTTTCTCTTAGGTTTTCTTCTGAGAGTTGTATAGTTTTAGCTGTTACATTTAAGTCTGTGATCCATTTTGAGTGAATTTTTATGAATGGTGTGAGGGAGTGATCCAACTTCATTCTGTTGTGTGTGGATATCAAGTTGTCCCAGCACTATTTGTTTAAACCACTGTTCTTTTCCCCCATTGAATTATCTTGGCATCATTGTCAGAGATAAATTGACCGTAAATATGAGGGTTTTATTTCTGAACTCTCAAGTCCATTTCATTGGTCTACATGTCCCTATGCCAGTGATACACTATCTTGGTTACTGTAGCTTTTTAGTACGTTTTGAAATGTCTTTAAAATTCGTTATTTTTCATATAAATTTTAGGATTAATTTGTCAATCTCTGCACAAAAGGCACCTGGGTTTTGATGGGGGTTATGCAGCATCTGTAGATCAATTGGGGGAGTATTACAGGCGTGAGCCGCCACGCCCAGCCGACTCAGTTTTTCATAGATGTACTCTATCAGGTTTAGGAAGTTCCCTTTTATTCCTAGGTTGTTGAGTCTATTTTATATATATATTTTTAGAGACAGTCTTGCTCTGTCACTCAGGCTGTAGCACAGTGGCTCAATCATAGCTCACAGAAGCCTTGAACTCCTAGGTTCAAGAGATCCACCTGCCTCCGCCTTCTTAGTAGCTGGGGTTACATGCATACACCACCATACTGGGCTAATTTTAAAAAATTTTTTATAGAGACAGGGTCTTAACTGTGTTGCCCAGACTGGCATTCTGACTTTGAGTCTTTTTATCATTAATAAGCACTGGATTTTGTCAAGTGCCTTTTATCATATCTATCGAGATGATCATAGGGTTTTGTTCTTTAGTCTACTGATACACTATATTACATTAAGTGATTTTTTTGAATGTTAAACCAACCTTGCATTTTTTTGGTGTATAAATCTTACTTGATCATTGTGTATTACCCTTTTATATGGTGCTGGATTTAGTTTGCTACTATTTTGTTGAGGATTTTTGTGTCTATATTCATAAGAGATAATTGGTCTGTAGTTTGTCATGATGTGTCTGTCTGGTTTTGGAATCAGGGTAATACTGGCCTCATAGAATGAATTGGGAAGTGTTGCCTTCTTTTCGATGTGATGGAAGAGTTTGTGAATCATTGGTATTAATTTTTCTGTAAATGTTTGGTAGAATTCACCAATAAAGCCATCTGAGCCTGGGCTCTTCTTTGTGGAAAGTTTTCGGCTTTTTTTTTTTTTTTTCTTTCTTTAAAAATTTTCATTGTGGCTGGGTGCGGTGGCTTACGCCTGTAATCCCAGCACTTTGGGAGGCCGAGGCGGGCGGATCACCTGAGGTCGGGAGTTTGAGACCAGCCTGACCAATATGGAGAAACCCTGTCTCTACTAAAAATACAAAATTAGCCGGGCATGGTGGTGCATACCTGTAATCCCAGCTACTCAGGAGGCTGAGGAGGGAGAATCACTTGACCGGGAAGGCAGAGGTTGCAGTGAG
>NW_012101254.1:4417966-4429099 GCF_000951045.1 Mandrillus leucophaeus
CCTGGGCAACATGGTGGAACCCCGTGTCTACTAAAAATATAAAAATTAGCCAGGCGTGGTGGCATGTACCTGTAATCCCAGCTACTTGGGAGGCTGAGGCATGAGAATCACTTGAACCTGGGTTGCGGAGGTTGTAGTGAGCTGAGATCACGCCACTGTACTCCAGCCTGGGTGACAGAGGGAGGCTCATTCTCTCTCAAAAAAAAAAAAAAAAAAAAACAACCCAGCAAAACAAAGTAATCCAGGAACAACAACATGATGAAGGAAAATCCAGCAGGACTCAGTGATTGATGGTGGAAGACAGCCAGGAAGTTAAGCTTGACTCTGGGATTAAGTGTTGCCTGGGAGAGTTAAGATTCCATTTACAGAAATAAGAACTATAGGGGAACCTCTGATTTTTTTTGCAGACTGCTGATTTCCTGATTACATGTGTTAAGTTTGAGGTATAGAAAGAAAGAACATCCTGGCTGGGTGCATGGCTCATGCCTGTAATCCCAGCACTTTGGGAGGCCAAGGTGGGCGGATTACAAGGTCCAGGAGATTGAGACCATCCTGGCCAACATGGTGAAACCCCATCTCTACTAAAAATACAAGAATTAGCTGGGCGTGGTGGCGTGTGCCTGTTATCCCAGCACAGAGAGAGAGAGAGAAAGAAAAGAAAAGAAAAGGAAAAGAGAGAGAGAGAGAGAGAGAGAACATTCTATAGAAACAGGCAGTCAGAGGTATAGAACTACACAGAATCCAAGAGATCTTTCAAGAAAAGTGACATGCAGCATGAGAAACTATCAAGGGGGTAAACTTACAACCTATAGAATGGGAGAAAATATTCACAAAGTATACATCCAACAAAGGTCTAATATACAAAATCTATAAGGAACCTAACAAGCAAAAAGCAAACAACCCCATTAAAAAGTGGGCGAAGGACATGAACAGATACTTCTCAAAAGATGTACATGTGGCCTACAAACATGAAAAAATGCTCATCTCTAATCATCAGACAGATGCAAATCAGAGCCACAAAGAGATACCATCTCACACCAGTCAGAACAGCTTTTGTTAAAATGTCAAAAAATGAGAGACATTGGTAAGGCTGCAGAGGAAAGCAGACACTTGTGCACTGTTTTTGAGGGTATAAATTAATTTAGTCTAGGCACTGTCAGTTTGGAGATTTCTCAAAGAACTAGAAGTCGAACTACCATTAGACCCAGCAATCTGATTGCTGGGTATACACCCAAAGGAAAATAAATCATTTTTCCAAAAGAACATATGTACGTGTATGTTCATTGCGGCACTATTCACAATAGCAAAAACTGAATCAACCCAGGTGCCCATCAGTGGTGGACTGGATAAAGAAAATACGGTATATAGCTACCATGGAATACTATGCACCCATTAAAAAGAATGAAACCATGTCTTTGCAACAACATGAATGTGGCTGGAGGGCATTATCCTAAGTGAACTAACACAGAAACAGAAAACCAAATACTGCATGTTCTCACTTGTAAGTGGGAGCTGAACATCAAGTACACATGGATATAAAGATGGCAACAATAGACACGGGGGTCTGTTAGAGGTGGTGGTGCAGGGGGTAGGGAGTGGGGGTGGCAGAGGAACAGCTGAAAAACCACCTATTTGATACTATACCCACCACCTGGGAAAGGGGTTCAGTCATACCCCAAACCTCAGCATCACACAGTATATACCTTTGTAACAAACTTACACATGTACTCCCTGATTCTAAAATAAACATTGAAAAAGAAAAGGAAACTGACATGATTTGTGCTGTTTAATCCCACATAATGGCTAGGGGAAATGAAGTCTGCAGAATGGCTATTTGGGGATGTTGCTGAGATGAGGTCTCGCTATGTTGCCCAGGCTGGTCTTGAACTCCTGACCTCAAACAATCCTCCTGCCTTGACCTCCCAAAATGTTGAGATTACATGCATGAGCCACTGCCAAAATGGCTATTTGGATTGCTGTTAAGGTTATTACATTCTCTGTGAAGTAAGATCTTGAAGGAGAAGGATTTGAGATCAGGAGTTTAAGAGAAATTGTCAATCTAGGAAGAGAGGAGAATTTCTGTGTTTGGCCAGGCACGGTGGCTCATGCCTATAATCCCAGCATTTTGGGAGGCTGAGGTGGGCAGATCACTTGAGCTCAGGAGTTTGAGACAAGCCTGGGCAACATGGTGAAACCCCATCTCTACTGAAAATACAAAAATTGGCTGGGCATGGTGGCAGGTGCGGTGCATACTGTAATTTCAGCTACTCGGGAGACTGAAGCAGGGGAATTGCTTGAACCTGGGAGGTGGAGGTTACAGTGAGCCTAGATCGCACCACTGCACTCCAGCCTGGGAGACTCCATCTTAAAAAAAAAAAAAAAAAGAAAGAAAACAAGATGCTGAATTGAAGTAGTGACCATAGTCAATGTGATCCCATAACTTTTTTTTCTTTTAGAGACGGGGTCTCCCTCTGTCACCCAGGCTGGAGTGCTGTGGTGCATCATAACTTTCTGCAGCCTTGACCTCCTGGGCTCAGGTGGTCCTCTTGCCTCAGTGTTCCGAGTAGTTAGGATTGACTGCAGGTGCATGCTGCTATGCCTGGCTAATTTTAAAATTTTTTTTGTAGAGGCGGGGTCTTGCTGTGTTGCCTAGGCTGGTCTCCAACTCCTGATCTCAATCATTCCCTCCTGCCTACCTTCCCAAAGCGCTGGGATTACAGGTGTGAGCCAGCGCACCCAGCCAATCTCATAACATTTTATGACTAGCAAACTTAGTAGTCCTGATTCAGGCATAAATCAGTTGGTGGGGTTATACAAGGTTGGGTGAGTTTTTCTAGATTGCTGAGAGACCATATTGAAATACTTGTCTCTGTCTCAGTAAGGGATAGAGAGAAGCAAAGGTATGGGTAAAGGTTATGAGCAAAGATGTAAAAGGAGAAAATTAAAGTGTTTTGAGAAGGTGAAGCAGTTCCAAATCATAATATAGATCCCAAGCTTCACCAAGAAGTGAAGGAGATGGTAATTGTGCAGTAGTTCTCGGGAGTGAGACCTCAAGGTGTAAGACAAATCTTTATTGTGCATGGTCCTCTTTGAGAGGAACAAAAAAGAAAAATGTGAAATGGGTGCTAAATTTCAGAGCAGAATATACATGTATGTGTGTGTATGTATGTATGTGTGTATGTATATATATTTACGTAGCAAATTCCAGTTTACAAAGGGCTTTTATGTGTTTTGCATCATTATCAACAGTTCTGTGATGATGTGGGTGTGGTAGACGTTATTCCACATCACAGAGGATAAAATTGAGGCACACCGTAAGGTAGCTGACCAGAGATCATGCAGTATATGGTAGAATGGCAACTTGAGGCCAATTCTTAGGTGTGTTTGTTGTCCTTGTTCAGAATGGAACAATGTGGTTTATTGTACAAAAATTTAAAAATGAATGTCGAAAAGTAGAAATTATTACCCAAATCTCACCCTCTGTAGTTGTTTGCTATGTGATCTTCCAGACTCACATATACATGTAGATACTTTAACTTTTTGCTTTTAACTACTTAAGGTATCATGAACTCATTTCCAAATTAACATATATTTGCTTTTAACAGCTACATGTATTCCACTGGAGATACGTACCATTTGTAATCTATTCCTGGAAATTTAGATGGTTACAACTGTTTTTTATTTTTTTATTTTTTATTTTTTAATTTTTTTTTTGAGACGGAGTCTCACTCTGTCACCCAGGCTGGAGTGCAGTAGTGTTATCTTCACTCACTACAACCTCCACCTTCTGGGTTTAAGTGATTCTCCTGCCTCAGCCTTCTGAGTAGCTGGGACTACAGGCACACACCACCACGCCCAGCTAATTTTTGTATTTTTAGTAGAGGTGGGGTTTCATCATGTTGGCCAGGATGGTATCAATCTCTTGACTTAGTGATCCACCCGCCTTAGTGATCCGCCCGCCTCCGCCTTCCAAAGTGCTGGGATTACAGGCGTGAGCCACCGTGCCCTACCTCAACTGTTTTTTATTATAAATAATGCTGTATACAGCCTGTCCAACACTTTGGGAGGCCAAGGCAGGCGAATCGCAAGGTCAGAAGTTCGAGACCAGCCTGACCAACATGGTGAAACCCCATTTCCACTAAAAATACAAAAGTTAGCAAGGCGTGGTGGCACACACCTGTAATCTCAGCTATTCAGCAGGCAGAGGCAGGAGAATCACTTGAACCCAGGAGGCGGAGGTTGCAGTGAGCCAAGATTGCACCACTGCACTCCAGCCTGGGTGACAGAGCGAGACTCCATCTCAGAAACAAAGAAGAAAAAAAAATCCTTTATTCTGGTTTTCCCGTAGTTTCCACAGATCCAAAAGGGTCAGGTTTATTTCCAGCAGCCAAATATTCTGCCATTTGGACTGAGATATCTCCTAGGTTGAGGTTATTATAAAGGTAGTAACCTGATTCTTCCTTTTCTCCTTCCCCTTTCCTCCTTTGCCTCCCTCCTTTCTTTCTCTGTATTTATTTTATCATTCCATTTTCCTTTCTTATTTCTAGGCCATATAGGCCAGCCAGGGAAAAGTTAGTAAGGTGTGACACTGATCCCTATGACTTGAGGAATATTCTTTGACCCTGAGACATGCCAATTATGCTGTCCTTTTCCTAGGATGCTCACAACTGTATTCCTGAGCTGGACAGTGAGACAGCCATGTTTTCTGTCTACGATGGACATGGAGGTAACTTTAACAAATCATATTGGTAACATTCTAGGACCCCAGTTCCAGACGTTCCAGGGCAAGAACAGTCCCCTTGTTCATTTACTTTCCAGGGTCTGGCCCTCAATATCATTTCCTGCCTGGTGCTGTTTTTCTGTATTCTGTCATTCTTTTTTCCCAGTAGGTACTGTATTGGTTTATAATCTCACCAGGACTTGTTTTAATCCAAAGAGCCTCTTTCTCTTTTTTTATTTTTATCTTTTAAAATTTTTAGGCAGGGCGCGGTAGCTCATGCCTGTAATCTCAGCCCAGTGGATCACGAAGTCAGGAGTTCGAGACCAGCCTGACCAATATGGTGAAACCCCGTCTCTTCTAAAAATACAAAAATTAGCTGGGCATGGTGGCTTGTGCCTGTAGTCCCAGCTGCTCAGAAGGCTGAGGCAGGAGAATTGCTTGAACCTGGGAGGTGGAGGTTGCAGTGAGCCAAGACCATGCCAATGCACTCCAGCCTGGGCAACAGAGCAAGACCCTGTCTTTAAAAAAAAAAAAGAAAAAGAAAAAGAAAATTGTATCCAGATGAGCTGATTCTTTATCTTTTTTTCACTGGAGAACTAAGTATACATGTGAGAAAAGACGAGTTATATTAATATACCAGAGAGAATTGATGGTGAAATCCATTTTTTTGGACCAGAACTTCCCCAAACAGTGTCCTTCAAATAGGGTTCAGGGGTGCTAAGATATTTATCCCCTGAACCCTTGGGGTTCACTCCACTATGGCATATAAATATTGTATCACTTTCTATGTGTGGGGAGCAGTGCTCCAGGTGACTTTCCTTCCTTTCCTTCTAGGGGAGGAAGTTGCCTTGTACTGTGCCAAATATCTTCCTGATATCATCAAAGATCAGAAGGCCTACAAGGAAGGCAAGCTACAGAAGGTCTGTCTGCTTACACTGCCCATTCCTCACTTGTGTAGGCTTTTCCCTTGTTCTCTAGCCCTTGGGCTTTTCCTTTCTTTTTGTCCCCTAGCTGCTGCTGCTTATTTACTCTTGAAGAATTCTGTTCCTAAAACGAGCTTATTGGCCACCTTTTAGACTTACCTTACTATTCCTAGGCCTTACTATTCAGAGTTTTACCTTACTATAAAAACTCTGAACTGTTTTTATCTGTGAGTGTCTCTTACTGTGGTAGCTCACACTCTAATTTGTATTCCATCCTTGTGCTCAGGATTGTACATAGGGAGTTCATTTTGTACTAGTCTTAGACTCTTTTGCTTATATTTAGGCTTTAGAAGATGCCTTCTTGGCTATTGATGCCAAACTGACCACTGAGGAAGTCATTAAAGAGCTGGCACAGATTGCAGGGCGACCCACTGAGGATGAAGATGAAAAGGAAAAAGTAGCTGATGAAGATGATGGTGAGTGTGGCATCCCTTGTTTGAGGGGAAATCAGCATTTTAAGAAATATTCTTAAATATTTCTTATCAATTCTAAGATAGGATGGCTTTCTAGGGACCTGGGGAGTCCTTATGTTAAAGAAACCTATGGTGTTCTCCTGCATTGTATGTGGTTATGAAAAGGAGAGAGAGAATTATCTTTGTTGAGTGGCATCTGAGCTGTAAACATTGTATATACATTATCTTTTGTCATTGTGATGGGATCTTCCTGGTTCCTGCTGGTATTTATGTGCTTTTTTTTTCCCCCTCAAGACTGGAGCAGTTATTAGCCCCAGTAGCCAGTCGTTAAGCCTAAATCCTAATTCTACAATAGCACTGTGGGCTTCCTGGATCCTCAGCCAGAATAGAGTTTTTACAACTTAACAATAACAAATGAGACGTCAGAGGGGAAGTATAGTAACTAGTGTTGTTTTGATTAAGAAGGGGATGAAACACAAAAACCAAAGAAGTCTGTGGAGGAGGAGGAGCTAGGGCATGTTCTTCTGAGACTTGATGAGCAAGAGGAACCTTAGGAGTGGGAGGTTGTGGGGAAGTTAGAGGCTGTAAGGGCTGTTGAGATAGTGAGATGAACGGATCCCATGAGGAGTCTGGCATGGGGGCTCTGATTTAGCCTCTTCCCTGCAGTGGACAATGAGGAGGCTGCACTGCTGCATGAAGAGGCTACCATGACTATTGAAGAGCTGCTGACACGCTACGGGCAGAACTGTCACAAGGGCCCTCCCCACAGCAAATCTGGAGCTGGGACAGGCGAGGAACCAGGGTCCCAGGGCCTCAATGGGGAGGCAGGACCTGAGGACTCAACTAGGGAAACTCCTTCACAGGAAAATGGCCCCACAGCCAAGGCCTACACAGGCTTTTCCTCCAACTCGGAACGTGGGACTGAGGCAGGCCAAGTTGGTGAGCCTGGCATTCCCACTGGAGAGGCTGGGCCTTCCTGCTCTTCAGCCTCTGACAAGCTGCCTCGAGTTGCTAAGTCCAAGTTCTTTGAGGACAGTGAGGATGAGTCAGATGAGGCGGAGGAGGAAGAGGAAGACAGTGAGGTAAGGGCCTGTGAGGGCAGGCAGATGCTGAAGTTGCAGAGAGGTCCTGTTTGGTTGCCGTCTGTAGTTTTCAACTCTCCTCCTGTTTTGACATCATCCCCTAAGACCCACTGTATTCTAAGCTTTAGCCTTGAATTCACTGAGCTCCGTCATCACAGGTACCATTTGCTTTCTTACCTCTTCCTTTGTTGATACTATAACAAGCAGATCTAGTTCTGGCCTTTCAGAGTCTGTCTCCTAGAGAGAGAACAAGAATATAGTTGTTACCTTGGCTAGTTAGCTGTTTTCTTCTCTGGACAATTTTTCTGGCCACAGTGCCTGAAAGATACTTTTGGCTGGCAGCCCTTGCCTTGTCCTGGGCTTTTTGCTAGTGATTGCTAAGCCCAGTTCAGGATGTCAGTTATACTCATGCTAGCCCTTTCCATCCCCCCAATTTTCATGACCATATACTTGTATCTTTCAGTGTTTTGAGGACCTGTGTTCAGTCAGGGCCTCTTGATTCTGAGTATGAGCTGGGGGGAGGGAAGGGATCATCCCAGTCTCAGCAGTCTGGGATCCTCCTCCTGGCAGGAATGCAGTGAGGAAGAGGATGGCTACAGCAGTGAGGAGGCAGAGAATGAGGAAGATGAGGATGACACCGAGGAGGCTGAAGAGGACGATGAAGAAGAAGAAGAAGAAGAGATGATGGTGCCAGGGATGGAAGGCAAAGAGGAGGTGTGTGGGGAATGGGAGCAATGAGTCTTGAAAGGCCACAAGGCAGGTGTGAATCCCCTAATTTTGATTTTGAGACAGGGGAAGGGGATCCCCCTGATACTTTAGAATGGAAGTGATAGTAATAGGGATTTATTCCGCAAGGGGGATGAGATGGTAAGCCTTTGGGGTCTAATTATCTAAAAACACAGGAGAGGGAGTGTGCTGCTGTCTCTAGAAAGATGAAATCTGTGCCTCTCCTATTTGTTAAAGCTTTCTTGGGGGTCCCAGTGAAAGCAAGCATAGGTGAATGGTCAGGAGCACATCAGTGAGGAACTCATGTTCAGAAGCTCCCATGATGCTCCCTTTCTTCCTCTTTAGCCTGGCTCTGACAGTGGTACAACAGCGGTGGTGGCCCTGATAAGAGGGAAACAGTTGATTGTAGCCAACGCAGGAGACTCTCGCTGTGTGGTATCTGAGGCTGGCAAAGCTTTAGACATGTCCTATGATCACAAACCAGAGGATGAAGTAGAACTAGCACGCATCAAGAATGCTGGTGGCAAGGTCACCATGGATGGGCGAGTCAACGGGGGCCTCAACCTCTCCAGAGCCATTGGTAAGGGCCAAGAAACCGGGAAAGACTTCTAGGGTCTTGCTCTCTGTCCCAGACTACCTAGTAGCAAACTTTCATCTTCCTAGTGCTTGTGCCTTTCAAAGCACTTCAATATCTACTACCTCTGTTCTTATATTCCTGTGAAATAGCTAAGATGGGTATAGGTATCATTATATATAGGTATCTTTTTTTTTTTTTTTTTTTTTTTGAGACGTTTTTACTCTTGTTGCCCAGGCTGGAGTGCGATGGCGTGATCTCAGCTCACTGCAACCACCACCTCCCAGGTTCAAGCAATTCTCCTGCCTCAGCCTCCTGAGCGGCTGGGATTACAGACATGCGCCACCACACCTGGCTAATTTTGTATTTTTTTTAGTAGAGACGGGATTTCTTGGTCAGGCTGGTCTCGACCTCCTGACCTCAGGCACGCCTCAGCCTCCTAAAGGGCTGAGATTACGGTATGAGCCACTGCGCCTGGCTATGTAGGTATTATTATATCCATCTTATGTAACATTTGAATGATGAACAAGACCGGTGAGTGACTTTCTTAAGGTTCAGCAGTCTGGTGGCAGGGTTGAAACTAGAAAAACTAGGACTCAGTTCTCCATTCCACTAGATTGTGGAACTTTGTAAAGAAGGGAAATGAATGGCAAGGTTTGACCTGCCACAAACACAAGTCTGTGGGAAAAGTATCCAAACTGCTCATCAACCAACCATTCCTTTACTCCAGGGGACCACTTCTATAAGAGAAACAAGAACCTGCCACCCGAGGAACAGATGATTTCAGCCCTTCCTGACATCAAGGTGCTGACTCTCACTGACGACCATGAATTCATGGTCATTGCCTGTGATGGCATCTGGTGAGCACTGGCAGAATGCCCTAAATTCCCCTTTCTGCAGCATTTCTTCTCTTATAGGGCTTAGGGCACCTCTAGGATTAGAACCTAGGCAGACCTAGACCTCTTGGTGAGTGAAGAGCACCCAGACTAAGGCAGAGCTGAGAATTTCTGTAGTTATTTACACTGGCCTGGGCCACCACCTCTGTCCATACTCCTCTACTCTGCCTTGGTGAGACTGGAAGATTCTGACTGTTGTTCTCGACCCCAGGAATGTGATGAGCAGCCAGGAAGTTGTAGACTTCATTCAATCAAAGATCAGCCAGCGTGATGAAAATGGGGAGCTTCGGTTATTGTCATCCATTGTGGAAGAGGTGAGTACCAAGGTGGAGAAGAGAGGGTGTTTGGTCTGCATAGCCAGGGTTTACTCTTTTCATCTGAGCTAAGTCGGCAGTCTGGGAGCAGTACCATTAATTGCTGACAGACGCTAAACCCCGACTACAAAGTTCCACCTTCTCTCATTTCTCTGACTTAGCCTTATGCCTTATGGACTAGCAAGTGGGCTGTTTTGTGATACCTCTTGCCCATTTCTCTCCTTCTATCACCCTGACTCAGCAGGCCAGCCCTCTTGTGGGACTCTAGGTTCCCAGCAAGGTGTTCAAACCCTGTGGCTGAGCTACCCCCATCCCTTTTGTAGCTGCTGGATCAGTGCCTGGCACCAGACACTTCTGGGGATGGTACAGGGTGTGACAACATGACCTGCATCATCATCTGCTTCAAGCCCCGAAACACAGCAGAGCTCCAGCCAGAGAGTGGCAAGCGGAAACTAGAGGAAGTGCTCTCTACTGAGGGGGCTGAAGAAAATGGCAACAGCGACAAGAAGAAGAAGGCCAAGCGGGACTAGCAGTCATCCAGACCCCTGCCCACCTAGACTGTTTTCTGAGCCCTCCGGACCTGAGACTGAGTTTTGTCTTTTTCCTTTAGCCTTAGCAGTGGGTATGAGGTGTGCAGGGGGAGCTGGGTGGCTTCACTCCGCCCATTCCAAAGAGGGCTCTCCCTCCACACAGCAGCCGGGAGCCTCTGCTGTCCTCCCCAGCCGCCTCTTTGCTCCTCGGGCTCATCACCGGTTCTGTGCCTGTGCTCTGTTGTGTTGGAGGGAAGGACTGGCGGTTCTGGTTTTTACTCTGTGAACACTTTATTTAAGGACATTCTTTTTTATCGGCGGCTCCATGGCCCCTCGGCCGCTTGCACCCGCTCTCTGTTGTACACTTTCAGTCAACACTTTTTCAGACTAAAGGCCAAAACCTAATCGTGCGCATCGTGTCCTTTTTTTTCTGCTGCTGTGGCCCCAGACTTGGCCCCATCGGTAACATCTGGAGAGCCCCCATGTGAGTGCGTGCGTGTGTGTCCCGCGTGTGTGTAGGGGAGCCCCGAGCGAGCTGCTGGAAGGTCGGCCTGGCGGGCGTCGCGGCTACCCCTCGCCCCCTCCTCGAGCCAGAAATGCTCTCCTAGTTTCCTCAGGGAGGGGTCGGGACCGGTCTGGCGGGCCTGAAACCTGGAGTCGTGCTAGAGGCCTCCTGCGCGGCTCCCCGGCCGGCTCTCCCTGGCCTCTGATTGGCTCGCTCGCCGTCTCGTCACAATCACTTCCCGGTCACGCCATTGAGTCTCCCGCCGCCGCCGCCGCCGCCGCTTCCCATGGACTACGCGTCCCGTGCGGCTCTGCGGCGGCGGAAGCGGAAGCGAGTACGGAGGTACCAGCTGGTCTCCGTAGGGGGGTAGGGGGCTCCATGAATGGAAGC
>NW_012101254.1:4432754-4433458 GCF_000951045.1 Mandrillus leucophaeus
TGCTGCTGTCTCTAGAAAGATGAAATCTGTGCCTCTCCTATTTGTTAAAGCTTTCTTGGGGGTCCCAGTGAAAGCAAGCATAGGTGAATGGTCAGGAGCACATCAGTGAGGAACTCATGTTCAGAAGCTCCCATGATGCTCCCTTTCTTCCTCTTTAGCCTGGCTCTGACAGTGGTACAACAGCGGTGGTGGCCCTGATAAGAGGGAAACAGTTGATTGTAGCCAACGCAGGAGACTCTCGCTGTGTGGTATCTGAGGCTGGCAAAGCTTTAGACATGTCCTATGATCACAAACCAGAGGATGAAGTAGAACTAGCACGCATCAAGAATGCTGGTGGCAAGGTCACCATGGATGGGCGAGTCAACGGGGGCCTCAACCTCTCCAGAGCCATTGGTAAGGGCCAAGAAACCGGGAAAGACTTCTAGGGTCTTGCTCTCTGTCCCAGACTACCTAGTAGCAAACTTTCATCTTCCTAGTGCTTGTGCCTTTCAAAGCACTTCAATATCTACTACCTCTGTTCTTATATTCCTGTGAAATAGCTAAGATGGGTATAGGTATCATTATATATAGGCTGTCTCTTATACACATCTAGATGTGTATAAGAGACAGGAGGTCCTGTTTGGTTGCCGTCTGTAGTTTTCAACTCTCCTCCTGTTTTGACATCATCCCCTAAGACCCACTGTATTCTAAGCTTTAGCCTTGAA
>NW_012101254.1:4436268-4451080 GCF_000951045.1 Mandrillus leucophaeus
AGGCCGGAGGCGCGTCGGGCTGGAGCCGGTCACGATGCCCCGAAGGAAGCAAAGCCACCCGCAGCCCGTGAAATGCGAGGGGGTCAAAGGTCAGGGGTCAGGGGCCTCGAGGGGAGAGGAGCGCGGGTGGGGTCAGTGGAGTGGGCTCAGGTCAGGGTGGAGGGGGACTCCTGAGGGATGAAGTGGGCGATCCAGACTCCTAGCTTCCCACCGAGGCACTAAGGTAATCAGAGTGGGTCAGCGAGTACGGGAAGTGTAGTCCACGAGGGCTGGCTCTTGAGGGAGAATCCACAAGCCCCCTCCCCTCTTCAGTGGATACTGAAGACTCCCTCGACGAAGGACCCGGGGCCCTGGTATTGGAGAGTGATTTGCTACTAGGCCAGGATCTGGAGTTTGAGGAGGAAGAGGAAGAGGAGGAAGGCGACGGCAACAGTGACCAGCTCATGGGCTTCGAGAGAGACTCAGAAGGTGGGTTTTCGGGACTTGGTTAAGGATTAGTGGCCGCTGGAGACCCCAGCCCTTCGGGAGGCAGATTAGAGCACCATTTCCTGCCACAACCGAGGGCTGGTTGAGCTTACATTTGAGCTAGATGACTTCATTTGTTTAATGGTCCAATCACTTCCATCACTTTGTTGAGGTGAAGTTCTGAGGCCCGGTCAAAGGTGATATGAATAGGAGGGTGGGTGAATCACATGGAGCAACTGATTAAAAGTAAATGCCCTGTCCCTCTTCCTAGCCCATTCCTTATGTGTATTTACTTTTAAGAGCGGTTCAGGGAAGCAAACTCTCTGTAAATCATTCAACCCAGTACTGACGTCTAATTTAACTCCCTTTCACCTGCAGCGTAAGCTCCTTTTGTATTGAGAGGTTTTAGTTTCTGTCTTTATCCTTCCATGCCCCTCTTCCCTGTGATCTTAGCAGCACCCTACCCTAATTTGCTGCACTAACCCATCCATTTATGCAAGATGTTTTCTGAAAGTCATTGAGGGGATCCATGTAAATATCAATCTGTTCTTTAGGCCGGCAAGTGGTATTACATGCATTACTTTCATTGTCTCCACTTCCCTCCAAATTTTGCCTCAGAGATAGATTTTATATCAGCTCTTTACTAAAAGGGGCCTTAGCAATAGAGTTTAGGAAAAGGTCTTGGGGTTCTTTGCCTTCTGTATTTTTACTTTCTTATCTCAAGAATTACATTATTGATTCATTTCAGTCTGTGGTCCACTGTGAACCCTTGATCCTTGCCCATTCAGTGAAACTAGATACAGATCAATTCTACCATCACTAGATTAGTCCAGTCTAAGAGGTAGACAATTCATGTTGAATTTTCAGGAATTACTGCAGGGGAGAACTTGATTCCTAGGAGGGAACTAAAGGGATCATCAAAGCTAAGGGTGGAGCCAAGCAAGTGGGGAGACCATAACTGAAAAGGGGAGAGTTTGGAGCCTGATCCTACCCCATGCTGATGTCTCTTCTCATGTCTATTTCACCAGGAGACTCTCTGGGGGCCAGGCCTGGGCTCCCCTACGGGCTGAGCGACGATGAGTCTGGGGGCGGCCGGGCACTAAGTGCGGAGAGTGAAGTTGAGGAGCCAGCCAGGGGTCCAGGGGAGGCCAGGGGTGAGAGGCCAGGCCCAGCCTGCCAGCTGTGTGGGGGGCCGACAGGTGAGGGGCCGTGTTGTGGGGCAGGAGGGCCGGGTGGGGGGCCCCTGCTGCCCCCACGGCTACTGTACTCATGCCGCCTCTGCACCTTCGTGTCCCACTACTCGAGCCACCTGAAGCGGCACATGCAGACACACAGCGGAGAGAAGCCGTTCCGCTGTGGCCGCTGCCCCTACGCCTCAGCCCAGCTCGTCAACCTGACACGACATACCCGCACCCACACTGGCGAGAAGCCCTACCGCTGTCCCCACTGCCCCTTTGCCTGCAGCAGCCTGGGCAACCTGAGGCGGCATCAGCGTACCCACGCAGGGCCCCCCACTCCTCCCTGCCCGACCTGTGGCTTCCGCTGCTGTGCTCCACGACCAGCCCGGCCTCCCAGTCCCACAGAGCAGGAAGGGGCGGTGCCCCGGCGACCTGAAGGTAAGTGAGACCAGGGACCAAAGACCTTGGGACATGGGTGGCTGGCACTAGGAATGCTTGGATTGGATTCATAGCCCAGGTCTTTGTCCCCACAGATGCTCTGCTCCTTCCAGATTTGAGCCTCCATGTGCCACCAGGTGGTGCCAGTTTCCTGCCAGACTGTGGGCAGTTGCGGGGTGAAGGGGAGGGCCTCTGTGGAACTGGATCAGAACCACTGCCAGAGCTGCTATTTCCTTGGACCTGCCGGGGCTGTGGACAAGAGCTGGAGGAGGGTGAGGGCAGTCGGCTGGGAGCTGCCATGTGTGGGCGCTGCATGCGAGGAGAGGCTGGAGGGGGTGCCAGTGGGGGGCCCCAGGGCCCCAGTGACAAAGGCTTTGCCTGTAGCCTCTGCCCCTTTGCCACTCACTATCCCAACCACCTGGCCCGGCACATGAAGACACACAGTGGCGAGAAGCCCTTCCGTTGCGCCCGCTGTCCTTATGCCTCTGCTCATCTGGATAACCTGAAACGGCACCAGCGCGTCCACACAGGAGAGAAGCCCTACAAGTGCCCCCTCTGCCCTTATGCCTGTGGCAATCTGGCCAACCTCAAGCGTCATGGTCGCATCCACTCTGGTGACAAACCTTTTCGGTGTAGCCTTTGCAACTACAGCTGCAACCAGAGCATGAACCTCAAACGTCACATGCTGCGGCACACAGGCGAGAAGCCCTTCCGCTGTACCACCTGCGCCTATACCACGGGCCACTGGGACAACTACAAGCGCCACCAAAAGGTGCATGGCCACGGTGGGGCAGGAGGGCCTGGTCTCTCCGCCTCTGAGGGCTGGGCCCCACCTCATAGCCCACCCTCTGTTTTGAGCTCTCGGGGCCCACCAGCCCTGGGGACTGCTGGCAGCCGGGCTGTCCATACAGACTCTCCCTGAACTAGGTCCTTCTTCCCCATGTTTTATACAGACGGACCAGAAGCCACCTTTTTCTCCCCCGCTGGCCAGGGGCTCCACACAGACTAACCTAGGCACTATAAGGACCAGCCCAACCCCATGGGCGGGGGGCCATATGGACCAGGGGGCCTTGCCTTGACTGATGCACTTCACCAGCTCAGTGAGAAGGGCCCTGTATTCACCTCCACTGCTCCCAGGGGCTGTGGACAAACTGGCTGGGGGACTGCCCAGCCTCCCACCTGTTTATTTAACTTATTTCAGTGCTTTATAATAAAGGAAACACTAACAAAGCCATGTCTATGCTGAATTGGCAATGGCAGGCAATTTGGCCTTACCCTTAGCATAGTAGTCCATGCTGTGATAGGAGAAGCAGGGGCAGTGAGAGGGAACCAGAGGTAGGCAGCAATCAGGCTGAGTTTAATGATGGGGAACTGGGCCAGACCAAACACAGACCTCTGCCCATCCCCTTGGCCTTTGGCCCATGGCCCCAAGAAGCCAGAAGCGGCCCAGAGGGAGTTGTGGTTCCTCCCCAAGGCAGGCAGCCATGGTCCCTTAGACTTTGTGCAAAATACTAAATACTAATTTGGCATCAAGGGCCAGCTCTGAAAAGAGAAGGGGCAATCCTCTGTGCAGCCAGCCCAGGGGACGAGGAAAGGTACATTACAAGGCCCCTGGCCAAGAGAAAAGGGGAAAGTAGGAAGGGAGAAGGAAAAGACCCCTCCCTCCCCAGCTTGGGGGACACAGGCACAGGGCAAGTTTCTGTAAATTCCACGGGTAGAGGGCAGACATCCAAGCAGTGGAGATTACAGATCCTCATCTCCAATGCCCTCGAAGGCGAAATTGCCGTGGACATCACTGGCACTGGCATCTGTGCTGGGACTGCCAATTCCCCGCAAGCTCACAGCACTCAGCTTACTCTGTAACAAAGGCAGGGTAGGGTCAGAGATCTTGAGCATGCAAGATCCCCCAACAAGCAGCAACCTCACCAACCCTGGAACTCACTGAGAGTTTGACCATAGACTCCCGGGTGGCATCAGGTGACTCCTGGGGAAGAAGAGGCAGAGATGTTAGAAACTCACTAGGAGAGGCGAGGCAGGGCTGAGAGCCAGGGTTCTGACGAGGAGGTAATACTTACAAGCAGTGGTGGGGACTTCACTGCTTGCTGGCTGTCTGAGCGTCTCAGAGTGCCCCCCACCCGCCGGCGCAGCATCTGGGGACAGATACAAGGTGCCAGTGAGGGCAGGATCACTCCCCCTCTCTCTCGAGAAGCCTCACATCTAGGACAAAAGGCCCCCTGCCACCCGCTCACTGCTCAGTCCACACTTGCTGCCTACCTTCCTGATACTGCCGCCTGATTTCTTCACCATCAGTTCATCCACCATGGACTGCAAGCAGATGCTCATCATGATAGCCTGAGGGCAAGAAGAGTGTCCAGCTTGACAAGAGTGGTCAGTCTGAGCCCAGCAGCACTAATGGCTCCCATATTGAGTACTGGAAACCCTACACTTTTATCTAAGGTGCTTCAGAGGAGGCCTGAGGCTAGGTTCACACCTGGGGGCTAGTGATGGTGACCCACTGTAGCCGGTCCTTGCTCATGAGGTATTCAAAAGCCAGTTCCAGGCGCACTTCGCCCCGGCCCCGGCCCGGGCTGCTCGTGCTTCCACTGGGCAATGGCACCTGGGAGAGGAAGGGGAATTAGGCTGAGTTCACTCTGACCAACCTGTCTGGCTCCCTGACCCACTGCAGCCCATACCTAAGCTCAAGGCTTGCCAGGCCTCCAACCCAGGCCTCCCCCTCCTACCCCGACTCACAGAGGAGGTGACCCGCCAGCATCGCATGCGAGTGACCCGGAAGGAGCCTTCTCGGAGTTGCTGGCCAGGCAGGCGGAGCTGCAGGCTGAGCTCACTGTTGCCCGCGCTCACCACCACGGGACAGTCCTTTTCCGGGAAGTCAGCCACACAGGCATCAAAGCGCAGGTAGCCATAGTGCCGCAGTGTCTGGGCCAGTCTCAGGAACTGAAAATGGTCATCACGTGGGGGTAGATTAGGAGGGGGAATGGGACAGCGCAGAAAAAGCAACCCCTTGGAGGGAGACAGAGGCAGGGCTCACCTCCTTCTTGGAGACCTTCTCTTGCAGAGATTTGAGTTGCCGGTGCTGTTCCTTGGTGACCAAGATCCACCCACGCTCAATATCTGATACCGTCTATAGTAGAGACAAGGGGCAGGCAGTAGGAGGTCCCAGTCAGCAATCCAAGGAAAGTGTCTACCATTACCTCTGTCCAGCCTGACCCCTAGCCCCACACTTGAGCGACCTCTTTGCAGTAAGTCCTTGATCTTGTCAGCTTAATAAAAATAGGGAGAGTAGATATTGTGCCAGCAGCACTGACAGTATTCTAGGAACTTCCCCACAAACTGGGAACAAAAACACGATAGCAGTTTTCTTGGAAGAGTGAGTCACCAGTTACTTTCTTCAGGGGAAGGGTTCTGAGGCAGCTCCAAGCTCACCTGAGCATAAAGCAGGTTCAGGCCAACCCGGTTCTCCATGACATCGTCATCATAGGCAGAGTCCCAATAACTGTGAGGCCAAGGGGTGGAAAGGGGTAATGGGGCTAAGCTGGGGTAAGGCAAGAGGTAGAATGGAAAATGGGCAAAATAGGAGCAATCTGAACTATCAGAGGCTAATGGTATAATGGGAGGAAGCTTGGGAGGCCTGGCAGAAACACCCAGCACTATACCCCCTTGTCCAGATCATTCTGTCTCAATGTATGGCCCAATAATCCAATCCAGCACAGCACCCTCCCACCCCGCCCCTTCCAGGCCCAGCCCTGACCTCTTCCTCAGCACAATCTTATACTCTTGGCTCCGAAGGCTGGTAACAGACACATAAGGCAGCTCAAACTCTTGCAACTTCCGTACAACTATGGGTTTAAAAAAAAAATGTAGTGAGATTTAAAGGAAGGGAAATCAAGAAAGAAGTGCCCTGAGGTAATGTTCATTCTGGGGGTGGGGGTGGGGAGTTAGAGGGGTTGCAAACTCACTACTGGAAGTACAAGGAAGCAGTCAAGTCCAGAGAAACTCACAAGAAAATGCTCCATCCTCTTTTTCTCGAACTAAGAATAGGCTAAAGTATCCAATCAAGTCATCTGGAAGATCCAGCTTTGCGGCTACAGCCTGGGGATAGGGATAGAAGTATAGCTCATCATACTGGCTGGTTCCAATCATTCTCCAAGTCCAGGACCCTGGCATGCAGGGGAAGAAGGGGCAGTGCTGAACAAGCGCCTCACCTCCAGGACATCCTCAGTCTGATCTGAAGTTAGCACGTTGATAAGAACTTTCTGCCCGTTGCTGAGCAGCACTTCCAAGGACACTTCCTCTGTGGGGACCTGCTGTGTCTCCTGTTGTGAGCACACATGGGGATGGGAGGCACTGTCTTGTCCCTTGCCTTGACCTATGCCCAACTCTATTTCTAGGTCCCTTGTGTATCTTTATTCTCAGCTGCTTAAATACAGGCTGGGATTTCTTTGATTTCATAGGAACAGAAGAAGTTTCATTCCATTAAAAAAGATGACTCCTCTGTTATTAAGATGACATGGCCTGGCCTGGTGTGGTGGCTCATGCCTGCAATCCCAGCACTTTGGGAGGCTGAGGCGGGTGGATCACCTGAGGTCAGGAGTTCGAGACCAGCCTGGCCAACATGGCAAAACCCCGTCTCCACTAAAAATACAAAAATTAGCTGGACATGGTGGCAGGCGCCTGTAATTCCAGCTACATGGGAGGCTGAGGCAGGAGAATCACTTGAACCTGGGAGGCAGAGGTTGCAGTGAGCTGAGATTACACCACTACTCTCCAGCCTGTGCAACAGACCGAGACTCTGTCTCAAAAAAATAAAAGACATGACCTTCCAGTAAGGTCCTTTCCTTAAATCTTGGTCCCACCCAAAGTCCTTACCTGTTGTGCCCGACGCAGGAAACTGTTGAAGGTCTCGCTGCTCCCAAGCAATGGGTCTTGCCGAACTATAAGGACAAGAGAATGATATTACAGGAACTTAGGACTCACTCTTGGCTTCCCAGTCCTCCTCTCAGTAGGTTCCCCCGACCCCATTTCCTGGGCTGATGGTGGCCTGCCACATCCCCCAGCTGGCCTCACCTCACTCACTGTTTGCATAAATTCTTCACCTGCCCCACCCTTGGCTGCCATCTAGGTGAGTCCAGTCTATAGAACTAGGGAAATAACAATGATGTTAATCTAAAGCACATCAGATACAAATTAAGTTCTCTCCACTGATCTTAAGACTAGTGTTATACTACTATTTCTCATAGATGTTAGTGCCCAAATTGTTCTGCTAGTATATAGTGTTACATATCCTCATAGACTATTTACTTTGCTAATTGCATAACAGATCAAACAAGAGGCTTCCCAGATCTAGAAATTAAATCAGGCCCTTCTACAGAACCAGCTGTTTTTAAGTCTCTCCCCATAGTCCTCAATATAGTCAACCTAGTTTCCTGCAACCACTCACCAGCTTGCATGTACTTCTCTAACTGCTCTCTCCTCTGTTCTACCTCAGCAGGAGTCAGAGAGAAAAGCTTCTTTGGGGGGAATGCAGGAAGTACATTGGCCCCATACTCCTTCCGAAGCTATTTAGAGAAAGAGATACAACCCTTCACATAAACACAGAAAATGAGATGTGGCAATCTACATATGCTCATAATGTTCTCTTGGGTGTCCCTCCCTTCCCTCAGTCCCTGCTCCCCTGTCTACCCTGGTCATCTGAGAAACAATTCCTTTGACAGAGGTAGCATCTCAAGGGAGCTGTCCTAGATATAAGCTGTTCTCTATCTTATTGTGTACAAGTCGGCCCCTCCACAGTATGGGGAGGATTTGTACTGGGCCGGGACCTATTGGGAGCCCACTGACCACCTAGCAAGACTGTTCACTGAACCCCCACAGGAGGGAAAGGGCTTTATAAAGTGCAGAGTTAATAGCTAAGTCTGTTCACAAAGTATCTTAGGACTTAAAGGGACTCTGCAGATCAAAGAATCCATCTTTCAGGTGTAGAAACCGAGGCCCAAAGAAATCAGGTAACAGCTGGGTACCGTGGCTCATGCCTGTAATCCCAGCATCTTGGGAGGCCAAGGTGGGTGGATCACCTGAGGTCAGGAGTTTGAGACCAACCTGGTCAACATAGTGAAACCCTGTCTCTACTAAAAATACAAAAATTAGCCGGGTGTGGCGGCAGGCGCCTGTAATCCCAGCTTCTTGGGAGGCTAAGGCAGGAGAATTGCTTGAACCCAGGAGGCAGAGCCGAGATTGTGAGCCGAGATCGTGCCACTGCACTCCAGCCTGGACAACAAGAGGGAAACTCCGTCTCAAAAAAATAAAAATAAAAAATAAAAATAAAATCAGGTAACTTCCTCAGGGTTGCATAACTAATTATCAGTAGAACTCTACTGAGTTAAATAGAGTTTATGATCTGGTAAGAAAGGAGAAGAAACATTGCATCACAGATACATAACGATAATTGGCACAGCTAAACACACTGAAATGAGCCGAAGAACACAAAAGGAAATCGGTGAATCGTTTGTATAAGCAGGGAAAATAACTTCAAGTTGCCGCTCAGATGACAGAAGGAATGTGCTTTGACAGCCTAGGTGGAGGTAGTCGGGGGGAAGGGTTGGTTTGCCCATGCAGGGGTAAAGGCTACTAGGGCAGTAAGACAGGACAGAGAACCAGGATATAAGGACAGGAAGGGGCAGTTGTTGCGCGGACATTAAGCTTCTTAGGGAGTTCCCGGAAATGTTAAAAAAGATAAACCAGGACCCTTCCCTGTGGCAGTGATTAAAGGGGAACTACAGTCTACGGGAACAAGAAGAGCAGGTAAAGGGAGACACTGATGCCCACGTGTAGGGAAGGGCTTGAAGCTGTCTCAAGGCAGGGGTGCTAGTCCCACCTGCTCGTGCAGCCCCAGGAGCTGGCTGTAGCGCACCCGACAGTGCAGGACTCCATTCACGTGAATGTTATAGGCCTGAGGACACAAAAGTAGTCAAGCATTTTAGGGTTGCGGTCTGAGCAACTCCCTTGAGAACCCTGGCCGGAAGTTGCCTGGCAACTCCGCCGGAGTAACGCGCTAATCTCCCAAGGGTTAGTTCGCTTGTTTTCCCCAGGGCCAGGTCCCAAAGCTGAAGAGCCAGTCCGGGGGAAATTCGGACGCTTGTGTTGCAGTCTCCCTGCCCAAGAGGCCAGTGACGCCCACCAGGGCAGCTGGGGCCTAGCTCCGGGAGGCGACCCGACCTAAGGGCCTACCCTACAGGAGCTCGGGCGACCAATCACACACACGAGATGAGCTCCCAGGGAGGCCGTCGGGAGTCGGCGGCCCAGGACCAGGCCCGAAGGGTGGCGGTCAGGCCTCGGAGGCCGCTCCGAGAAGGCTCGGGCCCGTTATCCCCGCCCCTGCCCGGCCCGGCTCCGGCCGCTCCTCACCACGTAAGCGGAGCCGCCGCTGTCCCCGCTGCGGGACTCGGTTTCGGGAATGGAAAAGTGCATGTTCCCTACGGCACGGCCCAGCCGGGCTCCGGACTGTGAGGGCCGAAGCGGCTCTGCACGCTCCCCCTCCGCTGCTCAGCGAGTCCCCGCAGCCTCACTCGCCATTTTGGGAGCCCTGTGATCCGATGTGGGAAGGCGGTGGGACGTCGGTTCTGGGACGCAGTAGCCCGGGTATGCTGGGAACTGTAGTCTAAAGGGCAAGAGCCGCCTCTCGGGACAAGGAGCCCAAAGTGGAGTTGACCCTCATTGCAACCCGTAGTGCGGGGCGGGGCCCCGGGGCCTGTCAGAAATTGTAGTCCGATTAGGGCTGCGCGTCCTCCTTCGGCGGCTCAGCCTCCAGCCCAGGTGGCGCTGTGGACCCAGCGGCCACGGAGCGAGGCAGCGGGGCGGCTCCGTGACTAGGCGGGCGGAGCCTAGGACTGAGGGCGATGGCTGCTGTGGCCGTGGCTGTTCGCGAGGGTGAGTGAAGAGCCAGGCCTGCCTACCGGTACGCAGGCCGACGAGCCCCGGACAGCTAGTGCCGGGCCCTGAGCGCCTTTGGGCCCCGCCGCTCCGTTCCAGCGCCACGCTGGGCGCCGGTCTACACAGTCTCTAGCGCAGTCCCGCGCCGTGCACCGGCTGGTTCCTGTGAGGAGGATCAGTGACCCCTCCTTTCCTTTGATCCACCGCGCAGTGCGTCCCCACGCGGATCTTTGGCTCGCCTCGCGCCTGCCGGCGGAGCCATGGTCATGCTAACCCAGCAGCCGGCTGCGCCGAGTGCTAGTGCCCCCAAGCCCTCCCGGAGCCTGTCTGGCTCACTTTGTGCCCTGTTTTCTGATGCAGACTCGGGATCCGGGATGAAGGCGGAGCTTCGCCCTGGGCCTGGGGTAAGTGTGGCTTCCCTCCCAAGCCGCCTGCCAAGCGCTACGCAGGAGGCTGTGCCAGCTTTATTCCGCCCCAGCTCCCATCCCGTGTCAGTTTATTTCTCAGTAAAGCCAGGAGATTTTACAGAGGTCTTGCAACTCTAGCAATATATGATTCTGTCCCTGGAGGAGAAACGTCAGTCTCTGTGGATGTAAGCTTGTAACAGGTAGCTTGTGGAAGTTAGGGAGAACTAGGGATTTAACCTTGTATTCGTAAGCATCCAATAGTGTTTGTTCCTCTTTGGAATTGTTGGGGAAGAGCAGTATCCTATGTCTGTGTCTCAGGCAGTGGGGAGGGAAATGACCAAAGAAGAGAAGCTGCAGCTTCGGAAGGAAAAGAAACAGCAGAAGAAGAAACGGAAGGAAGAAAAGGGGGCAGAACCAGAAACTGGCTCTGCTGTATCTGCAGCCCAATGTCAAGGTGCGGGGTCTTTTTTAAAGGGCTGGGGTGTGGAGCTGGTAGAGGGATGTGGTGGGAGAGAGAAGGGAGAGACAGGACAAAGTTGATTTGAGCAAGTGTGTAAAGCAAAGAGGTTTACAAGGAGAGAAGCTAGTTTTAGCTGGGACACGGATATTGCCTGCCTGCAGCTTGGGCACCTGTTTTTTTTTTTTTAATGCTTTTAGTAGGCCCAACCAGAGAACTGCCAGAATCGGGCATTCAGTTGGGCACTCCTGGGGAGAAAGTTCCAGCTGGTCGGAGTAAGGCTGAACTTCGGGCTGAGCGTCGAGCCAAGCAGGAGGCTGAGCGGGCCCTGAAACAGGCAAGAAAAGGGGAACAAGGAGGACCACCTCCTAAGGCCAGCCCCAGCACAGCTGGAGAGACCCCCTCAGGTATCTTCCCTTCATTTTAAGACCTCCCTTACTCCTAATTCTAACACCAGCTCAGGCTGCCCTGTAGTAAAACAGCTCTCGCCTCTCATTCTCACCTTGGAACCCAGAGTTCTGAATTCTTCCCATCATCCTATCCCTATTTCCTTTTCTACTCTATTCTCCCTTGTTTTCCCCACCTCATCCTGTTTTTCTTGATGCCCCTTATACCCTAAGAGCAAATTACATATTTCAAGACCTACAGTGTCCTGAAAACATGATCATTATCTTTCAGGAGTGAAGCGTCTCCCTGAGTACCCTCAGGTTGATGACCTGCTTCTGAGAAGGCTTGTTAAAAAACCAGAGCGTCAACAGGTAGGAAGTGGGTTTGGTGCCTGGGTAGAAAGAGACTAGGGAAATGGACTGGAGGGAGGAAAGGTGCTGGGTGCAAAGTGAGAAGGATGGGTGCTTGGGTCAGAGTAGTCTTACTGTTCACTTCCTTTCCAGCTTTATCTCATCATTTTTAAACTCTGGGCCATTGGTCCTGTTTCCTTGTTTTGTCAAGGTTCCTACACGAAAGGATTATGGATCCAAAGTCAGTCTCTTCTCTCACCTACCCCAGTACAGCAGACAAAACTCTCTGACCCAGTTTATGAGGTAGGATCCTATGAGATTGTCATAACTTTTGAGTCTGAGAAGTTTTAGTAAGTCAGTATTGAAAGTGTCTAGTAAGGTGGGCTCTGCAGGAAGAAGTATGAACTCAAGGCAGAACTGTAGAAGAAGTGGGGAAATCTGCTAGTGAAGGAAGTTCCTTTTCATTAGGGGCAGGTGGGCAGGGCAGTAGATGCTCAAGCTCCCTTTCGAAGTATGTGACACCGCCATCCCATCAGCATCCCATCCTCTGTGATCCACCCAGCCATGGTGCGACTCGGCCTGCAGTACTCCCAGGGCCTGGTCAGTGGCTCCAATGCCCGGTGTATTGCCCTGCTTCGTGCCTTGCAGCAGGTATGTCCTATCCTGTTCTCTCTTACAATCCAACCCCACCTCCCCCAACACTACCCCAGCTTCTCTGTCACCCAAGGTCACCTCTGGGGGACAGAGGGAATACTCCCACCCTCAGAACATTTTCCTCAGTGAGGCTTATCCCCAGCCCCCGTTCAGAGATCTTTATTAAGGGGTGTTTTGCAGATCACCTTGTGTACCCTATAGGTGATTCAGGATTACACAACACCACCCAATGAAGAACTCTCCAGGGATCTAGTGAATAAACTAAAACCCTACATGAGGTAGGAATAACACTATAAGTCCGCTCCCACCTCACCCAATCTTTGTCTTGTACTCTTTTTCGTGCTTTTCTATCTCTGTTTTCATTTTCTGTTCTGTTTTCTTTTTAAAGACTTTTTTTTTAATGTGAAAGCTTTGTTAAGTTGTGAAGAGTTGCATAGATGTAAGGTATTGCTGTTGTATTACAGCTTCCTGACTCAGTGCCGTCCCCTGTCAGCGAGCATGCACAACGCCATCAAGTTCCTTAACAAGGAAATCACCAGTGTGGGCAGTTACAAGCGGGAAGAGGAGGTGATGAGTATGAGAAATAAGGAAGGCATGCACCTGTGGGTAGAATTAAGAAACATGTTCAAAACCCCCGGGAAGGCCAACATAAGCCTTTTTTTTTTTTGCCCTAGTCAAGGGTTAAGGAAGGGTTTGGGCATTCTGACTTGTGCCATCTCTGGGCCCTCTATGGGCCTGTCATCATACACATATTCAAGCACCTGGCATGATCATCAGTGGGATAAAAGTGTCCATTTCTTGTTCACTAAGGATTTTGCTCCATTTAGGCCAAGTCAGAACTTCAAGCAGCCATTGACCGGTATGTGAAAGAGAAGATTGTGCTTGCAGCTCAGGCAATTTCACGCTTTGCTTACCAGAAGATCAGTAATGGAGATGTGATCCTGGTATATGGATGGTATGGTCCAGACCCTGTGACTGAGCAAATTTGGGAGTTGGAATGATCTGAAGAAGGGACTACCCATTTGCCTTTGGGAATAAGTTGGGAATAAGTTAGTCATCAGTTACTGACATTTATAACTGAATCCTTCTCTTCATTCCCTCTAGCTCATCTCTGGTATCACGAATTCTTCAGGAGGCTTGGACAGAGGGCCGGCGATTTCGGGTGGTAGTGGTGGACAGCCGGCCACGGCTGGAAGGAAGGCACACGCTACATTCTCTAGTCCGTGCTGGTGTCCCAGCCTCCTACCTGCTGATTCCTGCAGCCTCCTATGTGCTCCCAGAGGTGAGTACAGAGGAAAAGGACTCCAAAGTTGGAGGTAAAAAAGTGTAGTAGTATAGACGTAATCTCACCTTCTCAAAGTTAGTTTTGTTTTTGTTTTGAGATAAGGATGGAGTGCAGTGGCGTGATCACAGCTCACTGCAGTCTTGACCTCCTGGGCTCAGGTGATCTTCCCACCTCCGCCTCTGAGTAGCTGGGACTACTGGTGTGCACCACCATGCCCAGCTAGTTTTTATTCTTCTTGTAGGGATGGGATATTGCTATGTTGCCCAGGCTGGAACTCCTGGGCTCAAGCAATTCCCCTGTCTCGGCCTCCCAAAGTACTGGGATTATAGGCATGAGCCACTGTGCCCAGCCACAGTTATTTAAAAGTATTAGAATTATATAGTCCTGGCTTGGCGCCATGGCTCACGCCTGCAATCTTAGCACTTTGGGGGTCCAACGCAGGAGGATCACTTGAGCCCAGGAGTTCAAGACCAGCCTGCTCAACATAATGAGACCCTGTCTCCACACACACATACACACACAAACATACAAAATTAGCTGGGCATGGTGCATGCGCATGTAGTTCCAGCTACTTAGGAGGCTGAGATGGGAGGATTGCTTGAGCCCGGGAGCTGCAGTGAGCTGTGATTGCACCACTGCACTCCAGCCTGGGCGACAGAGTGAAACCCTGTGTCAAGACAAAAAATTACATAGCCCTGTTTATATTTAATTGGAAAAACACTGACAGTATGTTACAGCAGTCTAGCTATTGCAAAAACATTACATTAAACTAGCAACCAGGAAGAGGGAACAAGACAAAAGTAACTTCAAAGTTTAGTTTTCCTGTGGGAGATTTGATGGGTCAGTGGTCAGGTGTTTTCACAGAGGAAGAGCCATCATTAAGATGTTTTCACAGAAGAAAAGCCATGATTAAGATTTATTACTTGCCAGGCCCAGTGGGTCACGCCTGTAATCCTATCTCTTTGGGAGTCCGAGGCAGGCAAATCATCTGAGACTGGGAGTTTGAGACCAGCCTGACCAACGTGGAGAAACCCCGTCTCTACTAAAAAAAACAAAAAATCAGCTGGGAGTGGTGGTGTGTGCCTGTAATCCCAGCTACTGTGGAGGCTGAGGCAGGAGAATCACTTGAACCCAGGAGGCGGAGGTTGTGGTGAGCTGAGATCGTGCCACTGCACTCCAGCCTGGGCAACAAGAGTGAAACCTGGTCTCAAAAAACGAAAAGATTTATTACTTGTCTCTTTGTTTTT
>NW_012101254.1:4456245-4457352 GCF_000951045.1 Mandrillus leucophaeus
TGAGACAGAGTCTCGCTCTGTCACCCAGGCTGGAGTGCAGTGGCGTGATCTCAGCTCACTGCAAGCTCTGCCTCCCAGGTTCACGCCATTCTCCTACCTCAGCCTCCCGAGTAGCTGGGACTACAGGTGCCTGCCACCATGCCTGGCTAATTTTTTGTATTTTTAGTAGAGATGAGGTTTCACCGTGTTAGCCAGGATGGTCCTGATCTCCTGACCTCGTGATCTGCCCACCTCAGCCTCCCAAAGTGCTGGGATTACAGGCGTGAGCCACCACGCCCGGCACCCAACTTTTTTATCAGATTTTTTTTTTTTTTAATACTCTAAGTTCTAGGGTGCATGTGCACAATGGGCAGGTTTGTTATGTAGGTATACATGTGCTTTGTTGGTTTTATCAAAAATTTTTCAGCAGCGTAAAAGTAGAACTATACAAAGACTCTCCATGACCAGATGCAACAGTTACCAAATTTGCCACATTCACATTCTCTTTTTGTTGTTTTTCCATTTTTTTTTTTTTTTGAGACAGAGTTTCACTCTTGTTGCCCAGGCTGGAGTGCAATGGCGGGATCTCAGCTCACTTCAATCTCCGCCTCCCGGGTTCAAGCGATTCTCCTGCCTCAGCCTTTCAAGTAGCTAGGATTATAGGCATGTGCCACCATACCCGGCTAATTTCATATTTTTAGTAGAGACTGGGTTTCTCCACGTTGGTCAGGCTGGTCTTGAACTCCTGACCTCAGGTGATTCGCCCACCTCAGCCTCGCAAAGTGCTGGGATTACAGGCGTGAGCCACCGTGTTGTTTTTCCTTGATTAAGTTACTTTAGATCAAATCCAAGCATTATATCATTTCACTCCTATAACTTCAATGTCTCTTAAGAAATATGGAAATTGGCCGGGTGCAGTGGCTGACGCCTGTAATCCCAGCACTTTGGGAGACCAAGGCGGGCGGATCACGAGGTCAGGAGATCGAGACCATCCTGGCTGACACGGTGAAACCCCATCTCTACTAAACAACATACAAAAAATTAGCCAGGCGTGGTGGCGGGCGCCTGTAGTCCCAGCTACTTGGGAGGCTGAGGCAGGAGAATGGTGTGAACCCGGGAGGTGGAGCT
>NW_012101254.1:4459957-4462862 GCF_000951045.1 Mandrillus leucophaeus
TGTGATGGCATCTTGCTCTGTCGCCCAGGCTGGAGTGCAGTGGCGCGATCTCGGCTCACTGCAAGCTCCGCCTCCCGGGTTTATGCCATTCTCCCGCCTCAGCCTCCCGAGTAACTGGGACTACAGGCGCCTGCCACCTCGCCCAGCTAGTTTTTTGTATTTTTTTAGTAGAGACGGGGTTTCACCTTGTTAGCCAGGATGGTCTCGATCTCCTGACCTCGTGATCCACCGTCTCAGCCTCCCAAAGTGCTGGGATTACAGGCTTGAGCCACTGCGCCCGGCCATGTTGAGATTTATTACTTGTCTTAATGTTGCTGTCCTGTAAGTAGGGGACTTTATTCTGCATTGATACAACAATGACATTTTTTCTCTTCCCCTTCTCCTGTGAAACAAACAGGTTTCCAAGGTGCTATTGGGAGCTCATGCACTCTTGGCCAACGGGTCTGTGATGTCACGGGTAGGGACAGCACAGTTAGCCCTGGTGGCTCGAGCCCATAATGTACCAGTGCTGGTTTGCTGTGAAACATACAAGTTCTGTGAGCGTGTGCAGACTGATGCCTTTGTCTCTAATGAGCTAGGTAAGTAGGGCAAAAGAGAAGCCTCCAGCTACCTGTGAAGACTTGAGAGTGAGAGAGGGGCAGATAAACTAGAAATTCTTTTCTAAAAGAACGTAATGGGTACACCTTCCATTGCAGATGACCCTGATGATCTGCAGTGTAAACGGGGAGAACATGTCGCACTGGCTAACTGGCAGAACCACGCGTCCCTACGGTTGTTGAATCTAGTCTATGATGTGACTCCCCCAGAGCTTGTGGATCTGGTGATCACAGAGCTGGGGATGATCCCTTGCAGTTCTGTACCTGTTGTTCTACGAGTCAAGAGCAGTGACCAGTGAGGGGGAAAACACAGGGTTAATAAATGCCATAGTCCCTACCTTCAGCAACTCTGCTGCCTTTGTTTCTCTTTTAGCATCTCCACCACTTAAGTTAGGAGTCCAGACTCCACAACCCCTTTTATCACCTGCTACTAACCTCAGACCTTTGTGAAGACCTGCTCAGGTAACTAGCTCCATGCCAGTGCATTGGGGCTAACCTGAAGGTCCGTATAAAGAACCAAAACTACCCAAATCAATCATTCACTGAGCATCTATATGCCAGATAGTAAACTAGGTATGAGGAGGAATATGAGAACAAATAGTCCTGGGCTGGGTGCAGTGACTCATTCCTGTAATCTCAGCATTTTGGGAGGCTAAGGCAGGGGGATTGTTTGAACCCAGAGGTTTGAGACCAGCCTGGGCAACATAGCAATCCTGTCTCTGCAAAAAATAAAAATTAGCTGGGCATGGTTGTGCTCATCTGTTGTCCCAGCTACTCAGGAGGCTGAAGCAGGAGGATTGCTTGAGCCCGAGAGGTAGAGGCTGCAGTAAGCCATGATCGTACCACTGAACTCCAGCCTGGGTGACAGAGTGAGACCCTATCTCAAAAGAGTCCTAACCTTATAAATTAGCATTGGTTGAATACTTACTGTGTGTCAGAAACTGTTCTGAACCCATTCCTACCCCTTTAGGAAGATTAACGCAACTCCATGAAGGCTGGGTGCGGTGGCTCATGCCTGTAATCCCAGCACTTTGGGAGGCCGAGGCAGGCAGATCACCTAAGGTCAGAAGTTCGAGACAGCCTGGCCAACACAATGAAACTCTGATGTCTCTACTATAAATACAAAAATTACCTGGGTGTGGTGGCACATGCCTGTAATCCCAGCTACTCCAGAGGCTGAGGCAGGAGAATCTCTTGAACCCAGGAGATGGAGATTGCAGTGAGCCGAGATCGCACCATTGCACGCTAGCCTGGGCAACAAAGCGACGCTCCATCTCTAAAAATAAAAATAATAATACAACTCTAAGAAGTAAATGCAATTTTACAGATGAGATCATGGAAGCATCAAAGGTGAAGTTGCTTGCCCAAGGCAACACAGCTCAGGCACAGAAAGGTTAAGTTACTTACCCAAGGCAGACAGATTTAAGTTACTTGCCCTAGGTAACAGAGCTAGTCAGTAGCTAAACGAGGATGTGACCTCAGGCAGTCTGGATCTAGAGATTGTGCCCTTAACTTTTGTGCTATATTACCCTAAGGAGTACTTACCATGGTATACGAAGATAATATCTACAGTATGAGGTAACCCAGTAGTAGTATGAACAAAAGATTGGTGAAAACTTCACAAGTCACATCTAACCTAGTCCTTGAAAGATAAGTAATTGCCCAGTTGGGGAAGAAAAAAAAAAAGAAGAAGAAGAAGAAGAAACAGCTTGAACACAAAGAATAGGCCTTAAAGTGAGTGGCCAATGTAAAAGTGTCACATAGAATGGTGAGGCTAGAACTGAGGCTTACTGTTGAGTGATCAAACTGCAAAGGTAAGTTGGGGCCAGACTGTGAGTCCAACCACTGGTTAGCTTAAAATGGAGAGTTATCTATTGAGTATATATGTATGTTATTGATTTTTTTTTTTTTTTTTTTGAGACAGAGTCACTCATCTCCCAGGCTGGAGTGCAATGGCACTATCTCGGTTCACTGCAATCTCCGCCTCCTGCGTTCAAACAATTCTCCTGCCTTAGCCTCCCAAGTAGCTGGGATTACAGGTGCCCACCACCACACCCAGCTAATTTTTGTATTTTTAGTAGAGACGGAGTTTCACCACGTTGGTCAGGCTGGTCTTGAACTCCTGACCTCAAGCAATCCACCCGCCTTGGCCTCCCAAAGTGCTGGGATTACAGGCATGAGCCATTGCACCCAACCGTTTTTTTGTTTTGTTTTTTGTTTTTTTTTTGAGACAGAGTCTCGCTCTGTCACCCAGGCTGGAGTGCAGTGGCGTGATCTCAGCTCACTGCAAGCTCTGCCTCCCAGGTTCA
>NW_012101254.1:4463862-4465117 GCF_000951045.1 Mandrillus leucophaeus
AAAAAAAAAAAAGAGAAAATATGGAAATTTACCATAATATCACTTATTAAATTACACTTTCTGAGTATTGAATCCATAATCAAATTTCCTTGGCTGAAAAATGACTTACAGTTTGACTCAAGATCCAAACAAATCCACACATTACATTTGGTGACATCTCTTAAAAAGCAGTCTCCTCTCCCCTTTTCACATTGACATTGGCTTGTAGAAGCCATGTTGTCATAGGAAAGGTTCTGCATTCTAGATTTGACTGTTTGCTTTCTTATGTTGTCATTTAACTCGTTCCCTATGTCCTGTATTTTTTTCTTTTCTTTTTTTTTATTTGAGACGGAGGCTTGCTCTGTTGCCCAGGCTGGAGTGCAATGGCGTGATTTCGGCTTAGTGCAACCTCCGCCTCCCGGGTTCAAGCGATTCTCCTGCTTCAGCCTCCCGAGTAGCTGGGACTACAGGTGTGCATCACCACACCTGGCTAATTTTCTTCTGTATTTTTAGTAGAGACGGGGTTTCGCCACATTGGCCAGGCTGGTCTTGAACTCCTGACCTCAGATTATCCACCCACCTTGGCCTCCCAAAGTGCTGGGATTACAGGCATGAGCCACTGCGCCTGGCCCCTAAATTCTGTATTCCTATTCAACTTTTTGGGCAACAATGTTTAATAAATGGTTCTGTGTGCTTTATATTGCTTCACATCAGGAGGCAAACAATGACTGGTGGTTTCATTTTCAGTGATGAGTGGGTCCAGGCATTTCAAAGTTTCCTAAAAGCTCTTTAGGGATTTCATCCACTGGTGATTGTTGCCTGGATTATTTCATTGGGACATGCAAAATGGTGATTTTTCTATCATTCTTTTCACATTTACTAGCTGTTGATCTATTAAATCTAAAAAAAAAAAAACAACAACTCCTCCTGGGCTGAGCAGTGGCTCATGCCTGTAATCCCAGCAGGTTGGGAGGCTTAGGTGTGCAGAACACCTGAGGTCAGGAGTTCGAGACCAGCTTCGCCAACATGGTAAAACCCCGTCTCTACTAAAAAAAAAATACAAAAATTAGCTGGGAGTGGTGGCGGGTGCCTGTAATCCTCAGGAGGCTGAGGCACAAGAATTGCTTGAACCTGGGAGGCAGAGGTTGCAGTGAGCCAAGATCGCACCAAGCCTGGGCGACAGAGTGAGACTCAGTCTCAAAAAACAAACAAAACCTTCCTCTCATCAGTTATTTTGAACTACAGTTTATTTTTATTTATTTATTTTTATTTATTT
>NW_012101254.1:4466827-4468140 GCF_000951045.1 Mandrillus leucophaeus
AAAAAAAAAAAAAAAAATTAAAAAATTTGCCAAGTGTGGTGGCTCACACCTGTAGTCTCAGCTACTTGGGAGGCTGAGGCAGGGAGATTGTTTGTGCCCAGGAGGTGGAGGCTGAGGCAGGGAGATTGTTTGTGCCCAGGAGGTGGAGGCTGAGGCAGGGAGATCGTTTGAGCACAGGAGGTGGAGGCTGCAGTGAGTTGTACTCCACTGCATTCCAGCATGGGTGATAGAGCAAGACTCCATCTAGTTCAAAAAAAAAAAAAAAAGTAAAAGAAATGGAACAACCTCCAAGGTACACTTAGTTAAAAGAAGGTAGAAGACAGTGTATGTAGTTGTTGTTTGAATTAAAAAGAGGGAAAGCTATATACATACATTTGCCCCTCTGAATCTGTGGGTTCTGTATCTGGATTTAACCAACCACAAATTGAAAATATTTAGGAAAAAAATTTCATTTTTACTGAACATGTATAGACTTTCTCCTCATTATTCCATAAACAACACAACACAATGCTATTTATGTAGCATTTACATTGTATTAGGTATTATAAGAAATCTATGGCTGGGCAAGGTGGCTCACGCCTGTCATCCTAACACCTCCAGAGGCTGAGGCAGGTGGATCACCTGATGTCAGGAGTTCGAGACCACCCTGGCCAACGTGGCAAAAACCCATCTCTACTGAAAATACAAAAATTAGCCGGGTGTGGTGGCGCATGCCTGTAATCCCAGCTACTCAGGAGGCTGAGGCAGTTCAATTGCTTGAACCCAGGCGCAAACAATCTCCCTGCCTCAGCCTCCCAAGTAGCTGAGACTACAGATGTGAGCCACCACACTTGGCGAATTTCTAAATTTTTTTGAAAGAGTCTTGCTCTGTCGCCCAGGCTGGAGTGCAAGGGACCGTTGTTTATAACAGGAGAATTGCTGAATTGCTCCTCAGCAATTCAGGAGGCAGAGGTTGCGGTGAGCTCAGATCGCGCCATTACACTTCAGCCTGGGGTACAAGAGCAAAACTCTGTCTCAAAAAAAGAAAAGAAAAGAAAAGAGAAGAAATCTAGAGATGAGTTCAACAATTTGCAAATACTATGCCACATTGGTCAGGCTGGTCTTGAACTCCTGACCTGAAGTGATCCACCCGCCTCAGCCTCCCAAAGTGCTGGGATTATAGGTGTGAGCCACCGTGCCTGGCCATACTATGCCATTTTATATAAAGGACTTGAGCAACCACAGATACTAGTATCTGCCAGTCCAGGAGAAAATCGATTATAGGTGTGAGCCACTGTGCCTGGCCATACTATGCCATTTTATATAAAGGACTT
>NW_012101254.1:4470605-4471734 GCF_000951045.1 Mandrillus leucophaeus
CTCCCAAAGTGCTGGGATTACAGGCTTGAGCCACCGCGCCCGGCTGAACTACAGTTTATACTAGAAAGGCAAGATAAATACCTTATTCTTTCCCCATTTTTTTTTTTTTTTTTTTTTTTTTTTTTTTTTTTTGCCAATTTTCAGGAATCGGTCACTACTTTCAGTGGTATGGGATGAGTAGCTGATATTTTGGCTTTTACTTTTTTTTAAAGATCATTATGAATACATGGATTTCTATATATTGAACATACTACTTAATCATCAAAATTAAGCAGAGAATCAACAGGGTTGCCTTATGCTTTAGAAAGATAACCAGGCCAGGCATGGCAACTCACACCTGTAATCCCAGCACTTTGGGAGGCATAGGCAGGAGGATCGCTTGCACTCAGTAGTGTAAGACCTGCCTGGACAATATAGCGAGACCTCATCTCTGTTAAACAACAAAAAAAAAGCTGGATGTGGTGGTATACACCTGCTGCACACCCCAACTCTTCAGGAGGCCGAGGTGGGAGGTTGAGGCTGCAGGGAGCGGTGATCCCACCACTGCACTCCAGCCCGGGTGACAGAGCAAGACCCTGTCTCAAAATAAATAAATAAACAAATACATACATAACCTAGTAGAAATTAAAGGCAGAGAAGTAGATCAGTGAAAAGATTGGTTGTAAATCAAAATTACAAATGCATCTAAAACTTTGGTTCACAATTCCACTTCTAGGAATTATCCTACCCATATAGTTACACGTTTGAAGTAATTTAGATGCAAGGTTACTTATAGCAGTGTGGTTTATAATAGCAAGGGACCGTTGTTTATAATAGCAAAACCACATAAATATGCATCAATATCAACAAGGCACTAGCTATACCACATCCATCCAATTAAATGCTAACCAGTTATAGCACAGAATGAGAAAGGTTTTTGTGTACAGAAATGGAATAATGGCCAAACTCAGTGACTTACACCTGTGATTCCAGCACTATGGGAGGCTGAGGCAAGAGGATCACTTCAGGCCAGGTGTTCAAGACCAGCCTGGTCAACATAACGAGACCACATCTCAAGAAAAAATTTAAAAATTAGGCTGGACGCAGTGGTTCATGCCTGTAATTCCAGCGCTTTCGGAGGCCAAGGTGG
>NW_012101254.1:4473169-4480682 GCF_000951045.1 Mandrillus leucophaeus
CCACAGATACTAGTATCTGCCAGTCCAGGAGAAAATCGATTATAGGTGTGAGCCACTGTGCCTGGCCATACTATGCCATTTTATATAAAGGACTTAAGCATCCACAGATACTAGTATCCGCCAGTCCAGGAGAAAATCTCAACAAATGCATACTGAGAGACAACTGTATTTACATTTGGGTATAAATACATAAAATTTCTTGGACTGAAAACAAGAGACTTATTAATTGCCTGGGTGGCTGGAGATAGAGGTGGAAGGGAGTCTTCACTTTACAAATACCCTTGGTATCTTCTGTATTTTGAGCCATGTGAATGCCTTATTCCAGAATAAATAGAATTATTTATTTTAAGAGACTGGCAGCCGGGCATGGTGGCTCACGTGGTGGCCCATGCCTGTAATCCCACTTTGGGAGGCCGAAGCAGACGGATCACTTGAGATCAGGAGTTCGAGACTAGCCTGGCCAATATGGTGAAACACCATTTCTACTAAAAATACAAAAATTAGCCGAGTGTGGTGGCATATGCCTGTAATCCCAGCTACTCCAGAGGCTGAGGCAGAAGAATTGCTTGAATCCAGGAGACAGAGGTTGCAGTGAGCCGAGATCGTGCCACTGCACTCCAGCCTGGGAGACAATGCAAGTCTCTGACTCAAAAAAGAAAAAAAAAAAATCTTGCAATAGTTTAACTCAAAGACAGCCTAATCTGAAGCAGCAGGAATGAAGAGACAGATTTGTTCAGTACAGAAGTAAATGCTTGAAACTGAGAGCTGTCCATCACACAAGCATTGCTAGCTGAGACAAAGAAAGAGGAAGACTCATGGGACTGGGTGTCCTCTTCCTCCCTCTTTTAGGTCTTAGCTCTCTCCTCTGATAGTTTTCTTATATATTTTGTCCAACTAAGGGAATTTAATGAGAGATTACCCGGGCAGAGAAAGGTTTGTTTACTCCACCCCTTCGTTCTCCATATTTATACATCCTGCACTCTCTCCTCCAGGTATGGGGAGACTTGTGAAATTTATTTTTTTCTTTTTCGTATCTTGGTAACAGCAAAAGAGACCTGTGACATTTATATGGCTTTACATGCCTCAGGAAAACACAGAAACCTGTTGCATTCGTTCCTTCTCCACCAAATCTCACTTCCCTTTGAGGGAATGGGGCAAACCCTCTGACCAAGGTCAAGGACCAAGGCCATGGCCCACTCTCATAGATAGTACAGCCTGCCCCACTCAGGCCACACTGTTCTTTTTTATTTTCTTTTTTGAAATAAAGTTTCGCCTTGTCACCCAGGCCAGGGCGCAATGGCGTGATCTGGGCTCATTGCAACTTTCACCTCCCAGGTTCAAGCGATTCTCCTGCTTCAGCCTCCTGACTACAGGCACATGACCATGCCCGGCTAATTTTGTATTTTTAGTAGAGACGGGGGTTTCACCAAGTTGGCCAGGCTGGTCTCGAACTCCTGATCTCAAGTGATCTGCCCACCTCGGCCTTCCAAAGCGTTGGGATTACAGGCGTGAGCCACCGCGCCCGGCTTTCTTTCTTTCTTTTTTTTTTTAAAGAGTCGGGGTCTCGCCGGGCGCGGTGGCCACGCCTGTAATCCCAGCACTTTGGGAGACTGAGGCAGGCGTATCACGAGGTCAGGAGTTCGAGACCAGCCTGACCAACATAGTGAAATCCCTTCTCTACTAAAAAGACAAAAATTATCCGGGTGTGGTGGCAGGCGCCTGTAATCCCAGCTACTCGGGAGGCTGAGGCAGGACAATTACTTGAACCCGGGAGGGGAAGTTTGCAGTGAGAGGAGATCGCGTCACTGCACTCCAGCCTGGGGACAGAGCAAGGCTCCGTCTCAGGAAGAAATAAAAATAAAACGGGGTCTATGTTGCCCAGGCTGGTCTCGAGTTCCTGGGCTCAAGTGATCCTCCCCCGCGTTGGCCTCCCAAAGTGCTGGGATTACAGGCACCAGCCACCATGCCCAGCCAAAGCCATGCTTTTCTATTCCTACTCCTTCCCTTCCTTGTCCTCTTTCCAAGCTCTCTCGGGCCCATCCTTGACTTCGCTACAGCGGCCCGCGGCTAGACGTCTTTGTCTCCCAGACTCCGTCTTGGGCTCGGACGCCGCCCGGGTTGCAGGTACAGACTCTCAGGTCTAGCTGGCTCTTCCCGCTACAGGCGCGGCAGTCTGGCCGGAAAGGCAGGGTTCAGCGATCCAAAGCGCGAGCCCGGCCTGGGAGTCCGCCTCCTCCCGGCTCCCGTCGAGGCCGCGTGGGAACCCGTTGGCCGCGCAGGCGTCGATCTGCCCTTTTTGACACTGCAACTCCCATGAGGCCGTGCAGCGTCCCTGGCGCCGCTGAAGACGCCCTGGAACTCGACCGGCTCCGGAGGGCTCGGTGACTGTGGCCGCGCTGCATTATGGAATACAGAGTCTAAGAGAAAACTAGCCCGGCACCGACTCCCGACCAAGTACACGTGTTTACCTAGTGCACTGGGGTGGGGGCGTCAGTGAAGAGCAGCTAACAAGATTTCGTCATAAGACCGCGACCAGACAGGCGGCGCCATCTTCGAACTTAGACTTCCGGAAGGACTTTGGCGAGGGTGAGTGTACCGCCGCAGCGGGTGTGTGGGGGGCCCCACGATTACTCCTCCCCCTTCTTTTGCCGTAGCACTGAGATATTGGGAACAAACTCCTGGCTCCACTCTTCTCCCAGCCACAGCAGCGCGCCTTTCAGCGTCTGCGCTCCTACAGAGCACCATCATGCTCCGCACCTTCCGTACTGTGGCCACCGTGCACCCCCCATCTCTGCAAGCCTCGGGTCTTGCCCTCCTCCCCCACGCGGTGTCGGTAACGCGGAAGCCTGTGTCTGGGCCTAGGCGCGGCATACATAGCGTCCCTCGAACTCGGCGAACCTGCAGTAGTCCTTGGTCTTAGAAATACCAGGGCTCCTCTCCCGCACAGGCTAGTGGAGAAATCTGCCTTCACGCCCAGGACTGAAGAAGGGCAGGTGATGGTCCCTAGAGTGGTTGTGGGTCAATATGTTTTAGCTGTGTTCCAACCTCTTCCTCGAGGAGGCTCTTTAACCCCGAAGGTTGTGCCCCGCGCGCTGCAACGCCATTGGCGTAGCCAAGGGCCAGTTGTGTTTCCTTGTCTAGTCCTTTTGTCCCGTGGCAAGTTGGCTGTCTGTTGGGGAAGTCAGAGGTGGCGACTTCAACTCCGCCGGAGGCAACTCACTTTGTTGAAGGGATATATAGGGTATGGACAAACCTCTTTGTTCCAGAGGCATATACAATTTTAAGTCAATCCCGTGTCATCGTCACAATTTTTGCAATCTCTTTTTATCAGCTGTACTGTTGTTTTCTGAGTAGTTCTCTTTAAATTGACTTACTTAAAAAGTTTAAATGAGTTAGTCTCGACCTCAGCAATATAAATGAAACCGTGGGTTTCATGGGCTATTTATAATTGTTTATGAAAGTTGAAATAAAAGCACTAGTTACTAAAATGTTCGTTTTCGTACCATTAAAAACATCTTGCATACCGCCAGTTGTACCTTAGGAACACTTTAGGAAACAATATATTAAGCCAAGCAGTGTGTTTAAAGGAATTTCATACTGGAGGTGCAGTGTTGTGTCATTACTTTTTCTTGGCTGGGGAGGTCAGGCTGGCATCGTGGAGCAGCAAGGGAACCAGACAGATTGGGGTGCAGTGGAAGATTTTAGAAACTCTAGTACGAATTTACTGATCAGCTGTTCCTTTACTGTGTAGCCAAAATTTGTACCATCACACATCCTGTTGCTGCCTTCCATGAGAAGTGTATTTTTTTTTTTTTTTTTTTTTTGAGACGGAGTTTTGCTCTTGTTGCCCAGGCTGGAGTGCAGTGGCGTGATCTCGGCTCACCACAACCTCCACCTCCCGGGACAGAGTCTTGCTCTGTCTCCCAGGCTGGAGCGCAGTAGCACGATCTCGGCTCACTGCAGCCTCCGCCTTCCGGGTTCAAGCGATTCTCCTGTCTCAGCCTCCTGAGTAGCTGGGATTATAGGCGCGTGCCACCACGCCTGGCTAATTTTGTATTTTTAGTAGAGACGGGGTTTCACGATGTTGTTTAGGCTGGTCTCGAACTCCTGACGTCGTGATCCGCCCGCCTCAGCCTCCCAAAATGCTGAGATTACAGGCGTGAGCTACTGTGCCCGGCCAGGCAAATTGTATGTACGGGCAATTCATAAAAGACATATGGGTGTCCAATATATAGAAAGAAGTTGCTAACACCAATTCTTACCAGTGTAAATAAATAGAGTGGGGAAGAATTCTTTCACCTATCAGATTGGTGAAAATTAAAAACAGTAAAGGTGTGATAAAATGGGTACCAATATACATAAATGGTTTTAATTTTGGTGAGCTGTTTGGTAGTATCAAATTTTGAAAATATGCATATTCTTCAGTGTAGTACAGTAATTCCATGTTCAGATGATTATTCGAGAAAAATAATCTCTTATTGATGAATTAATGAAGAGATTTGTACTAGGATGTTTATTGTAGTATTTTTTGCAATAGTATTTTAACTCGATTGTTCATTAAATGAAGATTGTCTAAATAACTAAGTCTGTGGAATGCTGTACAGCAGTTAGGAAGAATGAGATAAATATATGTACCCGGATGTAGAAAATCTTTAAAAAAAAAAACAAAAAACAAAACAAAACGGAATCTTCCTCTTCTCACCCAGGTTGGAGTGCAGTGGCGTGATCTCAGCTCACTGCAACCTCTGCCTCTGCCTCCTGGGTTCAAGTGATTCTCCTGTCTCAGCCTCCCGAGTAGACGGGATTACAGGAGCCTGCCACCACGCCTGGCTAATTTTTGTATTTTTAGTAGAGATGGGGTTTCACCATGTTGGCCAGGCTAGTGTCCTGACCTCAAGTGATCCATCTGCCTTGGCCTCCCAAAGTGCTGGGATTACAGGCCTGAGTCACAGCACTTGGCCTAGAAAATCCTTAAGACGTGTATAGAAGCTCTCTTAAATGATTTCCATTTAGCTCCTTACGTTAACTGACATACCCTGTTTCCTCTCTAAATGCTTGAAGCTTGAAGGTTTTTCTCCTGTAGACCTGGTCAGTCTGCTTCCACTAGTTGAGTTGAATGCTTGCCAAGAGTCATTATATTGATTTCCACTTTTTTTTTTTTTTTTGAGACAAGGTCTTGCTCTGTCACCCAGGCTGGAGTGGAGTGGCATGATCACAGCTCACTGTAACCTTGAACTTCTGGGCTCAAGCGATCTTCTGGCCTCAGCTAGAGCTACAGGCCTGTGCCACCACACCCAGCTAATTAAAATTTTTTTTTTTTGGTAGAGACAGAGTTTTGTTATGTTGTCCAGGCTCCCACCTTTTTTTTTTTTTTTTTAATGTTAGTTGCTTTGTTTTTATACATATGTTATAGGCTGGGCATGGTGACTCAAACCTGTAATCCTAGTACTTTGAAAGTTGAAGCGAGAAGATCACTTGAGCCCAGGAGTTTGAGACCAATCTGAGTAAGATAGTTGAGACCCTGTCTCTACAAAAAAACCACAAAAATTTAGCTAGACCTGGTGGTGTGTGCATGTGGTCCCAGTGGCCTGAGAGGCTGAGATGGGAGGATCACTTGGGCCCAGGAGGTCAAGGTGGCAGTGAGCCCTGATCACAACACTGGGCTCCATCTTGACAGGGAAAAGAAATTTTAATATAAAAGAGTTATTGTTTCTATTAAAACTAAGTTGATTGGGAGGCGGAGGTGGGTGGATCACCTGAGGTTAGGAGTTTGAGAACAGCCTGGCCAACATGGTGAAACCCCATCTCTACTAGAAATACAAAAATTAGCTGGGCATGGTGGCACATGCCTATAATCCCAGCTACTCAAGAGGCTGAGGCAGAGAATCGCTTGAACCCCGGAGGCGGAGGCTGCAGTGAGCTGAGATCGTGCCACTGCGCTCCAGCCTGGGAGACAGAGCGAGACTCTGTCTCAAAAAAAAAAAATGAAAACAAAAACAAAAAACTAAGTTGAACATAGATGTTTGTTGATGCTATCTGTTTTGTTTTGTTTTGTTTTGTTTTGAGGTGGAATCTAGCTCTGTTGCCAGGCTGGAGTGCAGTGGTGCAATCTTGGCTACTGCAACCTCCTGCAAGCAATTCTGCCCCCGCCTCCTGAGTAGCTGGGATTACAGGGATGTGCTGCCACGCCCAGCTAAATTTTGTGTGTGTTGTTTTTTTTTTTGAGATGGAGTCTCACTCTGTCACCCAGGCTGGAGTGCAGTGGCACGATCTCGGCTCACTGCAAACTCCCCCTCCCAGGTTCATGCCATTCTCCTGCCTCAGCCTCCCGAGTAGCTGGGACTTAACAGGCGCCTGCCACTGCGCCCGGCTAATTTTTTGTATTTTTTAGTAGAGATGGGATTTCACCGTGGTCTCATCTCCTGACCTCATAATCTGGCCGCCTCGGCCTCCCAACGTGCTGGGATTATAGGCGTGAGCCACCGCACCTGGCCTTTTGCTGCTATCTTTATAGTATTTTATATTAAGTAAAAGTTTTGTGAAAACAATTCTAAAAAAGTAAAAGAAGCAAACTAAAACTAAATTGAATGCTTTAGAAAGACAAAAGAGGTGAGTTTGCAAACAGAAAAGTTGCCAAATAGGTGTGAATGAGACAACTGTAAAAAACTGAGGAAATTTTGTAAAACTCTGGAAGTTTACTGCTTGTGAATTGCTTCTCAAGAAAAGTGAATGTTTCAAGAAAGTAGTGTTGGAGCTACACCACTTTTGGCCAGGCTGGTCTGGAACTCCTGACCTTAGGTGATCCACCCGCCTCAGCCTCGCAGAGTGCTGGGATTACAGGCATGAGCCACCACACCCAGCCTCAGCTAATTAAAAAAAAAATTTTTTTTTGCAGAGACAAAGTCTTGCTGTATTGCCCAGGCTGATCTCGAACTCCTGGCCTCAAGTGATCCTCCCACCTTGGCCTCCCAAAGTGTTGGGATTACAGGCATGAGCCACTGCGCCCAGCCTAGCATATGATTCTTGAGCCAGCAGCTGTAAATAAGAGCAACTTCCCAGTTTGATAAGCACTTGTTCTTACCAACTGTTTTTCCCTCAGCGCTCCTCGTGATCATTTATGCAAGTGTTTTTCAGCTTGAGTGTGCGTCAGAATCCCCTGAAGGGCTTGTTAAAACACAAAGTGCTGGCCCCATCCAGAATTGCTGATTCGGTAGGCCTGGGGTAGGACTAGAAATTTGCATTTTAACAAATTTGCAGGTGATACTGATGCTGCTGTTTCTGGGGCCACACTTTGTGAACCACTGATATGAACTGTTTATGTAGTGAATTCCTTTCTGCTTGAACTGATTGGAGAGGTTTCTGTTCTGTGCAACTGAACCAATGTAGGGGAGAATATTTATTTTAGTTATATCTTTGTTCTTATCGACTTTGTCAGTGATTAAAAGAAGTTATTGTTGTTCTATGTCATGAACATTTTGCTTTATATCTTTTTTTTTTTTTTTTTTTTTTTTTT
>NW_012101254.1:4480832-4502808 GCF_000951045.1 Mandrillus leucophaeus
CTAGTTTTTTGTATTTCTTAATAGAGACGGGGTTTCACCGTGTTAGCCAGGATGGTCTCGATCTCCTGACCTCGTGATCCGCCCGTCTCGGCCTCCCAAAATGCTGGGATTACAGGCTTGAGCCACCGTGCCCGGCCTGCTTTATATCTTTTGATGCTGTTGTTTGATGTTTAAATGTCCATGACATTTGTATCTTTTATATGATTTGAAGTTTTATTCATTATAAACTACTCCCTTTTGGGCTGGGCACAGTGGCTCATGCCTGTAATCCCAGTTTTTTGGGAGACTGAGACAGGGGAATCATTTGAGGTCGGGAGTTCAAGACCAACCTGGCCAACACAGCCAGACACCATCTCTACTAAAAAATACAAAAGTTAGCGGTGCATTGTGGCACATGCTTGTAATCCCAGCTACTTGGGAGGCTGAGGCAGGAGAGTTGCTTGAACCCAGGAGGCAAAGGTTGCAGTAAGCCAAGATCGCGCCACTGCACTCAAGCCTGGGCAACAGAGCAAGGTTCCGTCTCAAAACTACTACTACTTCTTTTATTCCTATTTAGTATTTTCCCCCTAAGTTCGACTTTGCTATTGTCATCAGAACTCCTCCTTTATTTTTGCTTAGATTTTGCCCTGTACATTTTAATTCATCTTTGTTTTTTGAAAATACAAAGGCATCTCTTGAAAAGCATATAGTTACTTGTCTTTTAAAATCAAATCAGGCTGGGCACAGTGACTCACGCCTGTAATCCCAGCACTTTGGGAGGCTGAGGGGCAGATCACTTGAGGTCAGGCATTCGAGACCAGCCTGGCCAACATGGTGAAACCCCATCTCTACTAAAAATACAAAAATTAGCTGGGTGCGGTGGCAGCCGCCTGTAATCCTAGCTACTGGGGAGGCTGAGGCAGGAGAGTCACTTGAACCTGGGAGGCAGAGGTTGCGGTGAGCTGAGATCAGGCCACTGCACTCCAGCCTAGGTGACAAGAGCAAGACTCCATTTCAAAAAAAATAAATACAAAATTAAAATCAAAGCAGACCTTGTTTTGTTTTGTTTTGTTTTTGAGACCGAGTCTCTCTCTGTCGCCCCAGGCTGGAGTGCAGTTGCCCGATCTCTGCTCACTACAACGTCCGCCTCCCAGGTTCAAGCGATTCTTCTGCCTCAGCCTCCCGAATAGCTGGGACTACAGGCGTCCGCCACCACTCCTGGCTAATTTTTGTATTTTTAGTAGAGACGGGGTTTCACAGTGTTGGCCAGGCTGGAGTGCAGGGACTCCTGACCTTGTGATCCGCCCGCCTCAGCCTCCCAAAGTGCTGGGATTACAGGCTGGAGCCACCGCGCCCGGCCCTCAAACCAAATCTTTATTCTTTTTACTTTTGAGATAGCGTCTTGCTCTGTCTGCCCAGGCTAGGATGCAGTGGTGTGATCTCGGCTCCACCTCCCAGGCTCAAGTGATTCTCATGCCTCAATCTCCCAAGTAGCTGGGATCACAGGCATGTGCCACCATGCCCAGCTAATTTTTGTATTTTTAGTAGAGATGGAGTTTCGCTTTGTTGGCCAGGCTGGTCTCAAATTCCTGGCCTCAATCTGCCTGCCTCGGCCTCCCAACATGCTGGGAATACAGGCATGAGCCTATATCTGCCCCTATTGTTTCTTTTAATGGATGAATTTAAATGATATGTGTTTATTGTTATGATACATGTTTTTAATTTTTTTTGTTTTTTGTTTTTTGAGACAGAGTCTCGCTTTATTACCCAGGCTAGAGTGCAGGGGCGCGATCTCTGCTCACTACGATCTCTGCTCACTGCAACCTCCACCTCCCAGGCTCAGGTGATCTTCCCACCTCCAATTCCTGAGTAGCTGGGACTACAGGTCCCTGCTGTCCACCATGCCTAGCTAGTTGTTTTTTTTTTTTTTTTTTTTTTCCCCCAAATGGAGTCTTGCTCTGTTGCCCAGGCTGGAGTGCAGTGGCGCAATCTTGGCTCACTGCAACCTCCGCCTCCCGAGTTCAAGCAATTCTGCCTCAGCCTCCCAAGTAGCTGGGATTACAGGCATGCAGCACCACACCCAGCTGCTGATTTTCGTATGCTTAGTATAGAGAGGATTTCACCATGTTGGCCAGAGTGGTCTCGAACTCTTCACCTCGTGATTCGCCTGCCCCGGCCTCCTAAAGTGCTGGCATTACAGGCGTGAGCCACTGCACCTGGCCCTGTTTTGGTATTTTTCTGTAGAGACAGAGTTTTGCCATGTTGCCCAGGCTGGTCTCAAACTCCTGGGCTCAAGGGATCCTCCCACCTCCGACTCCGTAAGTGCAGGGATTACAGGGATTAAGTCCTGCACTAAACTCACCCTTTTATAATGATGCTGATCTGACTGGTCAGGGTGGAGCCCTTGTAGCCTAATCATCTCTTGAAGGTCCCACCTCTTAATACTGTTACAAATGGCAATTAAATTTCAACATGAGTTTTGGAAGGGATGTTCAAACCCCAGTTCTTGGATTTCACAATCCCTTTGGTGTTTTTGATAGTGCAGGAATTTTTGTTGGAAATTTGCTTCTGTTTTCTGAATCACTTCTTCAAAAGGGTACTCTTCATCTTTCTATCCTTTTTATTCTTTAAGTAATCTATGCATAGGTCCTTTTTGCTTGTGACTAATTTTGAATGGGGCAGTTCTGTCAGGGCTTCTTATTTATCAAAAGAACAATATAGATGGATTTTCACTGACCTTTATTTACCTTGACAGTGTTATAATGTATCTTTGGCACATGTGTTTTCTTGTGTCCTCAGCACCTGCCTCAGAAGGTTGGCCATGGTTATAGTTTATAATCTGTAGCTTCTTCATGTGAGACAGTTGGAAGCTTTTATTTTATATTTCTTATGGAATTTGTATTAGCACACTTTTCCACTGAGACTGATGAACTGTTTATCCTTTATCCTTAAGGCGTATATAGATCTGTGGTGGGAGGGGGTGTCCCATCCTGGGATTTGAACTGTGTCTCCCGCTGTATCACAGACAGGCAGGTTATTCTGGCCAAAAACTGGACCCTTGGAGAGTTCTGTGTTGCTTAGGTTTCGGGTTTGGTGGTCAGTGTTTTATCTCAGTTTACTTTGGCCCATGGTTATACAGCTAATTTTTTGGGGTTTGAAGAAAATGAAGACTCGTGACAATTTTAGTTAATTCTTCAATGTGGAAAGGTTTCTTGGCCAGGCGTGGTGGCTTATGCTTGTAATCACAGCACTTTGGGAAGCCAAGGTGGGAGGATCTCTTGAGGTTAGGAACTCAAGACAAGCCTGGGCAAAATAGCAAGACCCAATCTGCACAAAAAAAAATTAAAAACTTATCTAGGCGTATTGCTGCACATTTGAAGTCTCAGCTACTTGGGAAGCTGGGAAGGGAGGATTGTTTGAGCCCGGGAGTTAGTGGCTGCAGTGAGCTATGATCACACCACCACACCTGCCTGGGTGACAGAGCGAGATCCTGACTCAGAAAAAAAAATAATAATAATTTTAAAAAGTAAAAAAGGCAAGGCATAGTGGTTTTTGCCAGTAATCTCAGCATTTTGGGAGATGAAGTGGAGAGAATTGCTTGAGTCCAGGATTTCGAGTATGTAGTCACGCCATTGCACTCCAGCCTGGGCAACATGGTGCAACTTAGTCTCTACAAAAAATACAAAAATTATTCAGGCGTGGTGGTACATGCCTGTAGTACCAACTACTCAGTTGACTGAGGTGGGAGGATCACCTGAGCCTGGGAGGTCCCAGCTGCAGTGAGCTGTGATTGCACCACTGCCCTCCAGCCTGGGTTACAGAACAAGACCCTGTCTCAAAAAAAAAAAAAAAAAAGTTTCAGGATGGGCACGATGGCTAACACCAAAAAAAAAAAAAAAAAAAGTTTCAGGATGGGCACGATGGCTAACACCTATAATCCCAACATTTTGGGAGATAGGTGGAAAGATTGCTTGAGCCCAGGAATTCAGTACCATCCTGGGCAACGTAGTGAGACCTCATCTCTACGAAAATTTTAAAAATTAGCCAGGCATGGTGATACATGCCTGTAGTCCTAGCTACTTGGGAGGCTGAGGCAGAAAGATTGCTTGAGCCCTGGAGAACAGGGCTGCAGTGAGCTGTGATCACACCACTGTACCACTGCAGCCTGAATGATAGAACAAGAGCCTGTCTCAAAAAAAAAAAAAGAAAAGTGGTCATTCACGGTGGCTCAAGTCTGTAATCCTAGCACTTTGGGAGGCCAAGGTGGGCATATCACCTGAGGTCAGAAGTCAAGACCAGCCTGGCCAACATGGTGAAACCCCATCTCTACTAAAAATACAAAAAATTAGCTGGGTGTGGTGGCGGGCACCTGTTGTCCCAGCTACTCGGGAGGCCAAGGCAGGAGAATCACTTGAACCTGGGAGGCAGAGGTTGCAGTGAGCCGAGATCACACCACTGCACTCCAGCCTGGACAACAAGAGTGAAACTCCGTCTCAAAAAAATAAAAAAAAGAAAAGCTTTCTTAATGTAATAGGGTGTTCCTTGATTATCTCATAGCCTACCCACCACCCCCATCCAGGTGAAATATTGATGGCAGGGCACCGAAGAACTCTTTGGCTCATTCTTTTTTTTAAAGACAGAGTCTCACTCCACCCAGGCTGGAGTACAGTGGCGTGATCTCAGCTCACTGCAACGTCCGCCCCACGGGTTCAGTTGATTCTCTTGCCTCAGCCTCCTGAGTAGCTGGGATTACAAGCGCCTTCCACCGTGCCTGGCTAATTTTTGTCTTTTTAGTGGAGACGGGGTTTCACCATATTGGCCAGGCTGGTCTCGAACTCCTGACCTCAGGTGATCTGCCCGCCTCAGCTGGGATTACAGGTGTGAGCCACTGTGCCCGGCCAACTCATTCTTTTTAAAAAATAAATTCATTTATTTATTTACTTGAGATAGGGTGTTGCTTTGTTGCCCTGGCTGTAGTGCAGTGATGTGATTACAGCTCACTGCAGCCTTGAACTCCTGGGCTCAAGTGATTCTCCCACTTCAACCTCCCAAGTAGCTGGGACTACAGGTGTGCACCACCATGTTTTTTTGTAGCAAAGGGGGCTCACTCTGTTGCCCAGGATGGTCTTAAATTCCTGGACTCAAGCCATCCTTCTGCCCTGTCCTCCCAAAGTGCTGGAATTACAGGCATAAGCTATCGTGCCTGGCCAGAAAATTATTTTTAAGTATTTTTAGAGATGGGGTCTTATGGTTGCCTAGGCTGGAGTATGGTAACACCATCATAGCTCACTGTAACCTCGAACTCCTAGGCTCAAGCAATCCTCCTGTTTCAGCCTTACATGTAGCTGGGACTACAGGTGCGCACCACCATGCCCAGCTAACTTTTAAAATTTTTTGTGGAGATGAGTTCTCCCTATGTTGCCCAGACTGGTGTTGAACTCCTGGCCTCAAGCAGTCCTTCTTCCTTGGCCTCTCAAAGTGTTGGAATTGCAGGCATAAGCCATCCTGCCTGGTCTTTTATTCTTAAATAAATTTATTCCTTGACTAATCCTTACAAAAATAGATGTTAACATTAAGTATGCCTCTTCACTTTGGTCTAAATTTTGTAGTATCTGGCAGCTCTTTTTTGTAGGATATTCTAAGGAAGTTGTGTCCCTTTCCTAGATTCATGATAAACAAATTTTTCTCTCTCTCCTTTTTTGGGGTGTGTGTATGTCTGTGTGTATGTTTCATTTCATTGGGTTTCAGAGACAGAGGTTAAATAATTGTGCATTCACTGCTTCATCCTTACAAGAAAATATATGAGCTTTAAATTAGATAATTATATATAGCATTTAGTATAGTGCTTGGCACATAGTTAGCATTTAATAAATGGAAGCTTTATGGCCAGGCACAGTGGCTCACACCTGTAATCCCAGCACTTTGGGAAGCTGAGGTGGGTGGATCACCTGAGGTCAGGAGTTTGAGACCAGCCTGGCCCACATGGTGAAACCTCATCTCTACTAAAAATACAAAAATTAGCTGGGCATGGTGGCACGTACCTGTAATTCCAGCTACTCGGGAGGCTGAGGCAGGAGAATTGCTTGAACCCAGGAGGTGGAGGTTGCAGTTAGCTAAGATCACGCCATTACACTCCAGCCTGGGTGACAAGAGCGAAACTCTGTCAAAAAAAAAAAAAAAAAAGAAAAAGCTTTTTACTTGTTTGTCTGCTTCACCAAAATGTAAGTTCCATGAGGGGACCTTGTCTGTCTTGCTTGTTGTCATATCACCAGTTTCTTTTTTTGTTTTTAATTTTTAAATTAAAAAAATTTTTTTTTTTTTTGCTAGAGAAGGGGTCTTGCTGTGTTGCCCAGGCTAGCCTCAAACTCCTAAGCTCAAGCTGCCTTCCTGCCTCAGCTTCCCAAAGTGTTGGGATTGCAGGTGTGAGCCACTGCACCTGGCTCCTTACCAGTTTCCAGAACAGTGCCTAACATATAGAAGGTGCTTAGTAAATATTGTTGAATGAGTGAATAATCAGAGAACTTGGGTATGGGTGTGAGAATGAGGGGAGAAAAGATGGGGAAACAAAAATCTGAGCTAGTACAAATAGTTTCTGTCTTCTACTCATTTGTATGTCTCTGTATGCAGGGGCAGCCATTTTGGGGGGTGCTGATGGATACCTGCGGGGTCGGCTATGTTGCCCTGGGGGAGGCCGGCCCCGTGGGGAACATGACTGTGGGGGACTCTCCTGGACAAGATGTGCTAAATCAGCTTGATGTCAAGACCTCTTCAGAAATGGCCAGTGCAGAGGCTTCCATAGAGATGTCATTACCTACCCCTTTGCCTGGATTTGAGGATTCTCCTGATCAGAGGAGGCTCCCTTCAGAGCAGGAAAGCCTCTCCAGACTGGAACAGCAAGGTATGTACCTTGTCCTCTTATCTTTTTATTCCCCATGCCGAGCTTAAGATGAAAGAGAGCAGGTTGAGCTCATAGGATCTTACAAACCTGGATACAGGGTAATCTTTTCCAAAGAGGTTTGAGTTCTGGTCCCATCTCACAGACCCATATTCTTCTCTACAGATCTTTCTTCAGAGATGTCAAAGGTTTCAAAGCCTAGGGCCTCAAAGCCTGGCCGGAAGAGAGGTGGTAGGACACGAAAAGGCCCCAAAAGGCCCCAACAGCCTAATCCTCCATCAGCCCCTCTGGTTCCTGGTCTCTTAGATCAGTCCAACCCTCTGTCCACCCCCATGCCTAAGAAACGAGGTCGAAAGTCCAAGGCAGAGCTGCTACTGCTGAAGTTGTCAAAAGACCTAGAACGGCCAGAATCTCCATCTCCAAAGAGGCCCCCTGAGGACTTTGAGACCCCTTCTGGGGAACGACCCCGCCGAAGGGCTGCCCAAGTGTAAGGATTGTGGGGCACAGCTTGGTAGAGGGGGGTTGGGTGAAGGGATCAGGGTGGGGCAGATGTTGGAGGGACGAGAAGACTGTGATGAGGTATTAGGTAAGCAGGGGTGGTGTCTGGATTCTAGGGACTTCAGCAGTCCATTAGGCTCTTACCACAGCACTATTAATGGTACATGTTGCTAACTTGGTTTATCTGAGAATTACTTTCTGTACTTTATGTCCAATGCCATTTTTCACAAACTACCCAGCTCTTTATTGCTGTTTTACTGTCCAGTATATGTCAATATATATGTGCTGTTCCATTCTTTCTCTTGCCCTCTGTGTTCTTTGACTGTGGTGGAATGAAAAATGCATTGAACTCGGAGTGAGAAGACCTGGGTTCAGATTCCACATTTGTTATCTGAATCATCTCAGCCAAGTCACATAACTTAGATTTCTGGTTTTTCATCTTCCAAGGGGGAAGGGGAAATTAATAGAGTTAATTGGTTAATCATGGGGTTATTGGGAGGATCCATTGAGATAAAAATAACCATGTCTGGAAACGTGGGTTCTCAGTTATATGTGAGAATGGCTCTGACTCTGCCCTATCCCACAGGGCACTTCTGTATCTTCAGGAACTGGCTGAAGAGCTCTCAACAGCCTTGCCTGCTCCTGTGTCCTGTCCTGAGGGCCCCAAGGTGAGCAGCCCCACCAAACCGAAGAAGATCCGGCAGCCAGCAGCCTGTCCAGGTGGAGAAGAGGTGGATGGTGCTCCACGGGATGAAGACTTTTTTCTCCAGGTTGAGGCTGAAGATGTGGAAGAAAGTGAGGGCCCAAGTGAGAGCTCGTCTGAACCTGAGCCTGCAGTGCCCCGAAGCACCCCACGAGGATCTACTTCAGGGGTAACCTCAATGGACAAAAAAGTGAATGGGGACATAGTAGGATTTTAGGGGACCAGCAAGGTACTGAGAAAGGAAAGATAGCTTTGACCTGGTAACTATAATAGACAAAACGGGTTAAAGAAAAAAGGGTCAATTTCAAAAACAGTTGGCATATTAGGGAGAGCGCAGAAGAAGGGGTACAGTAAACAAGATTATTCATTCATATATTGAGTGTCTATTCTCTGTTAGGAAACACAAATATAAATAAGACAGTGTCCTGCCTTACAAGTTCACAGTTCAATCAGCACTACCCCAGGAGTGAACAAAATGATTTAGGCATATAGAGGAAGGGCAATTAACTGCTTAGGCCTCACAGAGGAATGATAGTTGAATTGCTTCTTGAAGGATAAGTAGAAGTTTGCCAGAGGGGATGGTTTTCCCAGAAATTGGTTATGGCTGGAGCACAGGGCCTGGAGTAAAGTTGTAGGCGAGATTAAACTGGAGAAGATGAAAGGACATAGACCAATAGGAACCAACAAAGATTGTTTTTGTTTATAGGTTTTTTGTGTGTGTGTGTGGTAAAATGTATGTAACATAAAATTTGCCATTTTAACCATTCCGGGCGCGGTGGCTAATGCCTGTAATCCCAGCACTTTGGGAGGCCGAGGCGGGTGGATCACCCGGGGTCAGGAGTTTGAAACCAGCCTGACCAATATAGTGAAACCCTGTCTCTACTAAAAATACAAAAATTAGCCAGGCATGGTGGTGCGCACCTGTAGTCCCCGCTACTCGGGAGACTGAGAAAGGAGAATCACTTGAACCCAGGAGGCAGAGGGTTGCAGTGAGCTGAGATCGACTACTGCACTCCAACCTGGGTAAGACAGCGAGACTCCATCTCAAAAAAAAAAAACACGCACAGTTCAGTTGTGCAGAAGCTCTGTACAACGAATGTTTTTAAGTAGAAAAATAACATCAGTTAGGAAAATAGGTCAAATTATAGTTGACAAGAGGACAGTTTTGCCAGGCACGGTGGCTCATGCCTTGTAATCCCAGCACTTTGGGAGGCCAAGGCAGGCAGATCACAAGGTCAAGAGTTCAAGACCAGCTTGGCCGACGTAGTGAAACCCCGTTTCTACTAAAAATAAATTAGCTGGGTGTGGTGATGCATGTCTGTAATCCCAGCTACTCAAGAGGCTAAGGCAGGAGAATTGCTTGAACCCAGGAGGTAGAGGTTGCAGTGAGCCGAGATTGCACCATTGCACTCCAGCCCGGGCAACAGTATGAAACTCCTTCTCAAAAAAAAAAAAAAAGAAAAGAAAAAAAAACAGTTTCCATTATTCAGGTAAGAGATAGTGAGGTCCTAAATCAAGCAGTGAAGGAAGAGAAGAGCAGGGAGGGGGCAGATTCAAGAGATATGTAAAAGGCCAGGCGTGGTGGCTCACACCTGTAATCCAAGCACTTTGGGAGGCCAAGGCAGGTGGATCACTTGAGGCCAGGGGTTTGAGACCAGCTTGACCAACATAGTGAAACCCTGTCTCTACTAGAAATACAAAAATAATTAGCTGGGTGTGGTGGCATGCACCTGTAATCCCAGCTACTTGGGAGGCTGAGGCAGGAGAATCACTTGAACCCAGGAGGCAAAGGATGCGATGAGCTGAGATCACGTCATTGCACTCCAGCCAGACTCTGTCTTTAAAAAAAAAAAAAAAAAAAAAGTAAGATAATTAAAAAAAATATTTTTTTAAATTCTTTTGTTTCTGTGTTCTCTCACAGAATGGAATATGTAAGAGAATTAACAGTATTTAGGAATTGAAGGGAGGGAGGAAGTTGAATAGCAGCTTCCAGCTTAAATGGTGGCATCATGCACTGAACCTGGGAACATGGAAAGGGCGAAGGATGTGGGAGGGGCAAAGGTGGGGAGGGAAGAAGATGAATTCACTTTTTTTTTTCTTTTTGAAACAGAGTCTTGCTCTGTTACCCAGGCTGGAGTGCAGTGGAGCGATCTCAGCTCACTGCAACCTCCGCCTCCTGGGTTCAAGCGATTCTCCTGCCTCAGCTTCCCAAGTAGCTGGGATTACAGGCACGCGCCACCACGCTCAGCTAACTTGTATTTTTAGTAGAGATGGGGTTTTGCCATGTTGGCCAGGCTGGTCTTGAATTCTTGACCTCAGGTGATCTGCCCGCCTTGGCCTCCCAAAGTGCTGGGATTACAGGTGCGAGCCACCACACCTGGCAGAATTCACTTTCTGACATGTTGAGTTTGAGATGCCCATGGGCCATGGGCCATTCTGCTGGAGATGTCTGATCACCAGTTGCATATATGAGACCAGTGCCTTACTTGCCTCATGTGCAACATTTAAGGGACAACAGAAACCCTCAGTAATAGAGATAAATGCTATTTTGATGCAACATTTAAAAAAATCAAATCAATGCAACAAATCATGGGTATTTTGTTCCATGATGAACAAAATATCAAAATTTTAAATAAAGACAGGAACTTTACTGATTTTTTTTTTTAACTGATTATTTTTTTTCCATTTGCCTCATGCTCTAATATGACTTGCCACAACACTGTCTAGAACTTGTAGAGAAGTTGAGACCGAGTCAGGTTTACATTACGGAGATGTAAACTTGATAATCAGGCATAAAGATGGTAGTCAAACTGGGTTCAGTGGTATGCATTTGTACTTTGAGCTACTCAGGAGGCTGAGACAGGAGGAGTTTTTGAGCCCAGGAGTTGATGTCTGGCATGGACAACATAGCAAGACCCTGTCTCTAAATTTTTAAAAAGGCCAGGTGTGGTGGCTCACACCTGTAATCCCAGCACTTTGGGAGGCTGAGGGGGAAGGATCGCTTGAGCCCAGGAGTTCAAAATCAGTCTGGGCCATGGAGAAACCTTGTCTCTACAAAATAATACAAAAATATTAGCCAGGTGTGGTGCGCTGTGCCTGTAGTCCCAGCTACTCAGGAGGCAGAGGTGAGAGGATTGCTTGAGCCCAGGAGGCAGAGGCTGGGGCTGCAGTGAGCCAAGATCGCGCCACTGCACTCCAGCCTGGGCGACAGAGTGAGACCCTGTCTCAAAAACAAAAACAAAAGAAACAACCAAATAAACAAAAAGGTAGTAGGCAAAGCTTTGGGACATGAGATGAGATTACTAGGAGTGTGTCAGTGTCTGTCTGTCTGTGTAGAGGGGCGAGAAGACGACAGGAACTCTGGGGAATACCATCATTGAGGAGACCTGTCAAGAAGGGAGAGCATGTGAAGGAATATTAGAGAGGGGAGAGGAGTAAGGGAGACTGTTCCATAGAGTGGGAGTTTCAAGAGGCATAAGGGAAGTCCTCTGAATCAAATGCCATGGAGATGTTGAGGAAGCTGAACAGAAAATAGGTAATGGATGTTGCATTTTTGATGGAGGAGTAGTGCAGAAGGTAAAGAAGTCATTACAATGGTTGAAACACAAATCTTTTAAGATGCTGATAGGGCAGTGATTGGAAGGGGAGGTATTGCCAAAGAAGATAAAAACTGGAAAAGAACTGTCTCTGGGACTTTGTCCAACCTGTAGAATTCGCTTCCTTATATTTTCTTCAATTTGATTCTCAGAAGCAGAAGCCACACTGCCGGGGAATGGCTCCCAATGGCTTACCAAATCACATCATGGCTCCTGTTTGGAAGTGCCTCCATCTCACCAAGGACTTGTGAGACTTGGGAACTGGGGGCTGGGGATAATGAAGGGGTGGTAGAGGAGTGCAAGGATGGTATTGAAGTGGGGCTGTGGGAAAGACAAGCAGTCATGGGGGATACTGTGATGACACTCATTACTAAAAAGCACTGCTCTAGAGGCAAGAGCTCTAGAATGCTTAACTGAAGTGAAATAAAATGAAAGGCTCTGTTTCTCAGCTGCACTAGCCACATTTTAGGTGCCCAGTAGCTAATTGGAGCTAGCAGCTGGCATATTGGGCAGCACAGATAATAGATCATTTCCATCCCCACAGAAAGTTTTATTGGACTGTGCTGCTCTAGAATCCCTCTCCTCCTCCATTAATGCTGCTGCTTTTTCTCCAGCCGAGAGCAGAAACATTCATACTGGGAGTTTGCTGAATGGATTCCTTTAGCCTGGAAGTGGCACTTGTTATCTGAGCTGTAAGTTGAAGCAGCATCTCTGAAGCTTAGGAAGGGTGACACCACTGGAGACGAAAGGGTGACAGAGGCTCTATAATGGGAACCCTGGGATGGGTGAAACCCTTCCAAATTTAAACTGTTCCCTTTGCCTTCCCCCAGTGAGGCCGCTCCCTACCTGCCCCAGGAGGAGAAGTCTCCATTGTTTTCTGTACAACGTGAAGGGCTACCTGAAGATGGCACCCTCTACCGAATAAACAGGTGAAGATTGCACATCCGCCCTTTTTTCTGATTCTGGAGCCAGAAACAAGAAAAATGAATGTTGAAAGAGATGACAGATAAGTCCTGTCCTTCCCTTGATGCTGGTCGAGTTGGTCCCAAGAATAAGAGTGCTGGCTAGAGCTGGTCAGTCCTCTCTGATTTGTAGTGTTCATTACTGCTGGCAGGCTGAGGGAAGCTAGAGAAATTTAGGGGCCAAAGCAGTTCACAAGTTACATGTACTCAGATAGACCTGGACAGACTAGCCTTAGGGAAAATACTATAGTATTCCAGAATGAACAGCCCTGAAGATGAGCTGGAGCTAGACAGACTTTGGAGGCTGGGCATGGTGGCTCACACCTGTAATCCCAGCACTTTGGGAGGCCAAAAAGGGAGGATTACTTGAGCCCACGAGTTCGAGACCAGCCTAGGCAACATAGCAAGACCCCTATCTCTACAAAAAATTTTAAAGTTAGTGGGGTATGGTGGCATGTGCTACTCCAGAGGCTGAGGTGGGATAACCACTTGAGCCTGGGAGGTCAAGGCTGCAGATCATGCCACTGCACTCCATCCTGGGTGACAGACCCCATCTCAAATAATATAAGACAGACTTTGGGAAGGAAAGGAGGAAGATACAAATGGTAGCCAAGGACTCTTCTCACTTGTAAACTGTTTTTGATATTCAGGCTCTTGCTTGAGCCAGTTCATACTGGCTCTGGGTGGAGCTCCCATACAGTCCTCATTACCTTTCATTAATTCCGTTCTTCATCCCATCTTTGATTTTTCTCTAGATTTAGCTCGATCACAGCACATCCAGAGCGCTGGGATGTGTCCTTCTTCACGGGGGGACCGCTCTGGGCTCTGGACTGGTGCCCAGTGCCAGAGGGGGCAGGAGCCTCGCAATATGTGGCTCTCTTCTCCAGCCCTGACATGAATGAGACACACCCACTGAGCCAGCTTCATTCGGGTCCTGGGCTGCTCCAGCTCTGGGGCCTTGGGACCTTGCAGCAAGAAAGCTGGTGAGGTGGGGTTGGACACTGCCATGGGAGGGTGGTTGAGGACAGCAGGATGGGGTCTGGACAGGATAGGGGGAAGGGATTGGATTGGGCTGAGACAAGGCGAGCTTACCTCTGGCAGCCCTACGTCCCTTCTTCCTACCCACCATCCCCACATGCTCTCTCTCTCCAGTCCTGGCAACAGGGCCCACTTTGTCTATGGGATTGCTTGTGACAACGGCTGCATCTGGGACCTCAAGTTCTGCCCTAGTGGAGCATGGGAACTTCCAGGCACCCCTCGGAAGGTACTTCGCAGTCGACTGTGGGATGGCCCTAGGACTCAAAGCCAGGACAAAGAGGCCCTGGGAATTCTTAGAGTTTAAGGAAGGAAAGTTGGAGTGTGGTGGATGGAGTTTTTCCAGCAACTCCATACAGTATTTTCAGGGACTAGAACCTCAAAGGTTTTCTGTGAGTCAGTTGAAGGCAGCAAGCCTCAGCACATCCTTTACCCTTTAGGCTCCTCTCCTGCCCCGGTTGGGTCTCTTGGCTCTGGCCTGCTCAGACGGGAAAGTACTGCTGTTCAGTCTACCCCATCCAGAGGCCCTGCTGGCTCAGCAACCCCCAGGTGAGTAGCACAGCAAGGAGAATGGGGCTGCTGTCGTGGTGGCCAGAGCATAGCAGGACCTATCTCCCTGGAAGCTCCCCTGGGCCAGTCTCTCTAGCACAAAGCCTTACTCAGCCACACACATACCCTGCGTTGTGACTCTGGTTTGTTCTCGAGCCCTCTCTCTTTTGCAGTCTTGCAGCTGTACTCTCTCTTTATCTCTCCTTCCCTCTTCTGTGCTCTCAGGACTTTCCCCCTGTTGCTGCCACAGGTAACTGGCTGTGTAAAGAGCTGCTGAGGTCTTGGGCTGATGGATAGGGCCCATCTCCCCTGCCATACTCTTGTTCCCCTAATCCTGTTCTTAGCCTCTCCTGCCCTCACCACCACACAAACACAATCCCTTGTTCTGAAGAGGGGGATAGAATAGAGAGCTGAAGATGAGCAAGAGGAAGAAGGAGTCAGGAAAAGGCAGCTCCTATATGTTGAATTTATTTTTCATTAGTACTGAGTATTTAAAGAAGAGGGCACAAAGGTTGGAGCCCTGAGAAGTCCCATATGTGGTGGTCTTGCAGAGTGGGTTGAGGAGGTAATAGGAGGTCAGAAAATAAAGATAGTAAATACAGACAGTTCTTTGAAGAAGTTTCGCTGTGGGACTGGGCATGGTGGCCCATGCCTTAATTCTAGTACTTTGCAAGGCCTAGGTGGTAGGGTTGCTTGAGCCTAGGAGTTTGAGACCAGCTGGGGCAATATAATGAGATGTCGTCTCTACAAAAAAAAATTTTAAAAAGTAGCCGAGCATAGTGATGCGTGCCTGTAGTCCCAGCTACTTGGGAGGCCTAGGTGGGAGGATCACTTATGCCCAGGAGGTTGAGGCTGCAGTGAACTGAGATTGTGCCACTGCACTGTAGCCTGGGTGGCTTAGTGAGACCCTGTCTCAAAAAAAAAAAAAAAAAAAAATTGGCTGTGAAGGGGAGCCAGTAATTGAGGGTGGTGGATTGCCTGAGTGTGGTCAGTAAAGAAAGGTTTTGTCCCTTTATTTGGATAGGAGACAGTAGGGCATGTTCACATGGCAACATGGGAGTGACAGACTAGGGAGGGAACAAGTGGATGACACAGGAGGAAGGAGGATAACAGAATGAGCAGTGTTCTGGAAAAGGTGCTAGAGGATGAGGAGAGAGTGGAGTGAAGGGATTGCTCTTCTGATAGGAGGAAGGATACTATCAGGTGTAACAGAAGGAAAGAAGGTGGGAGCAGATAGAGGTAGATTCATAAATTTGGTGATGGAAAGATAAGGACTTTCTCAACAAAGGATAAGGGAACGTCACTATTTAAAGGATTGGTTGCTGATTTAAGAGCAAGGCCTGTGTCCGCAGAGGAGGTCTACAGGAAAAAAAAAAAGCGAGGCCTGGCTAGGCATGGTGGCTTACACTTATAATCCCAGCACTTTAGGAGGCTGAGGCAGGAGGATTGCTTGAGCCTAGGAGTTGGAGGCTGCAGTGAGCCATGATCATGCCACTGCACTCGGGCCTGGGTGACAGAGTAAGACCCACTGAGTCCTCGGGATCCATAGAGTTAGTTACTGCTCTTTTTCCCTCACAGATGCAGTGAAGCCTGCCATATATAAGGTGAGTGAGGAACCTGCTACCTTAGCTGAGGCTCCATCTTCTTAGAGCCTCACCTTGCTGATTCCACAGTGAGTCTCCTTATACTTCTGAAAAATACCCTCATCCTGCTGGATTAAACATTGATGTGAGCTTTCATTCCAGTGTAGGTGTCCCTAACCCTGATTCCATCTCTTCTTTCCCTGCAGGTACAATGTGTGGCAACTCTGCAGGTAGGGTCTATGCAAGCTACAGACCCCTCTGAGTGTGGTCAGTGCCTTAGCCTGGCCTGGATGCCTACCAGGCCCCACCAACACCTAGCTGCTGGATATTATAATGGTAAAAATACCAAAATAAAACATAAGGAACTATTGCTCTTTACATTTTTTATATATGCTTGTTTTTTGGTGGTTTCTTTGGTGGTTCAGTACTGGATATATAGTTAGAAATATTCAGGCAATGTGAAAAAACTAGAAAGAAATAAGTCACTAGACTGCTTCTACTCAGAAAAAAATTTAAGAGTAGATAGATGCTGGGCCAGGCATGGTGGCTCATGCTTATAATCCCAGCACATTGAGGGGCTGAAGCAGGCAGATCACTTCAGGTCAGGAGTTTGAGACCAGCCTGGTCAACATAGTGAAACCCTGTCTCTACCAAAAAATACAAAAAATTAACTCAACGTGGGGGCACACGCCTGTAATCCCAGCTACTTGGGAGGCTGAGGCATGAGAACCCGGGAGGCAGAGGTTTCAGTGAGCCAAGATCACACCCCTGCACTCCAGCCTAGGCAGCAGAGTGAGATCCTGTCTGGGGGGAAAAAAAAAAAGTAGATGCCTGCCAGATGTGGTGGCTCATGCCTATAATCCCAGTACTTTGAGTGGCTGAAGTGGGAGGGAATCACTTGAGGCTGGGACTTCAAGACCAGCTGGGCAACATAGTGAGACCTCATCATTAAAAATAACATTTTTAGGCTGGGCGTGGTGACTCACGCCTGTAATCCCAGCACTTTGGGAGGCCAAGGCGGGCGGATTATGAGGTCAGGAGATCGAGACCATCCTGGCTAACACAGTGAAACCCTGTCTCTACTAAAAATACAAAAAATTAGCTGGGCACGGTGGCAGGCGCCTGTAGTCCCAGCTACCCGGGAGGCTAGGGCAGGAGAATGGCATGAACCCAGGAAGTGGAGTCTGCAGTGAGCTGAGATCGCGTCACTGCACTCCAGCCTGGAGAACGGAGCGAGACCCTGTCTTAAAAAATATATATATATATAACATTTTTTAAAAATTAAAAAGGAGGAACATCCTTTCACGCAGTTCTTTTTTTTTTTTTTTTTTTTTTTTTTTGAGACGGAGTCTCGCTCTGTCACCCAGGCTGGAGTACAGTGGCCGGATCTCAGCTCACTGCAAGCTCCGTCTCCCAGGTTTATGCCATTCTCCTGCCTCAGCCTCCCGAGTAGCTGGGACTACAGGCACCCGCCACCTCGCCCGGCTAGTTTTTTGTATTTTTAGTAGAGACGGGATTTCACCGTGTTAGCCAGGATGGTCTCGATCTCCTGACCTCGTGATCCGCCCGTCTCGGCCTCCCAAAGTGCTGGGATTACAGGCTTGAGCCACCGCGCCTGGCCTTCACGCAGTTCTTTATGTATATATACAAATAAAAAGATCAGAGGAAAGAAAGAGTTTTATAAAAATGGGATCAGTCAGGCATGGTGGCTCACACCTGTAATCCCAGCACTTTGGGAGGCTGAGGCAGGAGAATCGCAGCCCAGGAGTTGGAGACTGGGCAACATGGTGAAACCCTGTCTCTAACTAACTAGCTAACTAACTAAATGAATAAAAATGGGATCATACTGTGTAAGGTATTCTAAAATAAAATGTATTAAATTTAATTATATCTTAATTTTATAGAAGAAAAAGACAGTAAAGTCAGACTGAAATATTGGCTAAGCTCCTGCTGAATGTTTCTTCACTATAAGCGACACTTATATATATTTATAGAAAATATTACTTCATAATAACTCCAACATTAAGTAGTTGGAGTTACTAGGTTTTGTTTTGTTTTGTTTTGTTTTATTTTGAGATAGGGTCTCATTGTGTCACCCAGGCTGGAGTGCAGTGGCAAGATCTTGGCTCACTGCATCCTGGACTTCCTGGGCTCAAGCAATCCTCTAACCTCAGCCTCTGGAGTAGTTGGAACTACAGGAACAAGTTACAATGCCCGGCTAATTTTTTGTGTTTTTTGTAGAGATGGGGTTTTGCCATGTTGCCCAGGCTGGTCTTGACCTCCTGAGCTCAAAGTGATCACCTCCCTCAGCCAGCTGCTGGGATTACAAATGTGAGCTACTGTGCCTGGCCTAGATTGTTATTTTTAAATGACAGTGTTATTGGCCAGGTGCGGTGGCTCATGTCTGTAATCCCAGCATTTTGGGAGGCCGAGGCGGGCAGATCACGAGGTCAAGACATCGAGAGCATCCTAGCCAACATGGTGAAACCCTGTCTCTACTAAAAAATAGAAAAATAGCTGGGCAGGATGGCACGTGCCTGTAGTCCCAGCTACTCGGGAGGCTTGAACCTGGAAGGTGAATGTTGCAGTGAGCCAAGATCGTGCCACTGCACTCCAGCCTGGCGACAGAGTGAGACTCCATTTCAAAAACAAAATGACAGTGTTATTTTTAGGAAAGTAGACTTTCTGCTAGGAAGGAAAGGAAATTAACACTCTTACATGTCTTTTTATTGTCCCTTTCTCCATGTTCTTTTTCTTTTGGTGGTATTATTCTTACGTTGTCAGGGTACATGATTCTTCATGCTGTTCTGCTTTCTTAATTCCTAAACTTGATTGAGTGCCTCTACCAGTCCATTTATCTTAGTCTCCCCCGCAATTGCTGAATTATTTATATTGCATGGCTATAATTCATCATCAACAAATTTTTTTCAAGAAAGGTTCATAGGTACTGCATTCATTCCCTCAGCGGCTCAGCCTTCTGAGTAGCTGAGACTACAGGCATGTACCACCACACCCGGCTATTTTATTTTTTTTTGAGACAGGGTCTCTGGTGTCCAGGCTGGAGTGCAGTGGCACGATCTCAGCTCACTGCAACCTCCACCTCCCGAGTTCAAGCGATTCTCCCACCTCAGCTTCTTGAGTAGCTGGGATTACAGGCGCATGCCACCAAAGGCCAGCTAATTATATTTTTAGTAGAGATGGGGTTTCACCATATTGTTCAAGCTGGTCTCAAACTCCTGACCTCAGGTGGTATGGCCACCCTGGCCTCCTAAAGTGCTGAGATTACAGGCGTGAGCCATCGTACCTGGCCTTATTTTATTTTTTAGAGACGGGGTCTCAGTATATTGCCCAGGCTGGTCTCAAACTCTTGGGTGCAAGTGTTCTTCCTGCCTTTACCTACCAAAGTGCTAGGATTATAGACTTGAGCCACTGCACCTAGCAACATTGTGTTGCTTTTGACTTTTTGCCTGTTCTCTTTGTCTTGGGGCAGTTAGCGAACATTTTCTTTTTCTTTTTTTTTTTGAGATGGAGTCTTGCTCTGTCTCCCAGGCTGGAGTGCAGTGGCGTGATCTCGGCTCACTGCAACCTCTGCTTCCTGGGTTCAAGTGATTCTCATGTCTCACCCTGCCAAGCAGCTGGGATTACAAGCACGCACCACTACACTGGCTAATTTTTTTTGTATTTTTAGTAGTAATGGGGGTTTTACCATGTTGGCCAGGTTAGTCTTGAACTCCTGACGTCAAGTGATCCACCCACATTGGCCTCCCAAAGTGTTGAGATTACAGGCGTGAGCCATTGCGCCTGGCTTCCTAGAGTTTTTATGCTTTTTTTTTTTTGAGACGGAGTCTTATTCTCGTCACCCAGGCTGGAGTGCAGTGGTACAATTTCATCTCACTGCAACCTCCGCCTCCCGGTTCAAGCAATTCTCCTGCCTCAGCCTCCCGAGTAGCTGGGATTACAGGCACCCACCACCACATCTGGCCAATTTTTTGTATTTTTAGTACAGACAGGGTTTCACCGTGTTGACCAGGCTGGTCTGGAACTCCTGACCTCAGGTGATCCACCACCTGCACTGGCCTCCCAAAGTGTTAAGATTATAGGCGTGAGCCACTGTGTGCCCAGCCTATGCTTTTTTAAAGTTTCTTGACTTTCATTTATAGGGAGAGTAGAGAGAGGTGCATTCTACCCTGTGTACTAGGTGTGTTCACCCTATCATTTTTCAGCTGTAGATTCCAGACAAAGCTATTACTTTTTTGTTGAAGAGAATTGGGGTTAAAATATCATGTTGAGTCTTTAAGCCCTGGAGGGAATGCTGGATAGCTAATTAGGATCCCCATATCCTTTCATAGTGGTTTGGATCTGAGGGTAGAAGACAAAGGTCCTAGGTGCTCAGAGAAAGAAATTAGAGCAAGGAAGAGAGAACTTGCTTTTAATGCTTACACATTCTGTCCCTATTTCAGGCATGGTGGTTTTCTGGAACCTTCCCACTAACTCACCCCTGCAGCGGATACGGCTCTCTGATGGCTCCTTAAAGCTCTACCCCTTCCAGTGTTTCCTAGCCCATGACCAGGCTGTACGTACCCTTCAATGGTGCAAAGCTAACAGGTATGGAATAGGAGATGTGTGGAGGGGGAAGGTGAAGACTGGGACTGGCTGACTCTTCCACATTTGTTCGGATTTGACCTTCTCCCATCTTTTTACAGCCATTTCCTTGTCTCTGCGGGGAGTGACCGGAAAATCAAATTCTGGGACCTTCGACGACCTTACGAACCCATAAACTCTATCAAGCGCTTCTTGAGTACAGAACTGGCCTGGCTGCTCCCCTACAACGGTGTCACCGTGGCTCAGGACAACTGCTATGCCTCGTACGGCAAGATGGAGATAGGGACATCTAGGGACAGGCCCTAAGGGTTGGAGTGCAAAGCATGCCAGATTGTTGTGGGGAGAGGAGGGTAGAGAGTTGGTTCACTGAGGTGGTTAAGGAGAAAAATGAATCTAAAGAAAAGGAAGGTTTAAATTTATTTCTCTTTTAACAGTTATGGACTCTGTGGGATTCATTATATTGACGCTGGTTATCTTGGTTTCAAGGCCTACTTCACTGCTCCTAGAAAAGGCACTGTTTGGGTGAGCCCCCCTTTCATTTGCAGTCTTCATTACACAGGAAAATGGCTCATTTATGCACGATTAGTGTCAGAAAGAGGCAGTAGTTTTGGGTAGGAGAAGATAGCTATGTGGTAACTATCATCAGGGCTGTCAGTTATGATAAACTCATTTTTGTTTGTGTGTGTCTCAGACTGTGCAGGTGTTACCAGTTCATAGCTCTGAATGAATATGTGAATGAATGAATGAATGAATGAAATCTGTCTCTTTCTATTAGAGTCTTTCAGGATCCGACTGGCTTGGGACGATAGCTGCAGGAGATATATCCGGGGAGCTCATTGCTGCTATATTGCCAGATATGGCACTGAATCCAATAAATGTCAAGCGACCTGTAGAGCGAAGATTTGTACGTATATGAACATCTAACAGCAGCTGTTGGGTCCTAACCCACATGCCCTCCCAAATTCTGGTAGAGTACAAATTAGTGCTAGGTCTCCCGGCCCTGATATTATCCCAAAAAGTCTTAGCACAGACTTGTGTATAATCTTCCCTATCCTACTGCATCTGAGCATATATTTAAAGATACTACTTTCTTCCATCTTTAAGCCTTTCCTGCCCAAACCACTTTCCTCTGCTTTTATTCTGTCTTTAATATTATAGAACCTAATTTCATGGTCTCCTTTCCAGCCTATATATAAAGCAGATCTGATACCGTATCAGGACAGTCCTGAAGGTCCAGACCATTCTTCTGCTTCATCTGGGGTCCCCAACCCTCCCAAGGCTCGAACTTATACTGAAACTGTCAACCATCACTACTTGCTCTTTCAAGACACAGATTTGGTAAGCTGAGGCCAGGAGAATGGGTGTGGTGTTAGAAAAGGTAGAAAACTTTAGCCTTTGTATAGTACGTAATCCTGAGTTCAGCACAAAGATATAAAACTAAGGAGCCTCGGCCAGGCATGGTGGCTCATGCCTGTAATCCCAGCACTTTGGGGGGCCAGGGCGGGCAGATCACGAGGTCAAGAAATTGAGACCATCCTGGCCAACATGGTGAAACCCCCGTCTCTACTAAAAAT
>NW_012101254.1:4502988-4512359 GCF_000951045.1 Mandrillus leucophaeus
AAAAAAAAAAAAAAAAAAGGGCCAGGCGTGGTGGCTCATGCCTGTAATCCTAGCACTTTGGGAGGCTGAGATGGGCAGTTCAAGACCAGCCTGACCAACATGGCGAAACCATGTCTCTACTAAAAATACAAAAAATTAGCCGGGCATGGTGGCGGGCACCTGTAATCCCAGCTACTCAGGAGGCTGAGGCAGGAGAATCGCTTGAACCCGGGAAGCGGAGATTGTAGTGAGCTGCCGAGATCACGCCACTGTACTCCAGCCTGGGCGACAGAGCAAGACTGTCTCAAAAAAAATAAGTAAATAAAAATAAAAAAAGGAGCCTCTCACTTTCTCCCTCCTCTTCCATTTCCCTTCCCCAGGGTTCATTCCATGATCTGCTCCGTAGAGAACCAATGCTGCGCATGCAGGAGGGAGAGGGGCATTCTCAACTCTGCCTGGACAGGCTGCAGCTGGAGGCTATTCATAAGGTAGTCTTTCATCCTCTCCACCCTCCACTCTTTTCCCCCAATTCTGGGCCTGGGGCTGATGAAATGGGAGATGAAAAGGTTACACAGATGACAGCCTCCTCCTCCTCCAGAGCATGACAGATGTACCTCATTCACTGGCTTCTCGTTCTTACCTGTCTCACCCCTCATGGTCCTGTCCTTTCAGATTGTGGCTCATTTTTTTTGTTCATATAGCTAGAGTCACCCTAAAGCACCACCCATAAGGATCTCTCTCTTTCTGTTCTCTTCACAGGTACGTTTCAGCCCAAACCTGGACTCCTATGGATGGCTGGTATCTGGGGGGCAGTCAGGGCTGGTTCGAATCCATTTTGTCCGTGGACTCGCCTCCCCACTGGGCCACCGTATGCAGCTTGAAAGCCGAGCCCACTTCAATGCTATGTTCCAACCATCCTCCCCCACTAGACGGCCTGGCTTCTCTCCAACCAGCCATCGCCTTCTGCCCACTCCCTAGCCTTGGCCCACACCTGATCCTTGGAGTGAAGTCGGTCAAGAACAAATGGCCCCTATGCACAGAGCCATAGGAACTGGGGGCCTTCCCTGGACAGTGATCATGCCAGGCCTGGACCTTTAGGCCTGCCTCCCCAGGACTCCTTAGATCCCACTCTTTCTACAGACTTCTGTGATCACAGCCCCCTGCGGGCAGGGGGGCTCTCCCTCCACCAACTCTCAAGGCTCCTCAGCCTAAGACTATGGCTCATGAGAAACACTCAGGCCTGACCTAGGCTTGGGAGTCAAACTGCTCATATTGAGCATATTGTTAAGTGGGTAAAGCCAAGTAAAGGTACTGGGTGTTTTTGCGACCACTTGTGAATGGGTGTATGGAGAATTGAAAAGGGTGTATGCATGAAGGCTCCTGTCTGACTATTCCAGGATCCAATATTACTGCCTTCTGAAACTTCCTCTTTAGGGTAACCATCATGTATGCCCACAAGGGTGATAGTAATTTGTGAGACTGAAGTTGCTTAGAGTACTTCTTTGACCAAGGAACACCACAGACACCCTACTGATAGAACAGTGGCTCAGATCTTACTTGCTCCTGCTTACGAAGTATTCCCAATCACTGGTCATCTGACCCTACTTGAACACTCCTGAACAGTCATGTTTTTTAAAATCTTCCTTTATATCAAGTCAGAGTATACTTCTATAAATTTCACTCATGGGTGTAAGGAAATCCAGTCATCTTCCCTGTGATTGCCCTGTTAAGTATTTAACCATACCTATCATGTGTTTCCCAAATCTTCTCTAGATTAAATATCTTCAGTTACTTCAACCATTCTTTTACACGTCATGATTTTTGATCCTTCATTATACTGTCACATTGTTGACTTACTAGAATGTTTACCTACTTCAGTTCTGTGTGTAGGAGGTGTTCAGAACCCAAGTACAGTAATGTTATATCTCATCTTGTTAGAGGCTTCTTGTGGGATGCTGCAGACTCACAGTGACTATGATACTGCCTCCTAAGCAAGGACACACCCCAGTGATGAGAAATAGGCAAACCATGGTCTTGAAATGCCTAGGAGTGTAGGCTGGGGTTTGGAGGGAAATAGTTGGATGACCTCAGGAAATAGAAATAAAACAGGCAGCTGCTTTTTGGAGAAAGTGGAGATGAGACCAGTGCCTACCTGGAACAAAACACTCTGGCATTCTAGACTGGCCAAATAAGTAGTGTAGGGACTTCATCTATCAGAAAACCTCCTTTAAGAAGGGATCAAGTTAAGTCCCGGTCAGGTGTGGTGGCTCATGCCTGTAATCCCAACACTTTGGGAGATAAGGCAGGCAGATCACTTAGGGTCAGGAGTTAGAGACCAGCCTGGCCAACACATGGTGAAACCCTGTCTCTACCAAAAATATAAAAAATTAGCCAGGTGTAGTGGTGCACACCTGTAATCCCAGCTACTCGGGAGGCTGAGGCAGAAGAATCACTTGAACCTGGGAGGTGGAGGTTGCAGTGAGCCGAGATCCTGCCACTGCACTCCAGCCTGGGTGATGGAGCGAGACCCCATCCTGTACAGATGAGAAAACAGACCTGGAGGAAACCCAAGTCCATCAACAGCAGAGAAACCACAACCTATGTCAGTGCAAAGAAGCCAAGTGTTGCGCAACCCTATTGGGATCCAGCTCACATTGAGCCAGTTTTGTTTTTTGAGCTGTTAGGCAAGTGCCTTCTGTTGAAGAGAAGCTTTACTCAATTCTACAGGGCAGCCCCCTTCCTATTTTCAGTGGTAGAAAAGATGAGACCTGGGGATCCGCACTTGAGGCTGTAGGTTGGTGCTGGCAGCCCTGCTTCTGCAACTGAGTCTCAGCCCTGATCTTGACCTTGTTCTTTTTCTCTACCAGAAGCTTTTTCTCTTTCTAACCCTACCTGCCAATATATCCACTTCATACTATCCATTGTTCATACACTTCTCTACCTTTATTCCTCTTCTCATACTCCTCCCTTCGCCAGAGTGTCTTTTTCCACCATCTTCATCTGAGTTCAATTCATCCTTCAGAAAGGTCCCAGCTCAAATTCCACCTTCACCAAAGAGCTTCCCAGTTTTCTCCAGTAAAAAATAGCCTCCCTTCCTTGTGTTCCCAAGTGGGAAGGAAGGAAAAAGGATAAACAAGCATTAAGCACTTGATCCATTTTGAGCACTTTGCATATGTCACTTTTGTAAGGTAGGTATTGCCATTTTAATGATAAAAGAGTTGGAGAGGGTAGGCTGTCTGTAAAAGGTCAAGGTCACATAACTAGTAAGTGGTGGTGCTGGGGATTTGAACTCAGTATAACTTCAGAATATAACTTTACAGCCTGCCACATTTGGTCTCCTATTACATTTACTTGTGCCAATTAACTCCTCTAGCATGCTGTTTTGCAAGTAGTGTTTTAGTTAAATGTTTGTGACACTGACGTCTCTTGCTTCCCTACTCTGTTTCTCCAGGATTTGTGGCAGGAGTCTCCCTGCCTTAATCATAAAGGAATTGAGTAAATTGGGGGTGGAGCTGGGCAGGTGGAGAGCCTGAAAGAGTGTGCCTCCTGACGTGTGGGCTCCCTGGAGATAAGTAAAGTCTGCAGCCTGACAAGTCCATTGCCAGGGATATTGTAGACATTTCCAACGCTCTAGAAAGGATATTGCTGTATATTCACAGACTCTGTTGGAGCTGGAAGGGGATTAAGAAATCACCTAGCTTTGGTTTTCAAATATGCAGTTGTGGGCCCCATTGTTAAAAATGGGTCTTTTGAGAAGTATATACTTAAAAAAAAAAAAAAAAAAAAGTTGGAGAAGCAGCTGTAATAATGCTGCCCCTCTCATTCCCACACACAAACATCTGAAAAATCTCTAGAACTGAGGAGCCGAATTTTGAAAGTCAATAGTGTAACCTCCCTCATTAGATGCAGATCAAGTCTAGTCATGACTAAGGCTGCACATGCAGCCCGTTAGTTTGGGAGCCAATACCTAATGTCTTCTGAAGTTCTAATTCCAATGCTTTCTGTGGAAGAATCATACATATGCAGTATTTCTTAAGTGGCTGTTTGCGGCAAAGCACTGAAATAGTTGCTATGAGGACGACAAATATAAACGACCCAAGTTGTACCCGCTCATGAGCTCACAGTTGAGGCCAATGAAGAACCTAGAGACAAAACACGCACTTAACCATAACTTATAGTTCCCTAACTACGATTGCTGAGATAAGGATCGTAGTTATGGCCAGTTATGGGCGGAGGGTGGGCTGAACAATGAGACTACCGGATTGAGAGAGGCCTGGGCCTCGAGGGGAGAGAAGGGGCAGGAGGAGGCAGAGGGTCCAACTCAGGTGAGAAATATGGCTGGCGGGCCCCACACCAGGGTCCGGCACAGTCCCGCTGGAAAAGGGGTCGCTCTCCACGGGTATTCACGGCTCGGTCCTCTCATTTCTACCCTGGCTGCAAAATCCGAAGGACGCTGGGCGGAAGGGGCGGGGCTTGTGGCGGAAGTTCCTAGGCCAGCCTGTCAGGTTGGAGGGAGTCTCCGCGCCCAGCTCGCGCTCAGGTGAGTGGCGGGTGATCTGCGGTCTCTGGCTCAAAGCGTCGCAAGCCATGAGTGCCCACAAAGCGTGTGGTCATCCTATATCCGGGCAGTGACGGGCCCTGTTTTTGGTCTGGAGCTGGACTCAGGAAGGTTACAAACTGTTTCCAACCAAGTCTGAATCTGAGACGGACCAAGCTATCTTTTGAGGCACCCAAGCTCTGGGTAGAAGCTAGAGCAAAGCTGTCCTCATGCTTGTCTCGGTCGGGAACGGAGGCCTCCAGGTGGTCCGGCTTCAGGACTGAGGTGGCTTGTGGCTGCTACCAGGAGGCCATAGCTTCCACAGCCTTTCTCTCTTCCCCAATTGTCTAAGCCGACTCCTGCCACAGGAAGCTGTCTGGGAAGCATCCCTCATGTGACCTCTGTCACTTTAAGTCACACTGGAAGTGGGAAGGGGAAGGGAGTGGGCACAAGGGAATGTCAGGCGACTTCTTAGTCGTGGAGAGGGACAGTAGGGGTGACCCCCCTCTCCTCTTGGCTTGACAGGAAGCATGGCACTCTGGCGGGCATACCAGCGGGCCCTGGCTGCTCACCCGTGGAAAGTACAGGTCCTGACAGCTGGTGAGTGTCCCTCTAGGACTTGAGTGGGACCAGGGCAGACTGATTTGGAAGCCAGAGGCTTGCCCTACTGCACCACCCTCACTTCCTGTTTCTGTTCAGCTCTCTTGAAGGGTTGGCTGTCTTTCATCCCACACTGTCCCCAGTCTGTTTTGGAGGGTGGCGCCCAAGGCTGTTTTTAAGGGGTATACGTAGTTGGCCAAGCTGTGCAGTGGGGTTTTAGGATTTCAAAGTCCTCAAAAAGCTGAACAGTCAATCCTGAAGGATAAAGGCATTGCCCCAGGAGGCCTCAACTTGGAAAACTAACATTTTACTGTACACAAAACACTTTCATATACATTATGGCATAGGGCCCCAACAAAGGTGTGTGAGTTAGGAGGGTTACTTGAGTCCATATTAGATCACACCTAATAAGTGCTGAATCAAGACTCTTACCCCAGTTTTTTGTGGTATTTTTTATTGTGAAACATGCAAAAGAATGATTAAGACGTGTATGTACAGTTTAAATGGCATTAATACTGAACACTCCTGTGTCAGTAATCAGCTTTGAGACCTCTTGAGTGCCTCTTCCTAATTCACCCAAAATTTCCAGAGTTTTGTTTATATCATTCATTTGCTTTTCTTATCATTTACTGCCTAAATATGTATCTCCAAACAATATACTAACCAAGGTTAGTATATTGGTATCTGATCACTCCATCCTGATCCATTTGGAGTGATCAGATACCAGTCACTCCAAATGCAGTGATTGAGTACTAACCTCACAGAGGTAATGCAGTGACCTACCTGCATTTGTTACCATCTTCATTTTGCAAGTTAACTAATGTAAGAGGATGGCACGAAGATAAGTAAGTCTTATAGGGGGAATGACAGAAGGCCTTAGAACATTTGGGGTACAAAGAGTGATCACATTAAGATGAGGTCTTGCCCATGTTTAGAGGAGGGGAACAGGATTCTAGTGATGACTGGGCTTCTAAGAAGATGACTGTTGGAAGGGATTGGGGGCTACTGAAAGCCAGAGTGGAACAGGGATCCTGTAACCAGAATAGCCCTACATCAGCACAGAAAGTTAACTCCATGAATGGCCAGGATATGGATTCTTTGGCCCTTCCCTGGGCCCCTCTCCAGTCTCCGGTGCCCAACCACCTCTCGTCCTGTCCTCAGTGTCCGTCAGCCTGTATGACTCACCTGGCTGCGTGTGTGGTGACTCATGCTGGACAGTGTGGCTGTGATGGGAACTGACACGCTGGGCCCTTTGCCCAGGCTCAGATTCCCTCAGGGCCCATAACTGCCAGATGGAAGGTTCCCCCTTGTGGTCATCAAGAATAGGGAGGGAAAGAGTCCTTATATTTCCCTACCCAAGGCATCTGCGGCTGACAATGGCAGGAGCTAGAGCTCCAAGGAGGCCTAGGTGCCGACATGTGGCTGGAGTTCCGGGCTCTCAGTGCTGGAGCCCTTCACCTCCACAGCGACTGAGGCTATGCTGACGTCCCAGCTCAGACCTGAAGCAAAATGTAGCCTCTCAGCACTTTTCCCAGACTGTTTCAGACCATTCAGACTATTCCTTCCCTGCTGTTCAGTGTATTTGGATTAAATTACAAATAAAAGGTGAAAGTGGCTTTAGTTGAGCCATTTTTGGATGCCAGCACAGTAGCTCCTAAGGTCCCATGGGATAGCTCATCACACTGGAAAACAGTACAGAGATTTCAGACTTAGAAGACCAGGATGTGAATCTTAAAGCCATAGCACCTAGTAGGTGCATTAATCAGGACAAGTCAGTAAACTTCTTTGAGCCTCAGTTTCCTCTTTTAAAACTTGAGTTTAGGGGCTGGGCGTGGTGGCTCATGCCTGTAATCCAAGCACTTTGGGAGGCTGAGGTGGGCGGATTACCTGAGGTCGGGAGTTCGAGACCAGCCTGACCAACATGGTGAAACCCCGTCTCTACTAAAAATACAAAATTAGCGGGGCGTGGTGGCGCATGCCTGTAATCCCAGCTACTTGGGAGGCTGAGGCAGGAGAATTGCTTGAACCCAGGAGGTAGAGGGTGCAATGAGCCGAGATCATGCCATTGCACTCTAGCCTTGGCAACAGAGCGAGACTCCATCACAAAAAAAAAAAAAAAAAATCCAATTTTTAAAATGGGCAAAGAGCCAGGCACAGTGGCTCATGCCTGTAATCCCAGCACTTTGGGAGGCCAAGGTGGGCAGATTACCTGAGGTCGGGAGTTCGAGACCAGCCTGACCAACATGGTGAAACCCCGTCTCTACTAAAAATACAAAATTAGCGGGGCGTGGTGGCGCATGCCTGTAATCCCAGCTACTCGGGAGGCTGAGGCAGGAGAATTGCTTGAACCCAGGAGGTAGAGGGTGCAATGAGCCGAGATCATGCCATTGCACTCTAGCCTTGGCAACAGAGCGAGACTCCATCACAAAAAAAAAAAAAAAAAATCCAATTTTTAAAATGGGCAAAGAGCCAGGCACAGTGGCTCATGCCTGTAATCCCAGCACTTTGGGAGGCCAAGGTGGGCAGATTACCTGAGGTCGGGAGTTCGAGACCAGCCTGACCAACATGGTGAAACCCCGTCTCTACTAAAAATACAAAATTAGCGGGGCGTGGTGGCGCATGCCTGTAATCCCAGCTACTTGGGAGGCTGAGGCAGGAGAATCACTTGAACTCACAAGGCAGAGGTTGCGGTGAGCCAAGATCGTGCCATTGCACTCCAGCCCGGGCAACAAGAGCGAAACTCCATCTCAAAAAAAAAAAAAATCAACAAAAAATTCTTGAGTTTAGTTATATGACCTCACAGGGTCAGTATAGGAGTATCACTGTGAAAAGGTTTTGGATTTTTTTTTTTTTTTTTTTTTTTTTTTGAGACAGTGTCTTGCCCTGTTGCCCAGGCTGGAGTGCGGTGGTATGATCTCGACTCACTCTGCAACCTCCACCTCCCAGGTTCAAGCGATTCTCCTGCCTCATCCTCCCGAGTAACTGGGATTATAGGCGCCTGTCACCACGCCCAGCTAAGTTTTTGTGTTTTTAGTAGAGATGGGGTTTCACCATGTTGGCCAGGCTGGTCTCAAACACTTTACCTCGTGATTCGCCCACCTCGGCCTCCCGAAGTCCTGGGATTACAGGCGTGAGCCACTGAGCCCGGCCTTTTTCTTTCTTTCTTTCTTTTTTTTTTTTTTGAGACAAAGTTTCACCCTGTTGCCCAGGTTGGAGAGCAGTGGTGCTCACTGCTCACTGCAACCTCCACCTCCTGGGTTTAAGCAGTTCTCATGCTTCAGCCTCCTGGGTAGCTGGGACTACAGGTGCACAACACCACACCAGGCTACTTCTTTGTATTTTTAGTAGAAACGGGCTTTCTCCATGTTGGCCAGGCTAGTCTTGAATTCCTGACCTCAAGTGATCCACCTACCTCGGCCTCCCAGAGTGCTAGGATTACAGGTGTGAGCCACTGTGCGCCACCTGGAAATGTTTTTAAATGCTCCATAAACTTAAAGACTCAACAGGTTTGTTCTTTCTGTAAGTGTTGGCAACCCAGGCACAATAAACTATATTATTATTATTATTATTATTATTATTATTATTATTTGAGACAGGGTCTTGCTCTTTTGCCCAGGCTGGAGTGCAGTGGCATGATCCCATCCTGAACTGTGACTGTGCCACTGCACTCCAGCCTGGGCAACAGAGGATCCTCTGCCTTAGCCTCCTGAGTGGTTGGGACTGCAGGCTTGCACCACCATGCCCAGCTAATTTCTTTTGTTTTTTGGTAGAGATGGGGTTTTGCCATATTGCCTAAGCTGTATTCTTTTTATAGTGGTGTTTGGGTTAGGTTTGTTCCACTTACTATAATCTGAACATGGATAACCATCTTAGCCTTGGATTCCAGAAAGCAGAGCCTGAAGCTTATGTGCAGATACCTTGTTAGGGAGTAGGAAATGATCCCATTTAGGGAAAGATGGAGAGCCACTATAAGGATGTATTATTGAACAAGCCCCTGCTAAGGGCAGCTGTTGCTCAGTCCCTTGGAACTGAGAAGCTTTTTGAAATACTCCTTAAAGTGGCTGGGCGTGGTGGCTCACGCCTGTAATCCCAGCACTTTGGGAGGCTGAGGTGGGCGGATCACCTGAGGTCGGAAGTTTGAGACCAACCTGGCCAATATGGTGAAACCCCATCTCCACTAGAAATGCAAAAATTAGCTGGGCATGGTGGCAGGCCCCTGTAATCCCAGCTACTCGGGAGGCTGAGGCAGGAGAAT
>NW_012101254.1:4513320-4523227 GCF_000951045.1 Mandrillus leucophaeus
ACTCTGTCTCAAAAAAAAAAAAAAAAAAAAAAAATTCACCTCATGGGATAACTCCCCTCCGCTACTAGTTTGTACATGCATAGTCACTGAAGCCATCAGTAGCAAAGGTCCAGGTGTGGCATAGGCCTGAAGCAAGAATCTGTCATTACTACAGTAATGTCTGGAGTAAGAAATAGGTGAATCAAGAACATTTGAAATGATTCAAAAGAAATGTCTGGTATACCAGTTTTGGCCAAGCCAGAGTCCGGAACAGGGTAGCCTGGGGAAAGGGTTGCTGCATGTTCTACAGAGTTTGAGTCAGCCTTATCCCTTCCTTTTTTGAGGGCCTTTCCACTCTCCAGTGGGCCCAGGGCCGAGCTTCATCCATCTTAGTCTACTCGGTCCTGCTGTGGGAGCAGCTGAGCTCCTACAGATACTGGTTTCCCTGGGGTCTGAATTAAGCTAGGGTGTGAGAGCTCAATAGAACTTACAGACCATCTAGTCCAGCCTGTGAGACTGCAGAGAAGGAAACTGAGGCAGGAGTGGGCGTGTCATGCACTGAGGTCTCAGTCAGTGGTTGAGCTGGCGTTATAACCTAGGGCACTGCCCGCCACACTGCCATGCCCTTGAGACTACTGGAGCCTCCAGATGCTGAGTGCAACCCCAGCTATTCTGAGCTTAGATACGTGACAAGCTGCAAAACTACCCATTTTGTCTCATTTTCTAGCAGTAGGATGGGTTCAGGCCAGAAATGAGAGAGCATTCACAATAATCCCAGAGGATCCACTCTCCCCTCGCACTGCTGGGCTTCCACTCCCTCTGGGCTCTGTGCCAGACTGAGCCCCTACCCTAGGCAGCTGACTAATGTTTGGAGACTTCTGAGGAGGAAGGCAGCACTGCTGGCCTCATGCCAGTAGCTATACCTGCTGACCCAGCCCTCCTGGACTGAAGGACACGCTTCCTGCTCCTCACTCCAAGAAACCACTTCTTGCCCCTCTGCCTTCTGCGCATGAGACTCAAAAGCCACAAAAGTAAGCAGAGGAACAAAATAGGAGAAGTAGGGAATTTACATCACCCATGCCTAGGAAGAGGGTGTGGAAGTTGGGGCTTTTCCTCTAGTGGACAGGAAGTGGTCCCAAATCAATCTGCTCAGTGGCAGGCTCCCTTCCCCCGGCCTCTGGATCTGGTGGGGAGTGACGGCATGAGAACTGGCACCTACCCAGGGGCATGATGTCACACCTGCGCCAGCATCTGCTCGCTGGGCTCCTTGCCCAGCCTGTCATTGGGCATCACTGCCCAGTAGCCCCTCGCCCTGCCCATCAGGCCTCTGGCCATTATGTTTGCAGGCCTCCAGTCCCAGCTCCCTAGAAACAAGTCCAAGGGGAGTGGGCCCAGAGTACTGGAGAGTCCAGACCAACGAAATATATCCAGGAGATCTCCCAGAGGCTGGGGTGGTTTGTATCTGTTTGGGCTCTGGGTTGGGGAAGATGGGGTGAGGAATCTGAATGTCTGTCCTTCCTGCCCAAAGGGTCACTTGGGCTGGAAAAGCACGCTTGCTCTATGCTTGCTCTAAAGCCTTATACCACCTTGGAGTTGCTGCAGGCACAGGAGGCCTGATCATCTGTGGGCAAAGGAATCCCTGGGCGCCACTCTTCTGAAATAAACTGTCAGGGGCTGCATATCTACACACCACCTACTCACCCCTACTGCTGCCCTGTCACTTGGTAGTCCCTCAGGCTTGATGGGCACAGTTTGGGGGACTTGAATCCATCTTTCTCCAAGGCTGCAGGCTTCTAAACTATGGGGCTAGAAGTCAGGGACCTGGCTTTTCATTCAAGCTCTGCCTCTAGCTTGTTGTGTGACTGTTGGCAAGTCATGAAGAGTGAAAACACACACACTTCTCTGTTTCTTTCCCAGGAATATTGCTGCCTGCCATCCCCACGAGGTGACAAGGAGCAGAGTGATGGAATTTGGGGGAGTAAAGACAGAGAGGAAGTGCATTAGTCTAGGGAATGTCTTTGATATGCAAGCCCTTTGGGGCCTCATGTGGGCAGGAACACCTAGCAGGGGAGCAGCCACAGGGGCCTCCTGGTGCTACTGACCTCTGAGCCCATCTCAGCCCATGCTGGGAATACCCTGGCCTCCTTGGTCCTCCTTGAGAGAAGGACTGGGTTCAGTTCCAACTGCGCTCTTTACCAAGCCACCTCATCTCTCAAAGACTCATCATTAAATGGGGGTGTAGGCCAGGTGCAGTGGCTCACACCTGTAATCCCAACACTTTGGGAGGCCGAGGCGGGCAGATCACTTGGGGTCAGGAGTTCGAGACCAACCTGGCCAACATGGTGAAATGGTGAAACCCCATCTCTACTAAAACTACAAAAATCAGCCAGGTGTGGTGGTGGGCACCTGTAATCCCAGCTACTCAGGAGGCTGAGGCAGGAGAATCGCTTGAAACAGGAAGGCGGAGGTTGCAGTGAGCCGAGATCGTACCACTGCACTCCAGCCTGGGCGACAGAACGAGACTCCATCTCAAAAATAAGTGAATGAATGAATGAATGGGGGTGTGACCACCTACCTCTCAGATCTTTTGTGAGGATTAAATGTGTAAGAGCCCTTTGTAAACACCTTACCAAAGTAGACCATTACACTGTTGGTCCCTTCATTTCAGAAAGAACTGCCTTTTCTGCCTCACCATCCCCTGGTCTTCTCGGCAGCACTCTTCCCTTTCTTCAGGGCTGCAGCAGCTCCCTCTTATCCCTGACTGGAGGGATAGGGAACCCAGTGCTGATTGCTTGGGGGTGGGAGCAAACCTGCAGTTCCCCTAGACGTCCTCGCACCTTCTACCCGACTTGGACCTTTGGGAACTTAAGAGTTCTTTAGGCCCTTTCTCAGAGTCGTCCTGCTGTTTGGAGCAGTACATTTGACGTTTTCCCTTTATTTTCTGAGCACTTACCAGGGGCTTGCTTAGCTGTATGGTAGGGGAATGGGATAACAAAGGTGTCTGGGATTCTATCCTTGACTCTGGGAGGTCATGTCTCGCAGTGTTCTGGAAGACCCCCACCACTTTGGGAGTTTCAGGGAGAGACAAGACAGGATTGGGGGTACCCAGAGCTGCTCCATGTCCAGTAGCCCAGGTGAGGCATGGGTGCCCAGCCCCAGCCCCAGCCCCAGCTCTCAGCCATACCCAGCTGTCACTGACTAGGCTGCTCAGGGGCAGGGCTGGGCAGAGGGTGTGGAGGAGGAGCGCAGCAGTGAGTGTGCAGCCAGCATGGACGTCAGAGCCAGCTCCGGGCCAAGGAATGGGGCAGAAGGATGTGTTTGCCCAGTGCTAATTGAGGGCACAGGGACAGTGTGACTACGGGTTTGGATAGGGGGCTCTCATTACTCAGTGAGATAGACAGGCGAGCCGGAAATCATACGGTCACTCCCAAGTGGCCTGGTAAGTGTGTATTTGCTAGAAATCATCACGCCACCATAACGGAGTGGGGGCTCTGTAAACAGTGATGATTTCTGTCATAGTTTCTGGGTGTGGGTGTCTAAATAGGGCTGCTTGGAGCTGGGTATCTGTGCAGTTAGGGAAAGGGAAGCAGGTGCAGAGTCCTGGGGGGGAAATGGCCACTATATTCATTGCCAACTTGATCTAAGGTTGTGAATGGAGGAAATCTCGGTTTAGCTGATTGATTGTGCTAAGAGGTGGCCAAGACTCTTTCTTGTGGGGACTCTTATCAGCTCAACCAGTCATCTTCCTGCTTATGACCATTTGAGCACTCTTCTTTCATTTTTTTTTTTTCTTTTTGAGATAGGGTCTTGCTCTGTCTCCCAGGCAGCAGTGTGATGGCGTGATCACTGCAGCCTTGACCTCCTGGGGTCAAGCGATCCTCCCACCTCAGCCTCCTGAGTAGCTGGGACTACAGGCACGTGCCACCATGCCCAGATAATTATTTAAAAAAAAATAATTGTAGAAGTTGGGTCTTGCTATATTGTCCAGGCTGAACTCAAACTCCTGGGCTCAAGCAATCCTCCTGCCTCAGCCTCCCAGAGTGCCGGAATTACAGGTGTGAGCCACAATTCCAGACCAGCACTCTTGTTTTAGAAAAAGAGTTATTCTGGCCAGGCACAGTGGCTCATGCCTGTAATCTCAGCCCTTTGAGAAGCCAAGGCGAGCAGATCACCTGAGGTCAGGGGTTCAAGATCAGCCTGGCCAACATGGCGAAACCCCATCTCTACTAAAAATACAAAAAATAGGCAGGCATGGTGGTGGGTGCCTGTAGTCCTAGCCACTTGAGAGGCTGAAGCAGGGGAATTGTTTGAATCCGGGAGGCGGAGGTTGCAGTGAGCCAAGATCATGCCACTGCACTCCAGCCTGGACAACAGAGCGAGACTCAGTCTAAAAAAAAAAAAAAAAAAAAGTTATTTTTGCTGTTCTCCACAAATAGAGATCTCTTAGACCAAGGTGAAAGCTGTTGGCAGGGTCTTGCATTGGGCTCGGGGGAGAAAACAGGGTTTCCTACCATTCTGCACATGATTTATTCATTGTGCTGTGTCCTAGAAGTGTCTAGGAATCCAGCCACCTGGTTCTTGCATTGGCCCTGCACTTACTGGTTATGTGGGATCCTGGACTTCGTTTCCATACCTCTAAAATAAGCGGTTTGCATTAAATTATCTTAAAGCCCCTTTTGATTCTGACGGTCTGTGGTTCTCAGCCCTGTGGCCTTAAATTCTCCTTCCTCTCTCTTTATTTACTGACTCTGACTTCCCTTTACTGCTCAATGCAAAGTTCCTGGGCCTGCTCATCCCAGTTCTGACAGGATACACATGAGGTGTCACCATCCTTGGGGAGATGAGGGCTTTGAGGCAGCAGGAAGGGACTAGTCATTTGTTTCCAGAATGAAGCCCTGGGGATGAGAGTACCAGAGTCTCAGTGGAGGTCAGCAGATGTCCCTCCTTCCTTGGAATGGCAGCCCATCCCAGGAGATGTCCTGACAACACCTGTGTACCCTGCATAGGGTCCCTGATGGGCCTGGGTGACATTATCTCACAGCAGCTGGTGGAGAGGCGGGGTCTGCAGGAACACCAGAGAGGCCGGACTCTGACTATGATGTCCCTGGGCTGTGGCTTTGTGGTAAGTTCTCCCCTCCGCAGGGCTTCAGTGGACTCAACAGTAGTCTTAGTTCTTTGTCATCCTTTGGCTTCCCTTGGACTGTCACACCTAAGCCAACCTGCCGCCCTCTTTTCTTAGTGTCCACTTCCCCTAAGGGTTTCTGATACTTGGGGCGGGGAGCTTAGTGAGGTAGAGGCCTAGTGCTCCCTCACTGCAGCCTGCTGCTAGCTGGGGTTTACTTCCAGGGCCCTGTGGTAGGAGGCTGGTACAAGGTTTTGGATCGGTTCATCCCTGGCACCACCAAGGTGGATGCACTGAAGAAGATGATGTTGGATCAGGTGAGCAGGAGAACGGAGTGGGGAGGGTGAGCTGTGTTGGGGGTAGGTGGGGATTTCAGCACTCATAGGACTTTAATTTCTCTTCCCTAGGGGGGCTTTGCCCCGTGTTTTCTAGGCTGCTTTCTCCCACTGGTAGGGGCACTCAATGGACTGTCAGCCAAGGACAACTGGGCCAAACTACAGCGGGTGAGCTGGGCAGGTGTGGAGAATGTCTCTGGCTAGCAGACTGACAGCCCAGGGGAAGGAGACAGGTTTTACAGGGATAAAAAAGTAGGTAAGTGCAGGTTGAGTCCCAGGCCATGAAGGAGAGGAGCTGAGGGTTATGGTGCAGGAATGTGCTCTTTGAACCCAAGTCTGTCATTCACACTGGGAAGTGGGAGCTGCTTGGAGGTGCAAGTGTTAATTTGTTCCTTCTCTGTCTCCCCAGGATTATCCTGATGCCCTTATCACCAACTACTATGTAAGAGCTGACACCTCAACTGCTTGTTCTTCTGCTTCCTTAAGTCTAGAACTGTCCTGGGATTGGGGGTCCTCCTGACATGGGAAGCCCTTCCGTTGGGATTACTCTTTCATTCCCAGGATGGGCACCATAAATAGGGAAGCCATCACCCAATTGTTCACCTTTCTCTTATGTGCAGAAGTTGGGGTAGGGCCAGGCAAGACAGTGAGTCTGGGGTCAGGTGGTGGGGCAGCCATCCAACCTTTACCTTCTCTCTTGCAGCTATGGCCTGCTGTGCAGTTAGCCAACTTCTACCTGGTCCCCCTTCATTACAGGTATGTCGCACCCCTACCCCACCCATCAAGGAATACCCACGTTACCAACAGTTGGAGACAAAATGATTCTCATTTCAACCTTGAGCTACCTTAGACCCCCAACTGGAACACTGAGCCCTGATCAGAGTTTCTCAGATTCCCAAGCGTGTTATTCAGATGTCTAGCCATTTCCAGAAACCGTCCAGAGTGTCTGCCCACTGACCTTCTTCATCTCCCTAGGGAGGATCCTGCTTCTACCACCCTTGTCGCCATCCCACCTGGGGCTCCGCCTTTGATGGCGTATCTGGAGGGACAGTGGCTGGGGTGCTGCAGCCTAGGTTAGACAGAGAGGTAGACCAGAAAGCCAAGTAGAAGCCTGGCCAGACACTCATGATAAAGACAGTTGCTGAACTGCACCCAAAAAAATAATGGAACTGAAGATGTGTGGTTCAAATGCTTGGAGGTGAGGGATTGTGGGAACAGGGGAAAATAAGGGGGAACATGGCCAAAATGTACATGAATAACATAGCTAAAATGAATACAGACTGGCTGGGCATGGTGGCTCACACCTGTAATTCTAGGACTTTGGGAGGCTGAGGCGAGAGGTTTGCTAGGGTCTAGGAGTTTGACACCAGCCTAGGCAATATAGTGAGACCTCATCTCTACAGAAAATACAAAAAATTAGCCAGGCACATGGTAACATATGCCTGTAGTCCCAGCTACTTGGGAGGCTGAGGTGGGAGGATCACTTGAGCCCGAGAGATGGAGGTTGCTGTGAGCCAAGATTGTGCCACTGCATTTCAGAGCCTGGTGACAGAGTGAGACCCTGTCTCAAAAAAAAAAAGGCTGGGTGCAGTGGCTCACGCCTGTAATCCCAACACTTTGGGAGGCTGGGGCGGGCGGATCACAAGGTCAGGAATTCGAGACCAGCCTGACCAATATGGTGAAACCCTGTCTCTACTAAAAATACAAAGATTAGCTGGGCGTGGTAGCAGGTGCCTGTAGTGCCAGCTACTCGGGAGGCTGAGGCAGGAGAATTGCTTGAACCCGCGAGGCAGAGGTTGCAGTGAGCCAAGATCGCACCACCACACTCCAGCCTGGGCAACAGAGTGAGACTCCATTTCAAAAAAAAAAAAACAGAAAACAAAAAAGGAATACAGACTTATGAACCAAATCTTAAACATTAGGGTCCTTTGCAACACTCTTTGAAACCAGAGCAAGGTTAATTTAAAACAAAAAGATGCTACTTTGTATGGTAGTCCGTACATTTTGGAAGATGAAATCTCAGCTGGTACAGGACAGATAGGGGCCCTTTCTGTGATTAACAGAGCTACATGTGGCAAGAGAGCCGCTAAATATTTAGCCTTTGAGGCTCTCAGCCAGGAAACAGAGCTCTGGGATGGCACTAGAATTTGAGCCAGTTGTCCTTTAGTCCAAGCCACACAGGCCCTTCACAGGGCACTGAAGGGGCTGGGTGCGGTGGCTCACACCTGTAATCCCAGCACTTTGGGAGGCCGAGGTGGGTAGATCACTTGAGGTCAGGAGTTTGAGACCAGCCTGGCCAGCATGGTGAAACCCTGTCTCTACTAAAAATACAAAAATTAGCCAGGTGTGGTGGAGCACACCTGTAGTTCCAGCTACTTGGGAGGCTGAGGTAGGAGAATTGATTGAACCCGGGAGGCAGTGAGCCAAGATCGCACTACTGCACTCCAGCCTGGGCGACAGAGGAGACTCCATCTCAAAAAAAAAAAAAAAGGCGCTGAAGGAAAGAGACCTAAACCTGCCAATCTTCTGACATGATCCCTCCTTTTCCATTTCACACTCTCATCTCCAGCCCTTGCTCACTGCTTAGCTTTCCTCCTCTTCACCGTGTTATTCTTGTTCCTTAGGTTGGCCGTTGTCCAATGTGTTGCTGTTATCTGGAACTCCTACCTGTCCTGGAAGGCACATCGGCTCTAAGCCGGCCTCACTCCATCGTTTCCACCTTGCAGTGATGCAGCTTGGCCCTGGAACGGTCAGACAACTTCCTAAAGTGGGCACACTAGTTTCCACAGGGTTGGGTTGCCAGTCAGAACTTAAGAGGACTAGCACCCTGCAATGCTCCCTTCACTCTAAAATGTGCGCTGACTGCTTTAGAGCCCTTGATAATAGTCTTATTCCCACCACATACTAGGCACTCCATAAATATCTGTTGAACTTTCATGACCTTATCAACTTTACACACATATCCCAGCAAATGCCACTCATCCCCACTCTTCATAGACACATTTGTTACTCTAACCCTGCCTAGCCTTGTAGCTCCAGCTCTTCAGAGACCCCCGGAACCCTTTATATGATGCCTCAGTAAATATGTTATTAAATGTGTAATCCGGAATCTTCAGTGGTAATGGGGAGTCATTTCTAGAGCTGGAAAGAAGCCAAGAGACCACCAAGCCCAATCTTTTTTTTTTTTTTTTTTTTTTTTGAGATGGAGTCTCGCTCTGTCTCCCAGGCTGGAGTGCAATGGCGCGATCTCGGCTTACTGCAGCTTCCGCCTCCTGGGTTCAGGTGATTCTTCTGAGGAGCTGGGACTATAGGTGCGCACCGCCATGCCCAGCTAATTTTTGTATTTTTAGTAGAGATGGGGTTTTGCCATATTGGCCAGGCTGATCTCAAACTACTGACCTCGTGATCTACCTGCCTCGGTCTGCCAAAGTGTTGGGATTACAGACGTGAGCCACCACGCCTGGCCAAGCCCAGTCTTCTACAACTGAGAACCCTGAGGTTGGTAGAAGGGAGGTGACCTGCCCACACCAGGAGTTAGCAGAAACTTGAACCCATATTTGTTTACTACTCATGGGCAGAGTAATACTGCTGCTATGATTCCCAGGAGAGAAACGGAACTTTGCTAAACTACCACTTTGGACAAACTCAAAAGCAGATGGGCCATATTTGTGGTCTGAACGCACTTGGAGGCCAGAGACCCTCTGTTACATGGTGCCTGTGTCAGACAGCCCTAGAATTTGGATCCTGGGGCTGGAAAAAGATGAGAATGCTGGGAGACTTTGGTTGTGGAAGACTGCCTCTCAATGGGACCCACTGTGTTGGCTGAGTGCCAGCGGTGGACTCCTGATACCTGCATTTGCAGAACTGATAGCTGCCACGAGGCAGTGGTTTGCAGCAGTACAGCGTTCTCACATCATCTCTAGCCACTTCTAGAGGCGCAGGACGGGGTCAGCACCATGGACAGCCCCCACGGTCCCGCCTCCCTTTCGTGTGTCAGAACACGCGACCCGGACTAGTCTGGTCTGGTGACGGCCCTAGTCACTGCTGGCGTTCTAAGCAGGGCGAGGGACTCCCGTGGGTCCCAGAGCAGTCCTTTCGCCCCAGCCAGCTTCTCGCTCTCCTGCGTCCAGTGCTGCTTCCAGCGCTAGCCCCAGGGAGACGAAGGCTCATGTCGGGAGGTGCGCCCCTCCGGGGCCCGCCAGCCGCCAGACTCGAAGCTGTGGCTGTCATTGCTTCTACAATCAGTGCATGTTCTTCGCTGACGTCAGTCGGAGCTGTCCTGTCGCTATATAAGGCTGGCGGCAGTCCCGGGACAGAACCTGTGTTCCCCAAGGCGCCTTCGGCCCGCCCCGAGGGACAGAGACTGGAGCTCAATCTTGGACCGTACAAACATTCGCTGACAACCTGTGAGTGGCTCAGAGCGTCCACCCAGCCTCCCCCAGCACCAGGACTCCGCTCAGCTCAGCCACCG